>NC_066580.1:328131147-328470314 GCF_024323335.1 Lathyrus oleraceus
AAATACTATTTATTCTAATAATTAATAACATTCTAATTAATTCTAAACAAATATACCAAACTCTTACTCTCTCTATACCTCTAATACAAGGACACTTACCCCCACCAACACACAATAAATAATTAAAACACCAATTAATCAAATAAAATTCTAAACAATTCAATTAAATTGATTAATCAAATTTGGGGTGTTACAACTTGTCGAAACAATTGATATGAACATGGTTGAACTCCAACCAATTCATTCGAAGGATAACATCAATTTGATTCAAAGGTAGACAAACTAAGTCCATCCTAAAACCCTTGCCATAAATAGTCACCGGACAATTCAAACATGCCCACAATGTAGTCACTAAACCATTAGTTGGGATATCAATAACCATACTCCAAACCAGAGTAGACAATTTCAAACCCATCCTCTCAAAACAATCAAGCGATGCAAAATAATGTGTTGCACCCGTGTCAATAACAGCAATCAACGAAATATCGTTAATAAAACATGTACCTTGAAGCAATGTGTCTGAACCTTCTTCGGTGTCTGACAATTGATACTAATGTGGTCTTGTTCGCCGCAATTATAACAAGTCGGACCATCACTCTTGCAATCTTCAATACATTGACCTGTCTTTCCACATTTGAAGCACCTCAGAACTTTATTCTTGCATTCATTAGCACGGTGGCCCAACTTGCGACACTTGAAACACTTGATAGAAATGAGAGTATCTCCCTCACTTGGCCTCTTCTAATATGAAACCCTATACTTCCCTTTTTCAGTTGTAGCACTATATGGTTTCTAATGATTCTTATTTTTCCCCTTCCTCTCACTGGGACTCTTATATTCAACAGAAAAGACTCTTTTGTCCTCATCATATATCCTACACTTATTCACCAGCATAGAAAATTAGCGACCCGGTACCTAATACCCAACTTGATCTGAGGACGCGATCCACTTTCAAACTTGATACACTTTGATCAATTTTTCGAACTTAACAACATACTCAGCAACGGTCATATTTCCTTTCTTGAGCTCGAGGAACTTGATTTCTTTCTTACTTCACACATCCTCAGTAAAGTACTTCTACATAAAATGAGATCTGAACATAGCCCAAGTAATTTTAGTACCAGTAGCCACTAGTCTATGACGCACATTATCCCACCAGTCTTCGGTCTCTTATGGCAACATGTGAGTACCTTACTGGCCCTTCTGAACTTTAGTGCAAGCAATCACTCGAAAAATATTTTCAATCTCTCTGAGTCATTCTTGATTACCCTCTGGATCACATCTACCCTTGAAAATCGAGGACTATTTCTCTGAAACTTCCTGAATCCACATAACTCATTACCAACCTAATGTTTCTGACCCTACAGCACCTGAGCCACTAACCCCCAAGCATCAATAATCTCTCAATCGATTCTTCCAGCCATATTCTCCACATAAGTAAACATACATCAAAAGAAACAATGCATCAACAGTGCACACACACACACATGTCGCATACTAAGGAATAATTATCTAGTCAAAAACCTGGCCAGATAGACTAACCAAGCTTTGATACCACTATGTAACACCCTAACAATCCTAACACAAAATAATATGAATTTAAAACAACTATACACATAAGGTGTAACACAAACACAACATAAACCTGCTCTATAACACAGGTTAAATAAAACATGTAATAACTTAAACATTTGACATCACAAACTCACCTTTACATAAGATCATCGCAGTGAAAAATAAATCGAATAAATTAACTCAACGAACGATTAAGTCTCATAACACTTTATTTAAACATAAAAATTGGTTATGGAAAAACGCTTCCAACATCAACAACTATAAGAATAATAACAAATAATAAAACATAACATTCGCCTGCCTGATGTTACAAATAAGAGCAATGAAATATAAATATCGCATAAAATAGGAAAATAAGAATATCATCAATGTCATCATTCATCCTCTAAGTAGATACTCATTTACCTTCTCGTTTGTACTATAATAAGGAGCATATAACCAAAGAAACAACAAAGGGGTGATAATACACTTGAAATATATAATGGAGCAAAAGTATGCAAGGGTAGCCTAAACAAACATCAACAATCCTTTCAACACCAATCAGTCACATTAATCAACTAAGTATTCTAAACCACCAATGTTAAAATAGTTATTTAATTACATATGCAACAATTAATGCAATATACTGAACACAATGACTCTACATGCATGTGGTACCATTATAAACAACACAAGTCCATCGCGTGTTATGAACAACACACCAATTTGGTACTAACACTTATAGTAATGCTTCATGATATGATGTTTTCCATCTCTTGAATGCTTCTCGCAAGTGCAAGGAATGTACCGGAGTAATATAAAAGTTTGTCGAACCCATTGAGAATTTATAGTCAACTTTACCGCTATCTACTGTTTCTATGTATATGTAAGGCTAATGGATTTTGGATGAGAAGTGGAGTTAAAACATAAAATAAAGCAACTTTGTCTAAAATTAATTAATAAAAGCGAGACCAGAATATGGCTCGCGTCGATCAATAGTACTCATAGCTAAGTCAGATTAGTTAATTAAATTGGGGCAATATTTTTATTTAATATAAAGAAACATAATTTAAATGAACCGTTTGTATTCGCTAAATCAAAACTGAGTCTTATTCTAAAATATACATTGTCGCTATCGCGGTTCAACATATTAAAGTATAAAACTTATATTTTTGAAAATTAAGAACTTCTTATTAATTAAAAATTCATTTTGAGTGAAAAAAATATTTAAAGGTGATACCAATTGTTGCTCACGTAACACCAGAGTTCAAAATTACAAATGTCTCTTATCGCAATACATCTATTCCTTTAAACTATATTTTTGAAAATGATTGTTTATACAATTTAAAATAACATTTTCTGTCGAACTTGATTTAATTTAAAATCTTATTTTTATTTTCTATCTAAGATACAGGTTCCTCTCTTTCGAATCGGAACCAATATCTCCAAGTTTAATGCTTCCACAATAAATAACGATCCTCATTTCCTGGACCTTAAACGGTTCAGCCGGACAAATTTGACATAATACTCATAATATATTTAATATGCATGCAAAATAAAACTCAAATATAATAATAATAATGATAACAAGCAGCAACAACAACTAACACACACACACACACACACATATATATATATATATATATATATATATATATATATATATATATATATATATATATATATATATATATATATATATATATATATATATATATAATTTTCAGCACAGTACATGTAGAATTTTAATTTCAATTATAGGTATAAGTGGTAATAGTAAGTGATGATAGTATGTATAACTTGCGATCAAAACAGTTGCAATTAAAACTAATAGAACAATAAAAAATGACAATTATAAAATTAAGACTTAAAATAGTAAAGTGCAGAAAAATAAAGGAGAAAATACGTACTAAAAGTAACATAGTGCAGGAATTAGAAATCAGAAAACTTGTAAATAGAACTCTAGAATTAATATGGCGGCAAGCTTAAACGATAAATGATCCAAATACATTGTGAAAATTTGAAAAATCTTAAAATTGTGATGTATTTAATACTCGATGTGAGGAATTAAAAGCTTTTACAATAAGTGATTTATCTGCCTAAACTTGATACTGGAAAACTTGCACCCCTAAAACCTAAAAACTCATACTATATATAGTGTTTTTGGCTCTGATATTGGGTTGTAATCGTGTAGGATCGGTTAATAAAACCATGGTGAAGTGGGAGAAGACTGAGCAACTCAGTTGCAATTTTTATGGACATGAATGCCATGGCAGACGCCATGGCCTTGTGGCGAACGCCATGAATACAACATGGGGGGATGTGGCTGGTGGTGGGGCCATAGAAAATGCCATGCCCCTGTGGTGAATGCGACACATTTCAAACTTCATTTTTTTGGCTTTTTCTTCAAGGTGGGTGGCGCCCCATGGGTGCTTCATCATGACGCATGCCATAGAGGCCGCCACTAGTGCATTTGCTACACTTCTTCTCCATTTTTTTTTATCATTTTCGCTCCATTTTCTCTTGTACCAACTCCTACTTGGAAAATACTTGCAACAAAGACAAAATACCAACATAACACTATATAAAGACATGAAATGGACATAAAACTGACTAAAATACATGTATATCAAGTTGGAAACATGATGTTGTCGCACAAGGAAAAAATGCGATCCCTCGCGATGGATGCGGAGAATGTTTGTTCGAACAGAGTCACCACCGAACTTTATTTACCCCAATGAAGGAATAGGAAAATACCGATAAAACCTTTAGGAAACAGAATAATGGTCGTCGCAACCATATTTGGTGTTTTTTACCGAACAACTATTTAAATCGCGTTCTAAAGGCTAAACATTGGCTTGTCTACTCTCGGCGGAGGCTTAAACACTAATTTGTTATGCGCATTAGAAGGGATTAAATAGTGTTCTTTTTTAAAATAGTTTTGGTCACATGGGGGTGAAAAATTGAGTTAATATGTTTGATGTTCTGTTTGATTGGTTATGATCGCACGTGGGCGAAGAAAGATAGATTTAATGTGTTAAGATATTTTTCTTGGATGACGATTACTTGGATGGTCGAGTAAGATAACTCGTATCCTAACAACCGGGAAAGAGAATAGAAGACTCTAGACCACTTTATTTTTTATCCTTAATTGTAAAAAAGATTTTAATGATGATTAAGGTGTTTTGAATGGATGACGAATACTCGGATAGTCGAGTAAGACAACTCATATCCTAATAATCGAAAAAGGGAATAGAAGACTCTAGACCGTTTTCTTTTTCATCTGAGTGATTATGAAAATAGGTTTATGTATGGTGGATGTAGTTTAGAATAAACGGCAAGTGCTCGAATAGCTGAGCAAGACAACTCATATCCAAGCATTTGAGGAGAGGAATCAAATACTCAACTCCTCTCCTCGATTATTTGAATACGAGTTCTCTTACTCGGCTAGTCAAATAATCGTCCTTTCTACTCGCCCAAGCTTAATCAAATCAAATTATTTTCGTAATATGAAATGAAAAAAGGGGATGGTTTTGAGTTTTCAACTCCTCTCTCCGACTATTTGAATACGAGTTCTCTTACTCGGTTAGTCAAATAGTTGTCATTCCCATCCGCCTAAACACAATTAAATGAATTTATGATGACGAAATGAAAAGGGAGATGGTTTTAAGTCTTTAACTCCTCTATTCGATTGTTTGAATACGAGTTTTATTACTCGGTCAGTTAGACGCTCGTCATTTCTTTACAAACTTCTAAACCCGATTAAATAAAAACACTCTTATAATAAGCTAAATGAAAAGGGGGATGACTTTGAGCTTTCAACTTCTCTCCTCATTATTTTGAATACGAGTTCTCTTACTCGGTTAGTCGAACAACTGTCATTTTTCAACAAATTAATAAATTAATCAAATTATTTTCATAATAAACTATACAAAAAGGGAGATGGTCTTGAGTCTTCGATTCCTCTCCTCAAATGCTTGGATATGAGTTGTCTTGCTCAGCTATTCGAGCACTTGTCGTTTATTCTAAAATACATCCACCATACGTAAACCTATTTTCATAATCACTCAGATGAAAAATAAATTGGTCTAGAGTCTTCTATTCCCTTTTTCGATTATTAGGATACGAGTTGTCTTACTCGACTATCCGAGTATTTCTCATCCATTCAAAACACCTTAATCATCATTAAAATATTTTTTACAATTAAGGATGAAAAAAAAAGTGGTCTAGAGTCTTCTATTCTCTTTCCCGATTTTTAGGATACGAGTTGTCTTACTTGACCATCCGAGTAATCGTCATCCAACAAAAATATCTTAACACATTAAATCTATCTTTCTTCGCCCACGTGCGATCATAACCAATCAAACAGAACATCAAACATATTAACTCAACTTCTCACCCCCATGTGACCAAAACTCTTTTCTAAAAGAACACTATTTAATCCCTTCTAATGCGCATAACAAACTAGTGCTTAAGCCTTCGCCGAGAGTAGACAAGCCAACGTTTAGCCTTTAGAACGCGATCTAAATAGTTGTTTGGTAAAAAACACCAACCAATCGTAGCGTCCAAACTACGAAAGCTCTGATTTCCTTATTGCACCATAAGGATACGTAGGCATGAGATTGCGAGATCTTGGCGAGCACACTAATGAAAAACGTCCCTTTTCCCCCTTTTGAGGTTACCATTCATCTCTATTTTTAACCTTTATTCACTCGAAGAAAACAAACAACATAAGTTAACATTCAAATCGCAAATTAAGCTAAAAGGTTCCCGTTGAGTACAACGGACGTGAGAGGTGCTAATACCTTCCCCTTGCATAATCAATTCCCGAACCCGAATATGGTTGCGACGACCATTATTCTGTTTCCTAAAGGTTTTATCGATATTTTCCTATTCCTTCATTGGGGTAAATAAAGTTCGGTGGCAACTCTATTCGAACAAACATTTTCCGCATCCATCGCTAGGGATCGCATTTTTTCTTGGTGCGACAGATGGCGACTCTGCTGGGGACAAAACATTTTCCGCGTCCATCGAAAGGGATTGCATTTTTCAAGGTGCGACAGATGGTGACTCTACTAGGGACGAAGCACCAAGCAATAGAAAGTGAAGCCTAACTTAGTTCAATTTCTGTATTGAGTGTTAACCTTGTTTATTTGTTATCTTTATTCTACTATTAGTCGGTTGTAATTATTGTGTTGTGGTTTATATCCTATGATACTATTGAGGTTCTCTGCTTATTGGTACTTTGTGAGATAGGCTCTCTACCCGAGTCTGAGAAAAACCATAAGATTAAGTTGGTGGTTGCGTAGTGGACGCCCACAAGGAGTCTTCCTTGTTGGGAAGATACGAAGACCCCGCCTAGAGGAGATTATCTTGAGATATTGTTGCACGATGAGTTTTCGTCATGACGATAGTATTCTCAAGTTGGATCAATGACTCTAGGGACCTTTTAACCCACTATACCCGATGGTTATGTAGTATTTACCTAAAAAGTCTCAGACTTGTTGGGTTAATACGAAAACCCCAATCAGATGAGATCCCTTAGACGCATTATTATCTTACAGTAATACTTCCAACCTTGATCTATGACTCTGAGAACCTTATTAGAACCTTGGACTCGAGAGTTGTGTAGTAGAATCCCCATGGAGCCTTCCTTGTTGGGACAATACGAAGACCTCGTCCAAGACGAGATTATCTTAAGGGTATTACTGTCCGACGAGTCTTCGTCACGATAGTGACGCTCTCAATAAGAATCGATGACTCTGGGAACCAATTAACCTTAGAGCCTACCCTTGGGAATTTCAGTAATCGGGGACACCTATTACTTTCTCCTATTATCCTGATGTACACAGCACGTGATTGATCTTGAATATTGGTATTCCTTTGCAAAAAAAAAATGACAAAATTTCATGCATTTGCATATCATCAACATGCATTGCATATCATTTTCCAGAAACAAAAAACTTACACCATATTCTACCCTTTGTCCAGTAACGCTGACTACTCATAACTGGTACGAGACACGCCGCAACTACAAAATGACACTCAAACAACTTGAAGCAAACCAAGTTTCAATGAGTACAAACATGGACTCCATGCAAGCAAATATGGATTGTTTGCTTGAAACTATGTTGCTCTTAGCCGAGAAGGAAAAGGATACTGAGACTAGCGTCGAAGCCAGAAATGTTGCTGCTCAGTTTGGATCACCATCTCTTAGCATACCTGGAATGACTGACCTTGATGGTAACCCTGCCCATCCTAGAGGAGGACCGATCCCTATTCATGTCCCAATGGACAATGTGAACCCCCATGAGCATTCTGCTACATCTGCTCGACATGGATCCATGATGGGTGATGAAGATCTGTATGACGCTTTCTTCATGCCACAACCCACCAAACCTGTTGTTGGAGGTCTCCTAGACCCAGCTGTTGAGAGACTACATGCTTTAGAAGAGAAATTCAAGTCCTTGGAGGTTCACACTACTCCGTGTTTGGACGTTGTTAACATGTGCTTGGTACCAGGCCTCGTAATTCCCCAAAAATTCAAAGTCCTAGACTTTGAAAAGTACAAAGGGATCAACTGCCCTAGAACCCATCTCAGAGCTTACTATCGCAAGATGGCTGCCCACATCAGTAATGATCAACTCCTGATTCATTACTTCCAAGATAGCCTCAATGGGGCATCTATAGAGTGGTACATGCAGTTGGAGAGAGGGTTGATCCAGTCATGGAGATACCTTGCTGAAGCCTTCCTTAGGAGTTAATAGTACAATATTGATCTAGCACCCAATCGCACACAGCTGCAAGACATGACTCAACGCAACAATGAGTCATTCAAGGAATACGCACAGCGTTGGACAGAGCTAGTAGCTCGTGTCCGATCTTTGGAAGCTTCTGGTTTATGGTTGTTCCCTTCCAGAGATCCATCCTCCATTTTGATAACTTTCCCGGTAGAGTTGCTTCTACGTCGGAGTTCATCTATGCAACGACTTTGCCCCAGTTGGAATGACGGATGTGTAAGAACAAAAATTGTTCTACAACAGATTCCATGATTTTGATGATAACAAAGGATGAAACCAAAAATGGCACCCTAACAAAAAGTTTCTAAGTGTGCAGGGTTCTAAGGAAAGAAGGAAGAAATCATCAGATACAGAAACATATCAGATACAAATTATCAGAAGACCAGGAGCATCTGAAGTAGAAACACGTTCAAGAAAGTCTAACTCTGAGCAAAACAGCAAAATATCAGAAGCATCTGAACAAGAAGTATGCTCTAGAAGATCTGACTCTAAACAACGGTATGTTAAACTCCAGAAGCTCTCAGCGCTATCTGAAGAAACCATCAGAACTCAAAAGAGACCAACATCAGAAGTAAGATAGCATGATTCCAAGATTCTCAGAAACATGAAGACTCTGATCATGGATTTGCTAAATAAAGGAAGAGTAACGTTAACTTCAAATAAAGGTATGGAAATGGATTTCCTAATACAGAAAGAGACGTTAACTCCAAAATTCAAATGAAAAGGAACTATTTTTGGAAAGTAGTCATTCAAGGAGAGAAAGTTGTTTTGGCAACAAGCAACATAAGTTATGGCACTAATTATTATTCAAGAGTTATTATCTGCTATGATTTTTCAACGGCTCCTTCTCTTCTATATAAAGGACTGCATATCAACATTGAGGGCACAGGAATTTACTGAAACATCAACACACATAAACATGTTTTATTCTCTCAATCTTCACGAAGCTTTTGCTTAGAACGTGAAACACTTTGTTCTTACTATTGTAATATTTGCTTATCTTAGAAGCACTCTAGATTACATAAGTCTTTATCTTTGTTGTATTTCCTCAAGTGACTCTTCGCAGTCTGTATACTTGAGAGGACTAAGAGATCTTTCTCTTAGACGTTGTTTGTAATTAATCTTTCAAGATTAGTGGATTAAGTCCTTGTTGAAGGCGAAATCACCTTGCCCGGGTGGACTAGAGTAGCTTTGTGTTATAAGCGAACCAGTATAAAATTCTTGTGTGATCTTCATTTTGAAAAAGCGCTTATTTTTCCAAAACAATTCAAATCCCCCTTTCTTGTTTTTCTCACCTTCAGGATGCTCATTCCCCTACAGAAATCTTTGTTTCCTGGTATCTCTTGCCCCTCATCAGATTGGATCTCTTTCCACTGGGCCTAGCTTTCTCTCTTGAGATGTAGTACCAGATGTTTGTGTACTTATTATTTGGACCTATTTGTGTTAGAAATGTTTGTTTGTCAGCATTCATCATACATAAACCACACATGAGTGCATATAATTTTCAAACATTTAGATATTCATGTTGCATTCTTTGCCATTTATCTTTGTTTGTTATCCCCTGCTAGTTGGTAATACATTTCCCCAAGCAGATGGATGTGTCTGATCCCTCAATATAGAGTCAGCCACTTAAGCAGAAAGTGTTTATCCTTCCTTCCATATTCCCTACCGAGTTATGTCCTCGTAGATGATGGTTGTTTCTGTTTCCTCCCAACACATATATTGGGATGGAATTCCCTATTGAGTTATATCCTCATAGGGACAAGCTTTGTTTCATCCTGCCTATCTAGTTTGATCCTAGACTGGCCTCCGATGGCTGTTTCCTGCACTCCCTTGTGGTATAGATGAATAGTTTCTCAGTAACCAGTAGTTATCGATCTTTTTCCTGGAGGAGTCTGTGGTTTTCTACCTTTGTACCGGTAGTTGTAAACCCTATTTCATCCCCTTGCAGAGTTAACCTTTTATTCATCCTAATCGATGACGGTTACTTTTCCGTGGTTTTCTACCCAGTATCTGGTAGATATAATCCCCTCCTTGACGGTTATCTTTATCCAATATTTGGTATCGATATTCCTTCATCCCTTTCTTTTGAGCATATCTCCCAGTAACTGGGGATATGTCTCCTGGATCGTTGCCTTTGTCAATATATCCCCCCAGTGAGTCATCTCTCATTTACCCTTTGTTGGTAATGATTGTTTCTCCCTCGGATTGGTCATCATTATATGCCTAGTTTTCGGTATCCCGATGACCTTTTTGTTCGGTCGATTTATCCTTTATTAACCCAGTAACCGGTTATGGATAATCTTCTATGCGAGTATATTATCTACGTTCTGACGGTAATAGATAATATATCTCATGCACTCTCTGGTCGAAGTCCTTTGCTCTTCCTCAGTCGAGTAAGATTCGTATCCCTTTTTATTAGAATCGAATGTCCATCCTATAATCGAGTTTTGCTTTTAGCCCTCTTTTAGATGATGAGTGTCTTGGGAATATTCCCCAATTCACGCTTTGGTTGGTCACCTATTATATGCCCAGTAACCGGTATCCCTGGTGTTCCTTCCTCCTTGCTCTCTATTATGACTTTTCTGTCCCCTTGTGGAGTAAGATTCTCCTGAGCTGAAGTTTACCTTTTTAGGTATTCGTCAGATGATTTTCGGATGTTTTATATCTCTCACCTTTATACCGGTCTTAGATATTCATTCTCCCAGAGCATGTGGTTCTCTCACCCTTATACCGGTGTTCGGATCACATGTCTCTTTGAGCTTATTACCCAGTAACCGGTAATACCTCATCCCGTTGCTTCCCCAGAGGAATTTTGTTGGGGTGTTTCCCCAGCGAGGTCCCTTAGGGGACTCTCTCAACCTGAGACCGGATTTTTATCCGAAATATCCGTTATGGATAAGTTTTTGTTGTATTGGCATATTCCCCAATACATGCATCTTTGAGTCAGCTCGAGTCTTTCCATGGATTCCCTTCGTGTCCCTCAACAAGTTTCAAGTCGTGACCTGCTCACGCATTTTATCCCTTCACTCCCCTGTAGAATCCTTAGAGTCTCCGCCCCATTTATGAACATGTTACTCCAGTGGATTCTCAGTTATTCCGGATTTTTATTTCTTTCTTTGTGGATACATATCCACAAAGTGCTACCATTTGCATACATACATCTGCATCATGAGGTCTCTTAGGGACCAAAATTTGTCGCTTTGTTATTATTTAAGCCCATTCTACCTCGTCAAGACGAAGATTTTAACCTTCACTTCTCCGGCTAGAATGACCTTAAATAGGGGCATCTGTAAGACCCCAATTTTGGCCCTAAGATCCCTCATAGCATCATAACATTGCATTTGCAAAGCCTCAAGGATCATAAGCATCTTGGCTCCTTCCCTTTGGATGGGATCTCTCTTGTGAGTGGTTTGAGATCACCAAGCATGCTTGAATTGTATATCATTGATTTTCTCATTTTATTTACTAACCAAAAGCACAAAAACATGTCACTAACATTTCTTGTTTGTAGCTTGAGCAATCACAAGATCCAAACCTTCTAGGAGATCCTTTGTGCAATGATATGGTCAATTGAAGATGTAAGCAAGCATGGTAATGGTTCCCAAAGCTCCTCTCCATCAAATATGAATCCCAAGTATCTCAATTCGTCATTTTGATCAAAGCAAGTCAAGGGGTTTGTGGTTTGTTTCCCAAGGAAACCCTAATTCATCTGCTCATCAACTATGCCTTGCTCATGAAGCAACCTCAGCCCATGGTCAAATACAATCAAAGGAAGTTATTTAATTCATCATTTCATGCATATTTGAACTTATTTTAGTGTCCTAAATCATCAATTCATCAAGATATGAGTTATGGACTCGAGAAGTTGATCAATCAATTCATCTAACTATTTTGAAATGCACTGAGACCTAACTTTTTATGTATTGGTCAAATGGAGATGATCCCAAAAGAAACACTGTTCTTAAGGACAATATAAACAACTTTCATGTTCATCAAAAATTGATTTGAATCTTGGGAGGTCATCTCCCATTCCAAGACATTATAGGTCATTTTGACTAAAACCCTAATTTTGGGTCAACTTCCCAAGAACATAACTCATTCATTTTTTTATGATTTTTGAGGTGGGATCAAATGCATTGGAAAGCTTAAGACGTCTACTTCAAATGTTATGTTGAACAAAATTTCAAAATCTCAAAAGAAATACATGTGATAATGCAAAACATTATAGGTCACTTTGGACCAAATGCATTAAAAGGCAAAAAAGTCCAACTTCAAGTGCCCATAACTTCTTCATCAAAATTCCAAATGATGAAAAATGTAAGTCTATCGTGATTGTTTTGAAAATATCTACAACTTTGATGTTGGAGGTTTTTCCATTAGAGGCTTGCATCATCAAAATATAGAGGCTTGAAGTTGGTTCATTTTGACAAAATTCTCAAAGGCATGTTTTGCACTATGAACTTCATGGCCTGTTTTCATAAATTTCCACACTCCAAATGAGTTTTTGTCCAACATAACATTTGTTCCTTATGTCAAGACCTTTCCAACCATTACCCATTTTCTTATGTTTGGATTTTTCTAATTGGCATTTTCGAAGAGGTGAATATTTAGGCATAATTATGGAATTCATGATGAAGCTTCATGCACAAGCAAATACCATTCAAAATGCACGTCCATTTCATTTCAGAATGAGCTCAGCTTGAATTTGCACTTGATCTTGGGCCTCACATGCGCCTGTACAGGCCCATGCATGGAGGACCCAACTTCATGCACACGAGTTTGATCACTCTTGCCTTGCCTTTCCATCTATAAATAGAAGCACCATTTCACTCAATTGGGATCCCTGAATCAACCTGAAACTCTGCAGAAATCATTCCAAACCATACACTAAAGGAATTTTGCGTTTTCACTTTAAATTTTCAGATCCAATTCTCAACTTCCTTGGTTGATTATTGGATTCTAATTCCTTAGCCTTGCCTTATTTCCATCTCCAGAACAAGCTGCAAGCAAGTGTGTTGAAGGACCGTGCTCCACAGATCTGCATTTAGAAGGTTGATGTTCAAACTTATTTGCTTCGAAACTCTTCATTTATAGCCTGTTTCTTGTGTTCATTTGCTTGGCTGAAGTCCTCTCAACAGAGGCAACGTGTTGGTGCTTTTAATTTTACAAATCCATGAAGTTTCAGTTGAACACCATATCTTTCAACTCCTGATTTCTCTTACCATGAAGATCTAGGGTGAAAATAGATGGTACAGGGGTGATGTACATCACCCCAGTTTTCCAATGATATCAGGATCGCTCATTTTCATCAAGTTTTTATGACTTGCAACTCTGGCCGGAATCTCCATGCTCGCTAGAGAAGACGGTGGTGTACACCACCGTCCGTTTGCCAGTTTGAATTCTAGCAGTTGATGATGATTTCTAGATTGAATCGTGGCTCTTGGATCTTATGACTTTATTTAATGCATTGTGTGACTCAGTTGACTTGGTCCTATGATGCGCGCGCATGCCATTGCCTTCAGATCCTCCAGGTCATTTAATGAAAGGAGATGTAACGCGCCAGGATTTTTAGCATTTTTTATTTTCTGATTTAATTTCCATTTTATTTCTTTTATTTCATTTAACTTCAAAATTTCATAACTCTCTCATTTTAATTTTAAAAAATATGGGACCAATTGCATTATTTCTCTTTTTAATTCTAATTTCTAAAATTGATTTTTAATATTTTTATTTTATAATTTGATATTTTTTGTGAATTTTCTCTTTTCTGGTTTTTTTTAATTCATTTTAAATAGTTTTTTATATTCAAAAAATACAAAAATATTTTCTCAACCTATTTGAATGATGATGGATCTATGAAAAATATTCTCATCATTTTTTTAATTTATTTGAGATTTTAGTTCAATTAGGTTATTTTTACTCATTTTTAATTGATTAAAAATAGTTTCTGACTTTAAAAAATGCTGAAATTTTTTGTCAAACTTTGTTTGACCTTGTTGAACTTAGGATAAATCACTTGGAA
The DNA here is from genome assembly GCF_024323335.1 of Lathyrus oleraceus. Classification (NCBI taxonomy): domain Eukaryota; kingdom Viridiplantae; phylum Streptophyta; class Magnoliopsida; order Fabales; family Fabaceae; genus Lathyrus; species Lathyrus oleraceus. Next base: position 328,145,527 of record NC_066580.1, read on the forward strand.
TTTTCAAAGTTGATTTGAAGTTATTTTGAAGTTTGACCTTTCTTTAATATTTTAATTCAAGTTTTATTTGAACATTAAAAATGCCAAAAAATATTTTGTTCATTTCTTGACCTCCAATCTTCATCTCACTTATGTTTTTGATTGTTTGACCATGATCCTCAATGTCATTGGTCAACACTTGTTGATTGGAACATTCTATTTCATTTAATGCTCTTTATTCTTTTTATTTCCATTTCCATTATCCATCTACTTCTTCTTCTTCTTTTCCTTTTGATCAATGAGTTAAAGGTTGATAAGTTAGTATTGATTATGAAGGTTTAATCTTCCTCAATCCAAATCTAATTCATCTTGATCAAATGATCCAGTGAATGGCTTTGTATTAAGGATAGGTTGCTTGCTAAATCATACAAAAGGCTTAAACCAATACAAGATCATTTCTCTTCTTCTTTTTGGCATGGCAAGTTGTGGGAACTTGGTTCACTAATCAAGACTTCTAACTTGTGTTGTTGCCTACATTATTATTGACCGACCTCAGATAGTTGTGACTTCTACATAAGTCCAATTACGATTGCTTAACATAGCGCTAAATTTGCCTTATGGCACACTAACTACTAATATTAACCATTAACAATTAACATTTACTTTTTTCTCTTTTCTTTTATGCAATTTACTATTCTTGTACATATTATTCATTTGTTTTTCCCTTTGCTCACTTGAGCACATGTTTATGTTAATGCAATTTGCCTTTTGCTCACTTGAGCACATAATTATGTATATATTATTGTGCTTGTGTTTTGTTTTGATTGTTATGGACCAAAATGCAAAGAAATGGACAAAGTAGACTTAGACTTTAGGACTTTCCCTATGCAAATTTGGAGTCAAAGAGCAACTAGGCATTGGGCCTTTAGAATGCTTAATGTTGAATATAACCTTGAAAGGACCAACTTCTAAACTCTTCTTGTCCATTCCTTGTTTGTTCTGCTAGAATCTTTTAATGTGTGTGTTCTTGTGCTAGGGATTCCAACTTGATCCAAATTGAGGAACCATTACCATGAGCTTCTAAGAGAGAGGGACCCAAGATGCATTGAGGAGCTTTCCAAGAGTTCATTTGATTGTTCATTGCTTGAGTTTATGCTTATGTGATTGCTTACTCCAAAGGATGGGAGCTACTTGGATCATCAATATGATCTCAAGAGAGGAACTCCATTTGTGGTCTTGTTTCTTATCCCTTACCTCTTGTATGATTAGGACTTTAGCCATTCTTCTTCTTCCCTCCATTCTAACCCAAGCCAAAACCTTTGTGCAAACATTTAACACTTGTTTTCAACATTATAAACCTAAGCCTTATGCTTCAGATTTTCAAACTTTTCTTTTCATAACACTTATTTTGAATTGAACTTCTAAGGCAACTTTGACCATATTTTGTATATACTTTTCATTGGTAAATATAACCCATTCAAATACTTTTGTGGTTTCAATGGCCACTTCCTTAATCAAATTTTTTTCATAACCTTTAGCTATTAGGTTTGAGTTATCCTTGAGGTAGATGTAATACTCACCCATATCCTTAGTGATGGACAATGAGCCTTCCGTGCTTATTATAGGGTTAACCCCTCACTAGCATGTTGAAGCTATCCTCACATGGTGGATTTGTGGTTTTAGGTTGAGTTTTATCCCATGGATAACAAAAGACCTTAAGGCTTTTGGACCAATCAATTCACCAACCCATTTTTGAGATTTTTACCCCGAACTACGAGGTTTTAATCCTAATCTTTTTAAGATGGTACGTAGGCAATGGGTTTATCCATCCAAACACAAATGTAAATAAACTTGTATATTCTCTTCTCATCTCTTCAATCATGTTTGCACAAACAAATTTTCACCAAATACCAACCTTACAACCAATGTGAAAAGGGCTCCCTAGGAGTACCTAGGATGTTTTGGGTGCTTAAAACCTTCCCATTGCATAACCAACCCCCTTACCCAGATCTCTGACATTTTTACTAGTTTTTTATTCGATAAAACTTTTAGGTTTTTGTTCGCTTTCTAAGCATTCCTTTGGATAAATAGAAGTGCGGTGGCGACTCGACTTGTATGGTTTACCTTGGATTTATGAATACCCCGCTACACATATGTATTTTTGTATAAATGATGTTTGCAAAAAAATAGAATGAGGGGATGAGAAAAGAATTCATGAATTATATTTTTGTGTTTGATAAGACCTTCGAACTTGTGCCTACGTACAAACATAAAAGTGAGGGATCAAAACCTAGTAGTTCGTGGTATAAATTTCAAAGTGGATGCATTGATTTTAACAAAGATTAAGTTTGAAAGGCACAAGGACCCAAAATGACTTTAATGAGTTAGTTCTTTTTGGCTTTTGAAAATTTGAAGTCAAGTATAATTAAGTCTATTTACAAGTTTGATTGAGAAAAAGAAGTTTGAAAATGCAATGGCATAAGGCCAAAGTTTCTAGTTTGCAATATGGTCCAGGTTTAGAAAAACAGGCACAAGCAAAGATTTTTTTTAAAAAGGGGATGAGATTTTGAAATTAAAGAAGTGGGGAAGAGATGAAGAGACTAATCCTAAGCAAAAATTTAAAGTTGAGAGTTGAAAAGATTTGACCAATGGGCTGCAATCCAATAGACAAAAATGTCGTATAGACACCCAAATTCCCTTGGACATTAGAATCAGGCAACAAACAATGCATAAAATATCAACTTGCAGAGCAAGGCATCAAATAAAGATAGCCACATCCAAGCTTAGCAACTCCATGATCTTCTTATTATTTGCCCATGTAGCAGATGAATTCCACAATGCACAAATCACAGGTTCAAAATAACAGCTTCACAATGATCATGTTGCAGATGAACTCAAATGACTCTTCAATGATGTATCAGATGAAGTTTCAAATCACAAGCACTTGGTTCATAAAAGTTGGCATTGGCCAAGTCCTTTGCATAGGGAGAGTTGCCTAAATTTTATGTCCAATTGTCTCAGATCAAACCAACAGTCCACACAAGATATTTTTTAGGGGTTTTGTTCTTATTATGTACATTAATGGTCAAAGACGACACAAACAAACGCAATATACACAATCATAATATATCACAAAATATGGTCCAAGCGGACAAAGTGAAAATAACATAAACATAAACAATTAGAATGATATGAATAATTGCAAATGAATAGGGCTTAAAATAAAGTGCATTAAAAGTAAATGACTTGAAATTAAATGTTAGTTGTTAATGAGTTATATGTTAGTATTGCTTTTGCTTTTTGTATTAAGTCATTCTTTGGAGAACACTCAACCCACTTATCACAAGCATGGATCCTTGAACCAAGACATCTTCCAAAGGAAGGAATAAAGGCCAAGTTTCCACATAATACCATGAAAGAGGGGAGACTTACAATCTCACTAACTAGAATGTTAGGCCTTTTGTGTCAAAATTTAGCGTTATGTTAAGCAATCGTAATTGGACTTATGTAGAAGTCACAACTATTCGAGGTTGGAGAATATAATTTTAGTGTTAATGCATGTTAGAGACATAGTATAATAAACTATGCTCACGAAACATACCACCCACAAAAAGAATATGCAAAAGTAGGGGTCTAATCTCATCCATACTTATGCTGATGTTGCGATTAATTAGCCTTAGGATATACAGATATCATAGGTCCATGACATGAATGCATAAAGAAGAGCAATGAGATGAAGAGGGAGGGGAAATGGATCAAACCTCAAATTGGACAAAGGAGAACTTTTACCAAATTAAGATCATTCATTCATTTTTGGAGATGGAATGTACATTCCATCAATCCCCTAAATCCAATGATCTTAACTTAACAAAGTCAAATCAACCTTGACCAAGGCCGAACAACACAAGTCAAACTTACAAAGTCAATCAAAATGGCTCAACACTATTATTTGGCATATATTCAATTAAAAATACTAAAAATAATACATTAAATTAAATATGGATGGTCAATTTCCTAAAACCTCATTAAAACACCAAAGGAATGGCTATGAGATTTATCATAGGTCAAACAAGGTCAAACAAGGTCAAACGACCTTGGAGAAAAAATTTCAGAATTTTTGGAAACTTAAAAGTATTTTTAAACAATTAAAAATATTCACAAAATCAATTAAATTATTAAAAATATTAATAATGATCCAAAAAATAATTTTAATTCAAAATATAAAAGAGGAATAAAAACTAAATTAAAAAAATCAATAAAACGTGGACCACTTGATCTCCCTCATTAATTGAGGTAGCAGATCAAGTGACCACAAACGCGTGTTCGATGGTGGAGTTGAGTCAGCGCGCCACACAAGTGGTAATCAAAACCAACGCTCGTGATTAAATTGTTTTGAATAGATCATGTGGCTCTGAACCATGCCAACTCACCACCGGAGCAAATCTCCGGTCACCTTCTCAGGCGAGCCTCGCCGGACTGGTCCAATCATAACCATCACTAAAATGAAAAAGGAGGACATGATCTGAAAGAAAAAATGGCGTAGATCATGAATATCACCCTAATTTTAACTAACTCCAAGTATATTGAGAGATACATGGAGTTGAATTTTGAGGTGTGTCAACTGAGTTGCTTCGATTTGACCTCAAAGCAACTTAAGCTTCTTGCCTACATTGGTATGACTTTAGACAACCAAAGATCCAAGAGAATTGATGAGAATTAAGTGAGAATCAAAGAGAAGAAAAAATCTGGAAAACACCTTCAATGTTGTGCAGAACTTGATCTCTATTGCTTCAATTCGTGCTTGATCTCACTCAGGAAGCTTGCAGAAGTGGCTTAGGATTGGTACAAAGCTTTGGATCCTGGAGTTTTTGAATCTCCAAACAGCGAGACTCAAACTCAATTTTCAAATGAAAATTATCAGGTTTTCCTTTCAAATGTGAGGGTTTCAAGAGTGGAGGCAAAGCTGGCGTGCAAGGGTCCTTTGAAATGAGCACAAAGGATCTCTATTTATAGCAAATTGGAATGTTATTTGCACACTTGAAATTTTGTCCAATTTTAGCAATGCCATGTTTATGCTTGCATGGGCGTGTACAAGCTCATGAAGCAATGCAATTAGGTCCAAAATCAATTGTGTTGAGGTTTGAATCAAACTTGAATGGAAAGGTAAGGTTATATGATCATTTGAAGATTTGATTTTGCCAACTAATGCAGGCCTGTTAACACCATGCACAGCCCTAGTAAACCTTGTCCAAAATGAATGAATTAGGACTCTTTAGAAAGATTAGATCAAGAGGAACAACTCTTATGTTTAACACTTTTCCATTTGGAACTTGGATCATGGTGAATTTTGAGGTGGAAGTTTGGAAATTTCAACATGTTGAATATGTTTCTAAGTGTCAAGTCATATACTTCATTATTCCATATTGCTTAACTTTTTATGTGAGTTCCAAATGAGAAAAGTGTCTTTATCAAAGTTGTATCTATTTCAAAGACATTCAAAATGGTCACCAATTTGACATCATTTGAATTTAGAATGAGTGAGTTGTGCATTTTGAAGTTGAGGAAAATCACTTGTTCAATGGTATTAGTCCAAAATGACCTATAATGTATCCTCATATCACATGATAATAAAAGTTGATTTAGCTCTTTATCCAAACATAAAAGTTACATTAGACACATTGAATTTGATTTTGAAACTTGGAAATCTTTCATCTCATAAATATTGAGCAAGTTATGGCTTTGGGAAGTTGACTTTCAAATTAGGGTTTAGACAAAATGACCTATAATGTTTCAACATATAAAATGACTTTCCAAGAAAAATTAGCTATAGACCTCAACATGAAAGTTGTTTGGAATGTAATTTAGAGTAACGTTTCTCTGGGAGTCATTTTCATATGATGAAAATTGTAGGAGATTGGGTCTAGGGGGACCTAGTTTTGATCAGATGAATTCATCTGGCCAACCACCATCAACCAACTTGCTAACTTGCAATTCTCTTGATTTTTATGCTCATGGTAGATCATATATGCATAAGATGATGAATTTTTAAGTGTCCCTTATGGAATTTGATCAATTGGTGAAGAAGCTTGTTGAAGAAGTTACTCAAGATACCCAGACAAACTAGGGTTTCTAAGGCAAACCAACACCAAACTCTTGAAGAAATATTGATCAAAATAACATATAAAGATCATTGGTACTCATATATGATCCTTAGAGACATTGTGGATCATTCCTTGGTTGTGCTCTTAGCCATGGGGGTCTTAAACCCTAGATGTGAACTTGATAGATCAATGGGGATCATGCCCTACCTACAAAAGAGTTAGGCAAATACAAAGACATATTTTTGGAATTTTGGTTAGTAAATATAAGTATGATACAATTACATGTTACTTGGTGATCTCTCTCAAAACAAACCCAATGAAAGAGGGGTAAGGAGGATGCCAAGGTATGATCCCAATGCTAATGCATATGATGAAATTGCATGAGGGATCTTTGGGTCAAAATTGGGGTCCTACATCTGCCCCTATTTAAGGATATTCTAACTGAGGAGGTGAAGGCTAAAATGTTCATATCGACTCAGTAGAATGGGCTTAAATAACAACATATAGAAACAAATTTTGGTCCTTAATAGACCTCATGATGCATATGATGTGAAATCAGAGAGACCGAATGTCCGCGGGAGCATAATGCATTCCGTTAAGGAAAACTCACTAGGGAGACAAAGACTCTGAGGGGATAAAAAGGGTTATGCGTAGGCCAGGCTACGACTTAATACTGCTGGGGTACTTGAGGAATTCCATAAAATGGAAAGACTCGGCCAGGGACACAAAAGCATCTGTAGGGGAAACGAGTAGAATAGGATAAAACTGACATACTTGAACCATGTAGGAAAAGGGATTTCATCAAGGAAATGCGCACTCAACTCAACTGGGGAAGAAATAAACTTCAATACAAGAGGAGCGGAAATCTATTATCCACTACCTGTTACTAGGTAAGGAGATTATAAAGATCTGACAGAGAGTACATCCGTAATCGGTTAGGATGAACATATCAAGGATGACTCGCTGGGAACTGCCAGGAAGGTATATCCATTACTGGTTACTGGGTAAGAATAGCCTTGCTGGGGAAAAAACTACAGAAATAGGATTTACAACTACAGGTTACTGGGCAGAAGACCAAAGATGAGAATATTCGTCACCGGGTAGGGTGAACATATCAAGGATAGGCTCAAAGGAAAGAACATCTGTCATCAGTTAAGATGAACATATCAAGGATAGACTTTCCTGGAATGTCAAGTAGGATATCCGGCATCGGTTAACATGAACATATCAAGGATAAACCAACTGAACAGAAAGTAGGAATTACATCTATCGAATGCTGGATAGATTACCATCAAAGATAAAATCCTTCATTGGTTAGGATGAACATATCAAGGATTAACTCTACGAGGAAGAGATAGGAATTACATCTATCAGTTACTGGATAGAATACCATCAAAGAGAATACCCATCACCTATTAAAGTGAACATATCAAGGATAAACTCTGCAAGGGAAATGAAAAGCATGATTTACAACTACCGGTTACTAGGCAGAAGACCGAGAAGAGGAGGAAAAATGTCATCGATTAGGATGAACATATCAAGGATTAACCCTCTGGGGAATAAAATAGGGATTACAATAACCTTTTTACTGGGTAGAATACCAAAGACAAGATTATCCGTCACCGGTTCGGATGAACATATCAAGGATAAACTCAAAGTAGAGGAAGAAAATATGTGTCATCGGTTAGGATGAACATATCAAGGATATACTTCCTGGGAAAACATACAAATGAATCCGTTGGGGAGAAGAAGGGGTACTTTTGTCGGGTATTGGGCAAGAAGTAACAAACTGCAAACTAAGAAGAATATTACTAGTTACTGGGTAATAAACTCTTAGGGGACCCAAAGCATCTATCTAGGCAAGATCTAGAAAGAAACGGTCAAACAAGACTCAACCCAATGAGGATATAACTCAAGGGGAGTGATTCCATCCAGATAAACAGCTGTGGAGAAAACTGAAACAATGATCGTCCACGAGGAAATAACTCAGTGGGGAAAGGAGAAAGGTTAAAGTCTTTCTGCTTAAGGAGCTGACACTCTACAATCGAGGGAGGACAGACACCAACTCGTATGGGGATAAAGTACTGCCATAATAGAGAATAAAAAATCACAGGAATGAATCAAGAAAAATGATGATGCAATAATGAAATTACATGAGTGTATATGTATATGTATATGTATATGTATATATGATGATAATGCTGACAAAACGATCGCAAAGGATACAAAGGTGTCGCAAATTTGAATCATCGATACAGTTCTTGGTCAATCCACAAAAGAGGGAGACAACTATTGGAGAAAAGAGAGATCAACATCCCAAAGGCTCAATCCTAGCTGGGGAAGGAGGAGATCTGCTGAGAAAAATTGTTATCGAGTCTGCGGGGAATTTGAGGTCAACACCATACCAAATGAGAGAAAACCATGCAGATGATAAACACAACTAGCTTCTCAGAAATCAGGAGGAAACTCTGTCTGGGAGAGAATCCGATGGCGATTAGTGGGGAAACCGAAGTTCTGTCCCATCTACGCGAATTGCTGAGGAAACCTGTTCTTTGTTTGCTGGAGACCAAAATTGGCTGGGGAATGAACACTAAGCTCCGCAACAGACTGATAAGCCAACTCAGCTGACCCTTACTGGGAAAAGGGCGAACCAGAATGTTCGGAGAAATCAACAACTGCCGATCGCTGAATGAATGTTGTCGGGGATGAAAGAGAAATTCGCCTACTGCTTTGGGAGAACCAATAATGCTCCACACTTAGGGCTTACTTCTTTCGAACCACTGTTAATATTCTTTTTAAATGAAATTGATTGCTTAAAATTCATGCTTTTATATGTTTAATAAAAATGATTTTTATTTTAAAAAAACTTTAATTTCAAAAGTGATCATAATAAAATTTAAAACTATTTGCCTCAAATAAATAATAGTAAAAACAATTGAATAAAAGCTCAACTTTATTTAATGGAATGGTAGTCTGTAAATGACAAGACTCCATAGATCTTTACAAAGTTGAAAATGGTAATTTACATGGAAAAAGGTAACATTGAATACAATGATCCCTAATCCTTCTATCAACTCTTGATATCCACTGTGCTCTTGGCTGCTGCTGAGGATAACGAATCGACATCGACTGTTATGCTCAAAAATGTCTTCAACAATGAAGATCGGCAGGATGCAGTTACTTGCCATAATCCCTAAATTTTGCATAAATTTCCCCAAGGTGGATTACTCAATTTATCGGGATAATTTTTTTTCTATTTTATGTCTCTAACTTTTGCCTGGATCGCCCTTTCGGGTTTTCAATCCACCGAGACGCTCATTTTTTCCTAAGCCGCCCAATCAAGTTTTCAACTTAGCAAGCTGTTATTTTTCATTTAGGCAAAGTATTTCTTAACTGCATCTGCATTCACAGGACGAGTGAACTCTTCACCATCCATAGTTGTAAGAACCAAAGCATCGCCTGAAAAGGCTTTCTTAACAACATATGGGCCTTCATAATTAGGAGTCCATTTTCCCCTAGAATCTGGTTTGAAAGATAAAATCTTCTTGAGCACAAGGTCACCTTCTCTGAATACGCGTGGTCTGACCTTCTTGTCAAAAGCCTTCTTCATTCTCTGCTGATATAACTGACCATGGCACATGGCAGTTAATCTCTTATCTTCTATCAAATTCAGCTGATCATATCTGGTCTGACACCATTCAGCCTCAGTCAACTTGGCTTCCATGAGCACACGCAATGATGGAATCTCAACCTCTACGGGGAGCACTGCTTCCATTCTATAAACAAGTGAGAAAGGGGTTGCCCCTGTTGAAGTGAGGATAGACGTTCGATACCCCGTACAGAGCAAATAGGAGCATCTCATGCCAAGCTTTATACGTTACAACCATCTTTTGAATAATCTTCTTAATATTCTTGTTTGCAGCTTCAACAACCCCATTCATCTTGGGTCTGTAGGGAGAAGAATTGTGATGTGCGATCCTGAAGTCCTTACAAAGAGCTTCTACCATATTATTATTATTCAAGTTCCATCCATTATCAGTAATGGTCTTGCTTGGCACACCATAACGGAATATGACCTGATTCTTGATAAACCTTACAACAACTTGCTTGGTTACATATGCATACGATACCGCTTCAACCCATTTTGTGAAGTAGTCAATAGCCACCAAAATGAAATGATGTCCATTAGAAGCTTTGGGTTCAATCATGTCAATCATATCAATACCCCACATGGAGAAGGGCCATGGGGAGGAAATGGCATTCAACAATGTCGGAGGAATATGAATATTATCAGCATAAATTTGACACTTGTGGCATTTCTTCATAAACTTGCAACAGTCAAATTCCATTGTCAACCAATAGTAATCTGCCCTCAACATTTTCTTTACCATCACATGTCCATTGGAATGAGTACTAAAGGAACCTTCATATACTTCAGTCACCAATAAGTCTGCTTCGTGTTTATCCACGCATCTGAGCAGAACCATGTCAAAGTTTCTCTTGTATAATACATCACCATTCAGGTAGAAATTGCCGGCTAATCTTCTCAAAGTCTACTTATCTTTCAAAGATGCCCCATGCGGGTAAATCTAACTTTGGAGGAAACACTTGGGGTCATAATACCACAGTTTCTCGTCTTTGATCTCTTCAACAGTAAACACATGAGTTGGCCTATCAAGACGCATCACAGTCAAATTGGGAACCTCATTCCAATACTTCACTATAATCATTGACGCCAACGTTGCAAGAGCATCTGCCATCCAATTTTCATCTTGATGGATATGATGAAACTCAACCTTTATAAAGAAAGTTGAAATCCTCCTCGCATAGTCTCTATATGGTATCAAACCGGGTTGATTCGTCTCCCATTCACCTTTGATTTGATTCACAACCAAAGCTGAATCTCCAAAGACATCTAAATGCTTGATTTTAAGATCAATGGCCTCTTCGAGCCCCATAATGCAAGCTTCATATTCTGCCATATTGTTTGTACACTTGAAAGTCAATCTGGCTATAAATGGAAGATGCGTGCCTTGAGGAGTAATAATCACTGCCCCAATGCCATTACCATATTGATTAACAACTCCATCAAATACTATGCCCCAACGGGAACCAGGTTCTGGCCCTTCTTCAAGCAATGGTTCATCACAATCTTTCATTTTCAAGTACAAGATCTCTTCATCAGGAAAATCATATTGCACTGACTGGTAATCCTCAAGCGGTTGGTGAGCCAAATGGTCAGTCAAGACACTACCTTTGATCGCTTTCTGAGATAGTTATTCAATATCATACTCTGATAACAACATCTGCCAACGGGCAATCCTCCCAGTTAAAGCAGGCTTCTCAAATATATACTTGATTGGATCCATTTTGGATATCAACCAAGTGGTATGATTAAACATATACTGACGTAGACGCTTAGCATCCCAAGCCAATACGCAATAAGTCTTCTCTAGCATAGAATACCGAGTCTCACAGTCGGTGAATTTCTTACTGATGTAGTATATTGCAAATTCTCTCTTTCCAGTATCATCTTGCTGACCAAGAACACAACCCATACTATCTTCAAGTACAATCAAATACATGATCAACGGTCTTCCTTCAACAGGCGGAGACAAAATCGGAGGCTCAAGCAGATATTCCTTGATACTGTCAAAATCTTTTTGGCAATCTTCGGTCCAATCACGATACTGATATTTCTGGAGAAACTTGAATATAGGCGCACATGTGGCAGTCATGTGTGAAATGAATCTTGAGATATAATTCAAGCGGCCGAGAAAACCTATGACTTGCTTCTCGATTTTGGGCACAGGCATCTCTTGTATTGCTTTGACTTTGGCAGGATCAGCTTCAATACCCTTCTTGCTGACAATAAAGTCCAACAGCTTACTAGAACGAACACCAAAAGCACATTTATTGGGATTTAAGCGGAGTTTATACTTCCTCAAATGCTGGAATAGCTTCAACAAATGTTCAACATGTTCCTCTTAATCGATTGATTTAGCAATCATGTCATCGACATAGACTTCAATATCTTTATGCATCATATCATGAAAAAGAGTAGTCATTGCTCTTTGGTAAGTTGCACCAGCATTCTTCAAACCGAAAGGCATCACTCTATAACAGAATATTCCCAAGGTGTAATGAATGTGGTCTTCTCCATATCTTCGGGTGCCATCTTGATCTGATTATATCCGGAAAATTCATCCATAAACGAAAAGACTTTGAATTTAGCAGTATTGTTTACCAACATATCAATATATGGTAGAGGGAAATCATCATTCGGACTGGCTTCATTCAAATCTCTATAATCAACACACGTGCATACTTTTCCATCTTTCTTCGGCACAGGCACGATATTGGCCACCCATTGCGGATATTCAACAGTCACAAGGAAACCGACATCAATTTGCTTTTGCACTTCTTCTTTGATCTTCACTTCCTCATCAGGTGTGTTCTTCTCAACTTCTGCTTGACTGGCGGGCATTCTGGCTTCAACAACAATCTATGCTCCACAATCTCAGAATCCAAACCAGCCATGTCATGATAGGACCAAGCAAAAACATCTGAATACTCTCGAAGAAGATCAATCAACCCTTTCTTAACATATGGACACAGTCGAGACCCAATCTTGACTTCCTTCACATCATCCTCGGAACCTAAGTTGACTAGCTCAATCTGCTCTTCGAATGGCTGAATGGCTTTACCTTCATGCTCAAGAAGACAAGACAATTCATCACTTACTTCTTCATCACTTTCCTCTTCTGCCTCAAACACAGGGAATTAAAAATTCGGAGAGGAGAAGGATCATTGTATACAATGGGGTTAGAAACCAACCGGCCTAATGATTTGATATTTTGATTTTAGAGAAGTGAATTTGTGACCAAATATTATACAGATGGACAATTATATTATTTATGTTTTTGTGATTACCATTTTCAGAATAAAGCAAAAAGTAAAAACAAAACATCATAGATGTGGATGAATAGAATTATACTTTATTAATGATCAAATTTGAAATGCCTAAACAATGTTCATTTCTCCCTTAGGCATAGGAGAAGGATTTTCAAAACAAATAAAAGCAATTACTTAAATCGATGCATAATAACAGGAATATCAACAGCAGTCCAATTGTTGCAAGCCTTTCCATGCGTCACAAAATGGGTGCAGTCTTCCTCTTCGTCATCCTCTAGCACAACAACTAAGTGTTGTTTATTTCCATGAATGAACCCTCAGCTACGGAAGCTGAGTTGCATATCCTCTGATCTAGAAGTTGACGATCCTTGCTGAAAACCCATACCGGTTTTGTTCTTGTTATTGGAGACCTCTACCACTAGTCCCCACTGATCAACATTTCCTTCCTCGACAATCTTCCTTGCATCTTTCAATGAGGTCATGGGTGCCCCAACTCTCTTTTCAGCGGCAATAGACAAGGCTTGGAACGGAGTTCCAACCTCGTCCTCAGCTTCAACGTAAGAGAAAGATGACAGGTGGCTAACCAACAACGCCTTTTCTCCGCCAACAATGACTAACTTTCCATTCTTGACAAATTTGAGCTTCTGATGCAACGTAGATGTAACATCTCCCGCCTCGTGGATCCATGGCCTTCCCAATAGACAACTGTAGGCCAGGTGGATATCCATTACTTGAAAAGTAATTTGGAAGTCACTCGGACCTATCTCTACTGGAAGGTCCACTTCACCAATCACCGTTTGGCGTGAACATTCAAAAGCTTTGACGATTACACCACTATATCTCATAGGCGCTCCTTGATATGATAACTTTGACAACATTGACTTTGGCAGCATATTCAACAAGGATCTGGTGTCAACAAGTACATTTGATAAAGCGTCATCTTTGCAATTCATGGAGATATGCAAAGCCAAGTTATGGTTCTTACCCTCCTCTGGGAGTTCTTCGTCACAAAAGCTGAGATTGTTGCAGGAAGTGATGTTAGCCACAATATGATCAAACTGATCCACCGTAGCATCATGTTCCACAAAAGCTTGCTCAAGAACTCTTTGTAGTGCTTCTCTATGCGCTTCTGAATTGATAAGCAGAGACAATACTGAAATTTTTGAGGGGGTTTGGAGTAGCTGCTCCACCATATTGAACTCACTTTTCTTTATCAACCTAAGTACCTCATCATCATCGTTAGTCTTCAAATTACTGGATTCACCAAACTGACGCTTTGGAGAACTAACTGGATCTATTGCATGCACTTCTACTTTCTTACCAACTGTTGAATCTTCCATATCTTTTGGGAACACCGGCCAAAACACTCGACCACTGCGGGTCACCTTGGTAACATCAGCAATGCTCACGACAAAACTGGTCGTAGGTAATGGAACCTCTTGACCGTCCTTCACCATAGTTGCATTGTACTGATAAGGAACAGCCTTATGAGATGCGTACGGGACTGGACTCGCCAACCGTATGACCAACGGTGATACCGATCACTGGCTAATATTGTTACTATTGCTGCTATCATACTGAATCACTATTCTCTCAGGATTCTTAAACACGGGAAGAATGACATTCACATCGTCACCTAAGTGACGGGATTGGAAGATTTGAATCATGCCTTCATCCATCAACCGCTGGATGTCCCTTTTCAAAATCACACAACCCCTCGGGTTGACACTGCAGATAGCACAACCATCATGGTCATGCTCACAATCGCTCACCAAGCAAATGTCCTTGTGCATCCTCACTAAGGACCTCCTAATGAAATGGACATCATACACTTTGAACTCCCCGGGAAAGCCGTCCACCATGTTGGCAGATGAATTTCCATGAGTTGGTAGTGGGTTTGCCTTTACATTAGGTGCACGGTCCTCAAAGGACACCATTTCACTCTTCACTAGCTACTGAACTTCATACTTGAGTGGATACTAGTTTTATATATCATGTCCGGGTTCCCCTTGATGAAAAGCACATCGGAGTTCCTGCTTGTACCACCATGGAAGTGGTTCAGGGATTTGGTGAGGATTTCTTGGTTGTAGCAGGTTCTTGAGAACCAATGATGGGTATATGTCTGCATATGTCATCGGAATCGGGTCGAAAGAGACCTTCTTCCTCTCAAAAGTTTGTTGCTGATGATTGTTGGTATTGTTATTATTGTAGGTGTTTGTATGTTGTTGTGGTTGTTGTTGTTGACGTTGTTGTTGTTGAATTGGTAATGATTGAATTGCTGTAAACACGGGAATTACTGAAGATACTTGATGATGATGTTGACGGGGTTGTTGACTTCTTCTAATCTGAGCCCTCCTCTGCCTCCCACTTGAAATTGCATTAGCTTCATTGTCCTTCTTCTTACAAAAATTATTGTCGTATCTCTTGTTGGACGATACCTCCTCCTTATACAACCGTCCTTCTCGGACACCTTCCTCTAGCCTCATCCCCATGTTTACCATTTCGGTAAAATCACTGGGGGCACTGGCGATCATCCGCTCATAATAAAATAAGCTCAGGGTCTTTAGAAAAATTTTGGTCATCTCCTTTTCCTCTAAAGGAGGGTTGATCTGAGCAGCGAGTTCTATCCATCTCTGAGCCTACTCTTTAAACGTCTCTTTGTCCTTCTGAGACAGTGATCTCAACTGATATCGATCGGGAGCCATATCAACATTATACTTGTACTGCTTTACAAATGGTTCACCCAAATCGTTGAAAGTGAGGATGCTCGCACTATCCAACCCCATATACCATCTCAATGTAGCGTCGGTCATGCTGTCTTGAAAGTAGTGGATTAACAGATGATCATTATCTGTTTGGGTAGACATCTTGCATGCATACATCACCAAATGACTGAGTGGACATGTGTTCCCTTTGTATTTTTCAAAGACAGGCACTTTGAGTTTTATTGGAATCTTCACATTCGGCACCAAGCATAGTTCAGCAGCACTCTTCCCAAATAGGTCCTTACCTCTCAAAGTTTTCAACTCCTTGCGCAGCTAAAGAAATTGATCTTTCATTTCATCCATTTTCTCATACACATCCGGGCCCTCATATTGGTCTGAATGATAAATGGTGTCTTTCACATGAGGTAAGGTATGCACAACTAGCGATGGCACGGACATGACTGGGCTAGATGCTGGCATAGAAGCAAAAGTAGGCACAAAGCCTTCAGGCATGAAGTTTGGCGGCATTCCCCACGGGAATCCGGCAGGCATATTGGGTGTGAAATGAGCAGTAGTAGCAGGCATGGTGGAGGTAGCCACCTCTGAAAGGACATTCCTCTAAGGAGGAGGAGTTCCAGGCTTTGGAGAAGATTGACTCTATGCAGTTAGAACTGACTCCATCATGGCAGTCATGCAGGCGATCTCCTCTTTCAAATCTCTAATCTCTTGCTCAATATGTTCCATAATTCTAGAGTGATTGGCGCGAGTATTGTACCGATGAGTCAGCTTGGCTGAAGCACAGAAGAAACACCAATGAGACATTTGGCGAAAGAGAAACCTGCTTATGCAAATGATGCATGAAATGCAATGCTTGATTATTTTTATTTTTAAGGAACTTACTATATTATTTGGAAATATATATATATATATATATATATATATATATATATATATATATATATATATATATATATATATATATATATATATATATATATATATATACATATATATATATATAGATATATATATATATATATATACATATATATATATATATATATATATATATATATATATATATATATATATATATATATATAACAACAATTGCAGCAATTTAATATGACGATAAAAATATCTTTTATTTATATAATTGGAAGGATTACACTGAGTACAATTTCAGAAACCAAATGAAAAATACAAGAGAAAAGGAGACAGGTCATCCTAAGGATCCCTAACGAAAATGTCAGAAGATCTGGTTGTAGGCGCGCACTTCCTTCGAATGCGTCGAATCTCAGTCTCAAAAGAAGCCTTCATCTGAGTCTTTTCGAGGACAAGCTGGTCAACAATCTTCTTCAAAACAACGGAAGGCTGAGGCATACTAGAGGAAGATGAAACCTCCGACTCTATCTGTCTCTTTGTCACTCGATCTTCAAGAATCTCAATAAGTGCATCTTTGTTCTTAGACTCAAGTTGTAACTCCTCATGCTTTTTGCTCAAAGCATGGGAACGTTCTTACCACATATCCTTCTCTTGCTTCATCTTGGCGAGTGCCTCTTCCAACTCCTCTACATCTTGGTTAGGGAGAGTTAATGGCTCAACCACAACCATATACATAGGTCTTTCACAAGGATAAGGCATCTTCAACTCCAAAGCTCTCTTCTTCACCCAAAGAGTGTAAGCTTCCAAAGTTACACAGTTGCACGGACCAAGCTCGGATCTTCCTTTCCTATGACATTATGCCAAGAATGCACAATCTTCTGCTTCAAATGTTAGGGATCTTTACCCCCTCTTGATAGAAAATACCTTCTAACAAAGTGTTATTAGATTTGTCTCTCAAGGGGAACCCAAGTTGACGACGAGCCAAAGCAGGGTTGTAGTTAATTCCTCCTTGTGTACCAATGAGAAGGATCATACCAAACTATATCATCATTAGTGAGAGACATAAGTCTCTGAGACCACCGTAGACATTGTTTGTTCTCCACAAAAGCAGGTGTCTAAGGTAAGTGAAAAATAAACCACTTGTACAGAAGAGTAATGCAACAGACAACAGTTCCACCACCCTTATAATTCCTTAGATGCAAAGAGAAGTACATATATCCTAACAGAGTAGGCATAGGATTCTCAATCAAGAAGATTCTAATGGCGTTAACATCAACAAAAACATCAATGTTAGGGAACAAAGTCAAACCAAAGATGAGCAAAGACAATAGCTTTTCCAATGAGAAACTCAGAAGTCAACCCATACGTTCCTTCTTTCTTCACCCAATGAACCTTTATCTCAGACTTCTTCAAGTGAAGAGCTTCAACAATAAGATGAGATCTGGGGATCTCTTCCAATCCACTAAAAGACATTTTGTTAGAAATAGGTATCCCCAAGAGATGGGCATACTCCTCCAACGTAGGCACAAGCTGATAATCTGGAAAAGTGAAGCAACGGTAGAGAGGATCATCGAACTACACTAACACACTCAAAAGTCCTTCAACCACATCAGTAGACAAGATGGACATAAGCTTCCCAATGTGTTGTTTGAAGTCCAAGGGAACTAATACAAAAGATGCTAGCTTCCTTAACTCTTTCTAGCCGGGACATTTGAAACTGTACTTCTTAGTATTCCTTCGTCCACAATCCATGGTCTAAAAATATTTGCAAATAACACCTCAGTTTCCTTGAAATTTTTGTGTGATGAAATTTATGATGCGCATGAATGCATGAATGCAACAATCACAAATAAGGAATCACACACAAGGCAAACAAACAAAGGTCAAGTGATGAATCAAGTCATTGTCAAGATCAATCATCCATTTTGGTGGATTATGGTTTACACCTTATCAACACCCAAGTTCCATTGATATTGACAAGACTTGATTGGATCAACCAAGAATCAAGGGTTTGTTGTAAGTCACGAGCATGGAGTCTGGGTAAGAACCGTCCCAAAGGAGTGAACTAAGGATAAAAACCTGTAGATCATGTTCTAAAAAGTTCCCAGAGTCTTAATTCCATCTATCGAATATTACAAGTTAGGATGACTGACTCATCAACCCATAATATTCTCAAGAGAAACTCGCCTGAGTGTATTATCGCGTAACAACTGTTATCAAGTCTACACTTGAACAGTCTCTACACTACGTCCTAAATAGGCCAAGAGGGGTAAATGTTCTACGGTCCTCAGCTTCTCGAACCCAAAATTAGAGATAGTAATGCCTAACCACAAATACGTATGTTACATTTCCAAATCCAAAAGGGTCTCCACTGAGCAAATGGATCTCAAGCCAACTTGTTAAGGACTACTCCACACAAGTCGAACATGACTATAGCATCCTCATATCTTAATTGCACTCAAGTTAGGGTTAGAACTTATCTCACCACTCAGAGATCACCAAGCACAACAAGCAAATTATATCATACAAACAAATATACATACATTAATTATATACAATTATATACACACACAAAAGTAGGCTAAACTCACTGGAGACTACTTTCCAACAGAGACGCCACTTAATTTTTGTAGCGGTAAATTCATGATCATCAAGCTATGGATAAGCTAGACATCAAATAAAAAGAGTCGCCACCGCGCTTTTATTGTTTCCAAGGGAATAGGGAAAAGTATGAACAAAACACAAAAATAAGAAGTTTTCAAATCAAAACTAATAAAATGCCAGAGATTACAGGTAACAGGGTTAGTTACATAGAGGGAAGGTGTTAGCACCCAAAGTGTCTTAGGTACTCCTAGGGAGCCCTTCATTATGTGCATATGTATTTTTGTATAAATGATGTTTGCACACAAATAGAATGAGGGGATGAGAAAAGAATTCATTAATTATATTTTTGTGTTTGACAAGACCTTCGAACTTGTGCCTACGTACCAACATAAAAACGAGGGATCAAAACCTCGTACTTCATGGTATAAATATCAAAGTGGATGCATTGATTTTAACAAAGATTAAGTTTGAAAGGCACAAGGGCCCAATATGACTTGAATGAGTTAGTTCTTTTGGGCTTTTGAAAATTTTAAGTCAAGTATAATTAAGTCTATTTACAAGTTTGATTGAGAAAAAGAAGTTTGAAAATGTAATGGCATAAGGCCAAAGTTTCTAGTTTGCAATATGGTCCAAGTTTAGAAAAACAAGCACAAGCAAAGAAGTTTTTTTTAAAAGGGGGAGAGATTTTTAAATTAAATAAGTGGGTAAGAGATGAAGAAACAAATCCTAAGCAAAATTTTTAAAAGTTGAGAGTTGAAAAAATCTGACCAATGGGCTGCAATCCAATAGACAAGAATGTCATATAGAAACCCAAATTCCCTTGGACATTAGAATCAAGCAACAAACAATGCACAAAATATCAACTTGCGGAGCAAGGCATCAAATAAAGATAGCCACATCCACGCTTAGCAACTCCATGATCTTCTTCAAATTTGCCCATGTAGCAAATGAATTCCACAATGCACAAATCACAGGTTCAAAGTAACAGCTTCACAATGATCATCTTGCAGATGAACTTAAATGGATCTTCAATGATGTATCAGATGAAGTTTCAAATTACAAGCACTTGGTTCATAAAAGTTAGCATTGGCCAAGTCCTTTGAATAGGGAGAGTTGCCTAAATTCTAAGTCCAATTATCTCACATCAAACCAACAGTCCACACAAGACATTTTTTAGGGTTTTTATTATTATTATGTACATTAATGGTCAAAGACCACACAAACAAACACAATATACACAATCACAATATATCACAAAATATGGTCCAAGCGGACAAAGTGAAAATGACATTAACATAAACAATTAGAATGGTATGAATAATGGCAAATGAATAGGGCTTAAAATAAAGTGCATTAAAAGTAAATGACTTGAAATTAAATGTTAGTTGTTAATGAGTTAGATGTTAGTATTGCTTTTGCTTTTTGTATTAAGTCATTCTTTGGAGAACACTCAACCCACTTATCACAAGCATGGATCCTTGAACCAAGACATCTTCTAAAGGAAGGAAAAAAGGCCAAGTTTCCACACAATACCATGAAAGAGGGGAGACTTACAATCTCACTAACTAGAATGTTATGCCTTTTGTGTCAAAATTTAGCGTTATGTTAAACAATTGTAATTGGACTTATGTAGAAGTCACAACTATTTGAGGTCGGGGAATAAAATTTTGGTGTTAATGCATGTTAGAGACATAGTATAATGAACTATGCTCATGAAACATACCTCACACAAAAAGAATATGCAAAAGTGGATGCATAATCTCATCCATACTTATGTTGATTTTGCAATCAACTAGCCTTAGGATATATAGATATCATAGGTCCATGACATGAATGCATAAAGAAGTGGAATAAGATGAAGAGGGAGGGGAAATGGATCAAATCTCAAATTGGACAAAGGAGAACTTTTACCAAATTAAGATCATTCATTCATTTTGGGATATGGAATGTACAGTCCATCAATCCCCTAAATCCAATGATCTTAACTTAACAAAGTCAAATCAACCTTGACCAAGGCCGAACAACACAAGTCAAACTTACAAAGTCAATCAAAATGGCTCAACATAATTATTTGGCATTTATTCAATTAAAAATACTAAAAGTAATACATTAAATTAAATATGGTTGGTCAATTTCCTAAAACCACATCAAAACACCATAGAAATGGCCATGAGATTTATCATAGGTCAAACAAGGTCAAGGACCTTGGAGAAAAAATTTCAGAATTTTTGGAAACTTAAAAGTATTTTTAAACAATTAAAAATATTCACAAAATCAATTAAATCATGAGAAATATTAATAATGATCCAAAAAATAATTTTAATTCAAAATATGAAAGAGGATTTTATTTAAAATCTTTTGGTGAAACTCTGATATTTTTTGGATCAATATTAAAATTAATATGAATTAATTAAAATCAAAGGAATAAAAACTAAATTCAGAAAATCAAAAAAACGTGGACCACTTGATCTCCCTCATTAATTGAGGTGGCAGATCAAGTGGCCACAAACGCGCGTTCCATGATGGAGTTGAGTCAACGCGCCACATAAGTGGTAATCAAAACCAACGCTCTGATTAAAACAATTTGAATAGATCATATGACTCTGGACCATGCCAACTCACCACTGGAGAAAATCTTCGGTCACCTTCTCAGGCGAGCCTCGCCGGACTGGTCCAATCATAACCATCACTAAAATGAAAAAGGAGGACACGATCTGAAAGAAAAAATGGCGTAGATCACGAATATCACCTCAATTTTAACTAACTCCAAATATATTGAGAGATACATGGAGTTGAATTTTGAGGTGTGTCAACCGAGTTGCTTCGATTTGACCTCAAAGCAACTCAATCTTCTTGCCTACATTGGTAGGACTTCAAACAACTAAAGATCTAAGAGAATTGATGAGAATTGAGTGAGAATCGAAGAGAAGAAAAAATCTGGAAAATACCTTCAATGATGTGTAGTACTTGATCTCTCTTGCTTCAATTTATGCTTGATCTCACTCAGGAAGCTTGCAGAAGTGGCTTAGGATTGATACAGAGCTTTGGATCCTGGAGTTTTTGAATCTCCAAATAGTGAGATTCAAACTCAATTTTCAAATGAAAATTATCAGGTTTTCCTATTAAATGTGAGGGTTTCAAGAGTGGAGGCAAAGTTGGCGCGTAAGGGTCCTTTGAAATGAGCACAGGGGGTCTCTATTTATAGCAAATTGGAATGTTATTTGCACACATGAAATTTTGTCCAATTTTAGCAATGCCATGTTTATGCTTGCATGGGCGTGTACAAGCCCATTAAGCAATGCAATTAGGCCCAAAATCAATTGTGTTGATGTTTGAATCAAACTTGAGTGGAAAGGCAAGTTTATGTGATCATTTGATGATTTGATTTTGCCAATTGATGCAGGCATGTTAACACCATGCGCATCCCTAGCAAACCTTATCCAAAATGAATTAATCAAGACTCTTTGGAAAGCTTAGATCAAGAGGAACAACTCTTATTTTGAACACTTTTCGATTTGGAACTTGGATCATGGTGAATTTTGAGGTGGAAGTTTGTAAATTTCAACATGTTGAAAATTTTTCGAAGTGTCAAGTCATATACTTTATTATTCCACCTTGCTTAACGTTTTATGTGAGTTCCCAATTGTAAGACCCCAATTTTATCCCTAAGATCCCTCATGGCATCATATCATATCATATCATTGCCTCAAGGATCATTGTGCACCTTGCCTCCTTTCCTTGTGGGTGGGTTATCTTTTGAGAGTGATTCTTGATCACCAAACATTTTTTGCATTTGTATATTATTGCTTTTCATTTTTTTACTAACCAAAAGTACAAAAATATGTCATCTAACCTTGTTACTTGCAGATGAAGCAACATTAGGTCAAACAGGTCAAAGGCACTCATTGACCAATGGATGGTGGCCATTCTGAAGAATTTGGGCACCATTGATCATTCACAAGAGTTCATATGAGTTGTGATATCATTTTGAATCAAGATCTCAAGTGGAAGAGGCTTGAATTTCATCTGAGCATGTCCAAATCAACTGAAACCCTAGCCAGTCAACTGCTCAGTCAACTGTTGGATTTGGAGGTGGGAAGTGATGGGAAATACCTCATTCATGTCCATACAAGTCTCATTTAACATTTCAAACATCAACATTGGAGAATTTGAGGTCAGATGAAAAGTTTCCAAAAATAGTAAGTGACCTGTAATTTCAAACTGCCAAAAATGGAAAGGTCTTCTCCTCAAGTTTACATCATCACGCATGCTTCAAATGAAATTTTGTCCAACATGAAAGTTGAAGATCTTGCTCTCACCTTTCAAAAAAATCCAAGAACATGAATTTCTCTTGTGTGGTTAAGGAATTATGGATCAATCATTGTCAAGTGGATTTGAACTTCAAGCTTGCATAACTTTTGAACCAAAAGGCCAATGGAAGTGGTTCTTTTTGGAACATTTCTCTCTTGATCTCTACCATCCAAATCATGCATTACATTTCATCAATTCTCATCACAAAATTTTGGCATTTTCATTTGAATTCCATTTTGAATTTTGTAGGGAAAGTAGCAATTTGAAAAATTTGCATTGTTTTCAATTCCAACCAATTGCAATTGCCTCCAAATAGGATTTGAAACTTGTTCCAAGTGAAACTCGGTTACTGTTCCATTGCCTTGCATTGCATAAGGGTGTTTTGGCCATTTGTATAAACACTCCCATTCCACTTAATCTAATTGGATTGCTTAATTGTGATTAGTGAACATGATTAACAAATGGTATATAATCATAATCCTAACAGAAAATCATAACAACAACTTCATAATTTCAGATCTGAAAATTTTCTCTCAAAATTCTCTCAACTTTTTCTTCAATTTCTTCATAAACATTGCTTGTTTCTTGATTTGTTCATCATCCACGAGCATCATTGAAGGTTTTGGAAGCAAGATCCATCAGATTTCAAGCTGAATTGTGGACTGTTGAAGCTTATGTTCATCAATGGCAAGTGGAATTTCTGGCCAAATCGTGCAAGGATAAACATCAAGCATTCATCTATTCCATCATATAGGAGCTGAGGAGCATCTGTTTATACATTTCAGGACCTGATTCCATTGATTCCACTTCTGTTTCTCCAGCAAGGTTAGAATTCGATACTCATGATTCTTGAAATTGATGTATGCATCTTGTAGATCTCTTATTGCTGATCATGCTGAGCTTTAGATCCATTAATTTCATGCAATATTGAAGTAGTTATGTAGATTTTAGTTTTGACATGTTGAACTTCTTTTGCTCGATCCATTCATATCATGTAGAACTAGGTCAAATTAATATTGGATTGTTGATGTGTGATGTGAGAGGAATCCATTGGTATGCGTTTCATGAATTTCTGTGATGATTTGTTCTTGATGATGATGAACACGATGAACACATGATGAATGTTAGGTTTTCCATTTTCCAGATCGTGTTTGATCTCCTAGCGCGCTGAATGCATGTGTTTTAGTTGTTAGTGGACATGTATTGGTCCAAGTGCCGGCTTCTGATTGGCCAGCGTTTCAATTAAATGAAACGCAGCGTTTAACCTGGCGCCTCAATTCAAAATCGCCTTCACTTCGATTCCAGGCGGAGGCACTTCCATTTAGGCATTTGCATTTTATTTCATTTCTTCATGTATCCATGCCATGCCTTGTTCATATGTTTTTTTAATTTTTTCTCCTCATTCAAAAATCCATAACTCAATGAATATTGATCCAAATCACATGAGATTCTTTTCACATTGATCCTCATGATGTCTACTATTTTTTGGTTATTTTTTCAGAATTTGTGCTCAGTTGGATTTTTATTTTGCTTAGGGAATGTTCATACATGTGCTATCTTGTACCTTGGTTACCATTTTGATTGTGAAATGATGAATATTTCTCCAATGATTGTGAAATTTTGCATGCTTAAAATAGACATCTTAATTGACATTTTGGTATAGAGTTTGCATTTTTCCCATTTCTGGTTGATGAGATATGTTGTGGTTAATGTAGGTGTGACAATGTGTGTCACACCTTTGCTTGTTCATTTTGCTGATTTTATTTACCATGCCAAATAAATGCCAATTGATTTGAATTTTTGCATGATGCTCCTTCTGGATGTTAAGATTGATCATGAATTTTTGTGGAATTTTTAGATCTATTTCTGATTTGGTTGGGATTTTCTTTGCTGATTGGTCATGTTTGGACTTTTGATGAGTGTTGAACTTTCATGATTTGGGAAATGCTTATTTGTGAAATTCCTTATCAATTTGTGCTTCCTTTGAGCTTGTTTATGCTGATCTTGACTTGATGAATTTCTTTGCCATGTGTAGCTTAGAGCCTTGGTTCAGAGACAGGAGACTGTGATTCAGACGTCCAACCGTGCTTCACCTGCTGGTATCCCTGCTTATGAGGATGTCAATGCTGCTGCTCCCGTTCATGACTATGCCGTCGGGGATGAGTTGAGAGGAATAAGAATCAATGGACAGCCTCTTGCTGCAGAGACTGTCAATTCCAGAGCTACCCGGGCTCCGGTTCGTCATCCAACTCCTATTGTCGACAGACAAGAGGACATGTTCACGCTGCTGAGCGAAAACGATGATGTGGTCAGAGTTGAGGATAGGGATCGGAAAGTGGATGCCCTTGCTGAGAAAGTCCGTGCCATGGAGTGTCAGAACTCTCTGGGGTTCGATGTGACCGATATGGGTTTGGGGGTTGATGGGTTGAGGATCCCCTACAAATTCAAGGCGCCGACCTTTGACAAATACAATGGTACTTCCTGTCCTCGTACCCATGTGCAGGCTTACTTCAGGAAAATCTCTGCTTACACTGACGACGAGAAAATGTGGATGTATTTTTTCCAAGATAGTCTATCTGGGGCTTCTTTGGATTGGTATATGGATCTGAAAAGAGAATCAGTCAGAAGCTGGAAAGATTTGGGAGAAGCCTTTCTGAGGCAATACAAGCACAACATGGACATGGCGCCGAGCCGAACCCAATTGCAGAGCTTGTGTTAGAAGAATGGTGAGGGCTTCAAAGGGTACGCCCAGAGGTGGCGTGAGCTAGCCGCTAGAGTGCAACCTCCTATGCTGGAGAGAGAGCTGACTGACATGTTCATTGGAACCTTGCAAGGTGTGTTCATGGACCGCATGGGAAGTTGCCCGTTCAGTAGCTTTTCTGATGTTGTTGTCTGTGGGGAAAGGACCGAGAGCCTTATCAAAGCAGGAAAGATACAAGATCCTGGCTCTTCAAGTTCCTCGAGTTCTAAAAAGCCATCCTCTGGGGCACCCAGAAGGGGAGAGAGTGAAACAAATGCTGTGCACCGTCGGAGGAGTGCAAACAGAGGACAATATAGTCAGGCTACTGCTGTGACTATTCCAACAACTCAACAACAGCAGAGAAGACCAACTCAGCAATATCAACATGAGCAACATCGTCCTCAACAGCAGGCTTGCCAGCCTCCCAATGATAATCAAGCCAATACGGGTAATGAGAGGAAGAGGATCATTTTTGATCCGATCCCGATGTCGTACGCAGAGCTGTATCCCTCGTTGATAGAGCGGAACTTGATTACTCCCAGAGACCCGCCGGCCGTACCCGTCAACCCTCGGTGGTGGTATAGGCCTGAGCAGCAGTGTGTGTATCATTCGGGTGCTCCTGGTCATGATGTGGATAGTTGCTTTCAGTTGAAGATGAAGGTTCAAGACCTCGTGAAGTCAGGTATTCTGAATTTTGAAGACTTGGGTCCCCATGTTAATCAAGCTTGAAGATAACAAGTCTCGGGCTGGCGCTGACTTGTCTTCCGAGGTCTTCGACAAAGAGGGTTGTTCAAAAGCAGAGGCTGCTGATGCAAAGGATACTGACAGTTGTCATCCCTGGCGGGATCTATCACAATTGGGTCACTGTGGGCGTTCCCACAATTGTTCATAAGTCAGAGTAATAATCACTTTGTTTAAAAACCCTTCTCCCATGCCAAAAGGAGAAGTGATGACATTGTTGGCAACATTTTGTGCAATGATATTTTCATTCAAATAAATGCATGTTAAAACATTTGTTTTCCCTTTTCGCTTTTTACATGAAATTGGTGATCACAAAAAACCCTAAAAACAAGAATAAAAGCAATCTTTTCATCTGCATAACGATTGTCTTGTTTGAGTTTCAAAAGCTTTTCATATCAAAATCATTATGCAGGTTGTTTCTTAAACCCATTGAACATAGTGATCCGACGTCATCTCCCAATTTTGAATTCCCTGTATTCGAAGCGGAAGAAGATGATGTTGAAAGGATTCCTGACGAGATTTCTCGACTTCTTGAGCAAGTAAAGAAGATCACTCAGCTGCATCTCGAGAATCAGCATAACAGCCAACTGGGGCATTAACAAAAAAACAAAAAATGGAAAGAGGAGGGTAAAAAAAAAATCAATCAAAAGAAAAAAAAAGAATCAAAAAGAAAGAAAAGTCAAAAGAAAGAAACAAAAGAATAATAGCACCCTCGAAGTCCCAAGTTGACTGATGCCGGATGGATTCAGAGTCGTCACAACCAAGTGAATCCGATCGAAAAGAAGAGATTAACTACCATGTGGCATGGTCAGTTATATTAGCAGAGAGTGAAAAAAGCATTCGACAAGAAGGTCAAGCCTCGTGTGTTCCGAGAAGGTGACCTTGTGCAAGAAAGTCTTGTCTCTCGCGCTCGATTCCAGGGGCAAGTGAACCCTAAGCTATGAATGTCCATATGTTGTCAAGAGAGCCTTTTCAAGCGGTGCTTTGACACTTACAACAATGGACGAAGAAGTTCACTCGTCCTGTGAATTCAGATGCAGTCAAGAAATACTTCGCCTAAAATAAAAAAAGCAAAACAGCTCGCTAAGTTGAACACCCCAAAGGGTGACTTAGGCAAAAAGGAGCGTCTCGATGGATCGAAAACCCGAAAGGGCGATCCAGGCAAAAGTTAGAGACATTGGAAAAAAAAGATTTTGCATCCCGCTACATTGAGCACCTCACACTGGGGCAATCTAGGCAAAAATTAGGGATTTGGCAAGTAACTGCATCTTGACAAGACTGTGCTCTATATCCGTCATCCGTCAGGGATTCTCGATTCGTCGTCGACTGAAGCTCCGAATACATCGAAAATTCAGAATGTTAAAGGAAAGGTCATTATGTTCAATGTAGCCCTCTCCAATATATATCACCGATTTCAAACTTGTACAGATCTATGGAGTCTCGCCCTCTGCAGACTACCATTCCATCACATCAATTTGAGCTTTTATCCAATTATTTGCACTCTTCTTTGTTTCAACTCAACAAACGTTTTGCATGTTTTAATTGATAAAGTATCATTGTTTTTCAAAATAAACAAATTTTTCAGAAGTTGTTCTTAAACAAAGTGAACATTCACAATGATGGAAGGATACTTAGGAGATCCGCAGTGCTCTCCCAAGGGTGGTATGATTACCAACAGGTAAGACATTTGTTCGTATCTCGAGCATAACTGCGTTTTTCCTGTAGAACCTCTTATGGTTTCTCCTCAGCGAGGTTGCCCAGTGCAGTGTTGGTTAAAGTTGTTCATCTTCATGTCCCCGGCAGTGCGGCATTCGTCCTCCAGGTCCCTGTTAGCTCTATGGTGGGGCATCCCCAGTAGAGTGCTGTTTGAGCCCTATCGTGGGGCATCCCCAGCAAGGTTGTTGTTCAAATACTTTTGTGGGGAAGTTCCCCTAGCAGAGTATTTACTGAAGACTTCAACTTTCGTCTCTCCAGCAGAGCTGTCTTCTCTTCTCTCCGGCATGGGTGCTTTTCTGTGAGGATTCAGTATTTGGAGGATTGACATCCCAGTACTCCGTCATTTTCTCGGATAGATCCTCAACAGAGTTGCTGGCATGATGAACTTTATCAATGCCTATCTATCCTCACCAGAGATTTGGTTTATTCTTGGTATTTCTGTTCTCCAGCATGAGTGAGAAGTCGGCACTCTCCCCGCAGAGTTTTCTTCAAGCAAAGTCTCCCCACAGAGTTGGAGTATCTGATCTTTGGGCTCCCCAGCGGAGTTTTCATCATTTTGCATTTTGCATATAGTAATCATTGCATCCTCAAAATCGCGTAGCATTTCCATTCGATATGGAGCATTACGCCATAGAAAAATTCAAACATATGCATTCATGTGTTACCCACCAGACCGTATCCCCGGCAGAGGCGGATTCTTGTTCAACATCTGTACGACACCTTTGCTACAGTTGCTCCTGACAGCATTCAGGATTGGTACCCCTCGGAGAGGTTTATTTCCTCATCCGTCGGTGAAAGAAAAACCTGGTTCTACCCAGTGGTCTCCTAGCAGATGTGGGTGTGTTTAATCTCTCCATGTAGAGTCTACCCCTTAAGCAGAAAGTGTCTACCATTTCCTTCTGCACTCCCCACTGAGTTAGATCCTCGTGGATGACGGTTGTTTCCGTTCCCTCCCACACCTGCACGGGATGGGTTTTCCCTATTGACTTCTTTTCTCATTAGGATGAGTCTTGATTCAGTTTGCCTTTTTGGATCGATCCTAAACTGGCTTCCTTGTGGCTGTCTCTTGTACTTCCCTGGGGCATAAAAGAATAGTTGCTCACTAACCGGCACTCATTCATCTTTTCCTCGGCGGAATTTCTGGCCTCTACCTACAAACCGGTAGCTGTAAGTCCTATCATTGTGGTTTTCTACATACTAGCTGGTAGTTGTAAAATCCCACGTTCATCCCCTAATAGAGGTAACCTTTGTGGTTCATTCTGGTTGTCGGCGGATTTTGCGGTCTTCTACCTACTACCCGGTAGTTGTAAATCCTTTTTTCTCACTCTGTCTCTCAGTAGACTGTTTGTTGGCCTCTACCTACAAACCGGTAGTTGTAAGTCCTATCTTTGTGGTTTTCTACCTACTAACCGGTAGATGTAATCCCCTCTTTGCAGTTATCAGTACCCAGTTTGCGGTATTGATAGGCTTGTCCCCTCTGGATACTTGCCTTGATCAAGCAGTATTGTCCCCAGTGGGTCTTCCCTTTCCTTTTGGATGCTTGCTCCGAGTAAGCAATTCTATCCTGGGTGGGTCCTCTTTCATCCACCATTTGCTGGTAATGTTTGTAGTGTACCCTTTTGATTGGTCATCTTTGCATACCTATTCCTGGTACCCCGATGCCTTTCTGTTCGGTCGTTTATCCATCTAACAACCTACAACCCGGTTATGGATAATCTTCCATGCGAGTGTATTATCTACGTTTTGACGGCTATAGATAATATATCTCATGCGCTCTTTGGTTAGTCTTTTGATTGTTTTCACCATCAGAGTAAGATTCGTATTCCTCGTGGAATCGGATGTCCATCCTTTAACAAGTTTGCTTTCGCTCTCTTCAGGATGATGTCGGTTGATCTATCCATCTAACAACCTACAACCCGGTTATGGATAATCTTCCATGTGAATATGTTATCTACGTTTTGACGGCTATAGATAATATATCTCATGCGCTCTTGGGTCGAAGTCGTCCTCCCCAGTTGAGTAAGATTCATATTCCTTCGTTCGGAATCGAATGTCCATCCTTTAACAAGTTTGCTTTCGCTCTCTTCAGGATGATGTCGGTCGATTTATCCATTTAACAACCTACAACCCGGTTATGGATAATCTTCCATGCGAGTGTGTTATCTACGTTTTAACGGCTATAGATAATATGTCTCATGCGCTCTTGGGTCGAACTTTTGTCCTCCCCAGCTAAGTAAGATCCGTATCCCTTGTGGAACCGAATGTCCATCCTTTAACAAGACTGCTTTTCTAGGTCTCTTCAGGATGATGAGTGTTTTGGAACAAACCAATTCACGTTTGGTCGGTCACCCGTCTCATACCTACAACCCGGTATTCTTGCTCTCACCTTTCCAAAAAATCAAAGAACATGAATTTCTCATGTGTTGTTAAGGAATTATGGATCAATCATTGTCAAGTGGATTTGAACTTCAAGCTTGCATAACTTTTGAACCAAAAGTCCAATGGAAGTGGTTCTTTTTGGAACATTTCTCTCTTGATCTCTACTATCCAAATCATGCATTACATTTCATCAATTCTCATCACAGAATTTTGGCATTTTCATTTGAATTCCAGTTTGAATTTTGGAGGGAAAGTAGCAATTTGAAAATTTTGCATTGTTTTCAATTCCAACCAATTGCAATTGCCTCCAAATAGGATTTGAAACTTGTTCCAAGTGAAACTCGGTTACTGTTCCATTGCCTTGCATTGCATAAGGGTGTTTTGGCCATTTGCATAAACACTCCCATTCCACTTAATCTAATTGGATTGCTTAATTGTGATTAGTGAACATGATTAACAGATGGTATATAATCATAATCCTAACCG
The DNA here is from genome assembly GCF_024323335.1 of Lathyrus oleraceus. Taxonomy (NCBI): domain Eukaryota; kingdom Viridiplantae; phylum Streptophyta; class Magnoliopsida; order Fabales; family Fabaceae; genus Lathyrus; species Lathyrus oleraceus. The sequence continues at coordinate 328,177,089 of NC_066580.1, forward strand.
AAAATCATAACATCAACTTCATAATTTCAGATCTGAAAATTTTCTCTCAAAATTCTCTCAACTTTTTCTTCAATTTCTTCATAAACATTGCTTGTTTCTTGATTTGTTCATCATCCACGAGCATCATTGAAGGTTTTGGAAGCCAGATCCATCAGATTTCAAGCTGAATTGTGGACTGTTGAAGCTTATGTTCATCAATGGCAAGTGGAATTTCTGGCCAAATCGTGCAAGGATAAACATCAAGCATTCATCTATTCCATCATATAGGAGCTGAGGAGCATCTGTTTATACATTTCAGGACCTGATTCCATCGATTCCACTTCTGTTTCTCCAGCAAGGTTAGAATTCGATACTCGTGATTCTTGAAATTGATGTATGCATCTTGTAGATCTCTTATTGCTGATCATGCTGAGCTTTAGATCCATTAATTTCATGCAATATTGAAGTAGTTATGTAGATTTTAGTTTTGACATGTTGAACTTCTTTTGCTCGATCCATTCATATCATGTAGAACTAGGTCAAATTAATACTGGATTGTTGATGTGTGATGTGAGAGGAATCCATTGGTATGCGTTTCATGAATTTCTGTGATGATTTGTTCTTGATGATGATGAACACGATGAACACATGATGAATGTTAGGTTTTCCATTTTCCAGATCGTGTTTGATCTCCTAGCGCGCTGAATGCATGTGTTTTAGTTGTTAGTGGACATGTATTGGTCCAAGTGTCGGCTTCTGATTGGCCAGCGTTTCAATTAAATGAAACGCAGTGTTTAACCTGGCGCCTCAATTCAAAATCGCCTTCACTTCGATTCCAGGAGGAGGCACTTCCATTTAGGCATTTGCATTTTATTTCATTTCTTCATGTATCCATGCCATGCCTTGTTCATATGTTTTTTTAATTTTTTCTCCTCATTCAAAAACCCATAACTCAATGAATATTGATCCAAATCACATGAGATTTTTTTCACATTGATCCTCATGATGTCTTCTATTTTTTGGTCATTTTTTCAGAATTTGTGCTCGGTTGGATTGTTATTTTGCTTAGGGAATGTTCATACATGTGCTATCTTGTACCTTGGTTACCATTTTGATTGTGTAATGATGAATATTGCTCCAATGATTGTGAAATTTTGCATGCTTAAAATAGACATCTTAATTGACATTTTGGTATAGGGTTTGCATTTTTCCCATTTCTGGTTGATGAGATATGTTGTGGTTAATGTAGGTGTGACAATGTGTGTCACACCTTTGCTTGCTCATTTTGCTGATTTTATATACCATGCCAAATAAATGCCAATTGATTTGAATTTTTGCATGATGCTCCTTCTGGATGTTAAGATTGATCATGAAATTTTGTGGAATTTTTAGATCTATTTCTGATTTGGTTGGGATTTTCTTTGCTGATTGGTCATGTTTGGACTTTTGATGAGTGTTGAACTTTCATGATTTGGGAAATGCTTATTCCTTATCATATGAACTTGAAATTTTACACATGTTTTCTAGACACATTGAAGTTTGTCTTGGCTTTGGTTTGAGTCATTTATCACTTGTCATCTCTGTTTTAGGATTGCCTTAAGTTGATGTATCAATTTGTGCTTCCTTTGAGCTTGTTTATGCTTATCTTGACTTGATGAATTTCTTTGCCATGTGTAGCTTAGAGCCCTGGTTCAGAGACAGGAGACTGTGATTCAGACGTCCAACCGTGCTTCGCCTGCTGGTATCCCTGCTTATGAGGATGTCAATGTTGCTGCTCCCGTTCATGACTATGCCGTCGGGGATGAGTTGAGAGGAATAAGAATCAATGGACAGCCTCTTGCTGCAGAGACTGTCAATGCCAGAGCTACCCCGGCTCCGGTTCGTCATCCATCTCCTATTATCGACAGATAAGAGGACATGTTCACGCTGCTGAGCGAAAACGATGATGTGGTCAGAGTTGAGGATAGGGATCGGAAAGTGGATGCCTTTGCTGAGAAAGTCCGTGCCATGGAGTGTCAGAACTCTCTGGGTTCGATGTGACCGATATGGGTTTGGTTGATGGGTTGAGGATCCCCTACAAATTCAAGGCGCCGACCTTTGACAAATACAACGGTACTTCCTGTCCTCGTACCCATGTGCAGGCTTACTTCAGGAAAATCTCTGCTTACACTGACGACGAGAAAATGTGGATGTATTTTTTCCAAGATAGTCTATCTGGGGCTTCTTTGGATTGGTAAATGGATCTGAAAAGAGAATCAATCAGAAGCTGGAAAGATCTGGGAGAAGCCTTTCTGAGGCAATACAAGCACAACATGGACATGGCGCCGAGCCGAACCCAATTGTAGAGCTTGTGTCAGAAGAATGGTGAGAGCTTCAAAGGGTACGCCCAGAGGTGGCGTGAGCTAGCCGCTAGAGTGTAACCTCCTATGCTGGAGAGAGAGTTGACTGACATGTTCATTGGAACCTTGCAAGGTGTGTTCATGGACCGCATGGGAAGTTGCCCGTTCAGTAGCTTTTCTGATGTTGTTGTCTGTGGGGAAAGGACCGAGAGCCTTATCAAAGCAGGAAAGATACAAGATCCTGGCTCTTCAAGTTCCTCGAGTTCTAAAAAGCCATCCTCTGGGGCACCCAGAAGGGGAGAGAGTGAAACAAATGCTGTGCACCGTCGGAGGAGTGCAAACAGAGGACAATATAGTCAGGCTGCTGCTGTGACTATTCCAGCAACTCAACAACAGCAGAGAAGACCAACTCAGCAATATCAACATCAGCAACATCGTCCTCAACAGCAGGCTTGCCAGCCTCCCAATGATAATCAAGCCAATACGGGTAATGAGAGGAAGAGGATCATTTTTGATCCGATCCCTATGTCGTACGCAGAGCTGTATCCCTCGTTGATAGAGCGGAACTTGATTACTCCCAGAGACCCGCCGACCGTACCCGTCAACCCTCGGTGGTGGTATAGGCCTGAGCAGCAGTGTGTGTATCATTCGGGTGCTCCTGGTCATGATGTGGATAGTTGCTTTCAGTTGAAGATGAAGGTTCAAGACCTCGTGAAGTCAGGTATTCTGAATTTTGAAGACTTGGGTCCCCATGTTAATCAAGCTTGAAGATAACAAGTCCCGGGCTGGCGCTGACTTGTCTTCCGAGGTCTTCGACAAAGAGGGTTGTTCAAAAGCAGAGGCTGCTGATGCAAAGGATACTGACAGTTGTCATCCCTGGCGGGATCTATCACAATTGGGTCACTGTGGCCGTTCCCACAGTTGTTCATAAGTCAGAGTAATAATCACTTTGTTTAAAAACCCTTCTCCCATGCCAAAAGGAGAAGTGATGACATTGTTGGCAACATTTTGTGCAATGATATTTTCATTCAAATAAATGCATGTTAAAACATTTGTTTTTCCATTTGTTTTCCCTTTTCGCTTTTTACATGAAATTGGTGATCACAAAAAACCCGAAAAACAAGAATAAAAGCAATCTTTTCATCTGCATAACGATTGTCTTGTTTGAGTTTCAAAAGCTTTTCATATCAAAATCATTATGCAGGTTGTTTCTTAAACCCATTGAACATAGTGATCCGACGTCATCTCCCAATTTTGAATTCCCTGTATTCGAAGCGGAAGAAGATGATGTTGAAAGGATTCCTGACGAGATTTCCCGACTTCTTGAGCAAGTAAAGAAGATCACTCAGCTGTTGCTCGAGAATCAGCATAACAGCCAATTGGGGCATTAACAAAAAAACAAAAAATGGAAAGAGGAGGGTAAAAAAAAAATCAATCAAAAGAAAAAAAAAGAATCAAAAAGAAAGAAAAGTCAAAAGAAAGAAATAAAAGAATAATAGCACCCTCGAAGTCCCAAGTTGACTGATGCCGAATGGATTCAGAGTCGTCACAACCAAGTGAATCCGATCGAAAAGAAGAGATTAACTACCATGTGGAATGGTCAGTTATATTAGCAGAGAGTGAAAAAAGCATTCGACAAGAAGGTCAAGCCTCGTGTGTTCCGAGAAGGTGACCTTGTGCAAGAAAGTCTTGTCTCTCGCGCTCGATTCCAGGGGCAAGTGAACCCTAAGCTATGAATGTCCATATGTTGTTAAGAGAGCCTTTTCAAGCGGTGCTTTGACACTTACAACAATGGACGAAGAAGTTCACTCGTCCTGTGAATACAGATGCAGTCAAGAAATACTTCGCCTAAAATAAAAAAAGCAAAACAGCTCGCTAAGTTGAACACCCCAAAGGGTGACTTAGGCAAAAAGGAGCGTCTCGATGGATTGAAAACCCGAAAGGGCGATCCAGGCAAAAGTTAGAGACATTGAAAAAAAAAGATTTTGCATCCCGCTACATTGAGCACCTCACACTGGGGCAATCTAGGCAAAAATTAGGGATTTGGCAAGTAACTGCATCTTGACAAGACAGTGCTCTATATCCGTCATCCGTCAGGGATTCTCGATTCGTCGTCGACAGAAGCTCCGAATACATCGAAAATTCGGAATGGTAGAGGAAAGGTCATTATGTTCAATGTAGCCCTCTCCAATATATATCACCGATTTCAAACTTGTACAGATCTATGGAGTCTCGCCCTCTGCAGACTACCATTCCATCACATCAATTTGAGCTTTTATCCAATTATTTGCACTCTTCTTTGTTTCAACTCAACAAACGTTTTGCATGTTTTAATTTATAAAGTATCATTGTTTTTCAAAATAAACAAATTTTTCAGAAGTTGTTCTTAAACAAAGTGAACATTCACGATGATGGAAGGATACTTAGGAGATCCGCAGTGCTCTCCCAAGGGTGGTATGATTACCAACAGGTAAGACATTTGTTCGTATCTCGAGCATAACTGTGTTTTTCCTGTAGAACCTCTTATGGTTTCTCCTCAGCGAGGTTGCCCAGTGCAGTGTTGGTTGAAGTTGTTCATCTTCATGTCCCCGGCAGTGCGGCATTCGTCCTCCAGGTCCCTGTTAGCTCTATGGTGGGGCATCCCCAGTAGAGTGCTGTTTGAGCCCTATCGTGGGGCATCCCAAGCAAGGTTGCTGTTCAAATACTTTTGTGGGGCAGTTCCCCTAGCAGAGTATTTACTGAAGACTTCAACTTTCGTCTCTCCAGCAGAGCAGTATTCTCTTCTCCCCGGCATGGGTGCTTTTCTGTGAGGATTCAGTATTTGGAGGATTGACATCCCAGTACTCCGTCATTTTCTCGGATATATCCTCAATAGAGTTTCTGGCATGATGAACTTTATCAATGCCTATCTATCCTCACCAGAGATTTGGTGGATTCTTGGTATCTCCGTTCTCCAGCATGAGTGAGAAGTCGACACTCTCCCCGCAGAGTTTTCTTCAAGCAAAGTCTCCCCATAGAGTTGGAGTATCTGATCTTTGGGCTCCCTAGCGGAGTTTTCATCATTTTGCATTTTGCATATAGTAATCATTGCATCCTCAAAATCGCGTAGCATTTCCATTCGATATGGAGCATTACGCCATAGAAAAATTCAAACATATGCATTCATGTGTTACCCACCAGACCGTATCCCCGGCAGAGGTGGATTCTCGTTCAACATCTGTACGGCACCTTTGCTACAGTTGCTCCTGACAGCATTCAGGATTGGTACCCCTCGGAGAGGTTTATTTGCTCATCCGTCGGTGAAAGAAAAACCCGGTTCTACCCAGTGGTCTCCTAGCAGATGTGGGTGTGCCTAATCTCTCCATGTAGAGTCTACCCCTTAAGCAGAAAGTGTCTACCATTTCCTTCTGCACTCCCCACTGAGTTAGATCCTCGTGGATGACGGTTGTTTCCGTTCCCTCCCACACCTGCATGGGATGGGTTTTCCCTATTGAGTTCTTTTCTCATTAGGATGAGTCTTGATTCAGTTTGCCTTTTTGGATCGATCCTAAACTGGCTTCCTTGTGGCTGTCTCTTGTACTTCCCTGGGGAATAAATGAATAGTTGCTCACTAACCGGCACTCATTCATCTTTTCCTCGGCGGAATTTCTGGCCTCTACCTTCAAACTTGTAGCTGTAAGTCCTATCATTGTGGTTTTCTACATACTAGCTGGTAGTTGTAAAATCCCACATTCATCACCTAGCAGAGGTAACCTTTGTGGTTCATTCTGGTTGTCGGCGGATTTTGCGGTCTTCTACCTACTACCCGGTAGTTGTAAATCCTTTTTTCTCACTCTGTCTCTCAGTAGACTGTTTGTTGGCCTCTACCTACAAACCGGTAGTTGTAAGTCTTATCTTTGTGGTTTTCTACCTACTAACCGGTAGATGTAATCCCCTCTTTGCAGTTATCAGTACCCAGTTTGCGGTATTGATAGGCTTCTCCCCTCTGGATACTTGCCTTGATCAAGCAGTATTGTCCCCAGTGGGTCTTCCCTTTCCTTTTGGATGCTTGCTCCGAGTAAGCAATTCTATCCTGGGTGGGTCCTCTTTCATCCACCATTTGCTGGTAATGTTTGTAGTGTACCCTTTTGATTGGTCATCTTTGCATACCTATCCCTGGTACCCCGATGCCTTTCTGTTCGGTCGTTTATCCATCTAACAACCTACAACCCGGTTATGGATAATCTTCCATGCGAGTGTATTATCTACGTTTTGACGGCTATAGATAATATATCTCATGCGCTCTTTGGTCAGTCTTTTGATTGTTTTCACCATCAGAGTAAGATTCGTATTCCTCGTGGAATCGGATGTCCATCCTTTAACAAGTTTGCTTTCGCTCTCTTCAGGATGATATCGGTTGATCTATCCATCTAACAACCTACAACCCGGTTATGGATAATCTTCCATGCGAGTGTGTTATCTACGTTTTGACGGCTATAGATAATATGTCTCATGCGCTCTTGGGTCGAAGTTTTGTCCTCCCCAGCTAAGTAAGATTCGTATCCCTTGTGGAACCGAATGTCCATCCTTTAACAAGACTGCTTTTCTAGCTCTCTTCAGGATGATGAGTGTTTTGGAACAAACCAATTCACGTTTGGTCGGTCACCCGTCTCATACCTACAACCCGGTATTCTTGGTGTTCCTCACTGTTCGCTCACTGTCGTGACCTTGATCCCTAGTGAGATCTCCTGCAAGTGTTTAGCCTTGCCTAGACATGTAGATGTCTTTATCCTGTTAGCACCCGCGTGTGTTGTTTTCTTTGGTGTCGGTAAACACCATCTTTCGGTGATTTCCCAGTCATGCGTAAGTGTCTGGTCTTCTGTTGATGTCGATAAACATCATCCTTCGATGTTCATAACGTCGTTCCCCTTCCCTAGTGAAGCATTTCTCCTCTCCGTTGGTGTCGATAAACGTCGAGTTTTTCCTGATCATCCGTTGATGATTTAGTTTCCTCCTCTCCGTTGGTGTCGATAAACGTCGAGTTTTTCCTATGCGTCCGTTGGCGTATGGTTGATATCTTTTCCCCACAGGGTCGTCCCCAGAACTCCTCTCCGTTGGTGTCGATAAACGTCGAGTTTTTTCTAGTCGTCCGATGACGTCTAGTTGTTTATTCCCCGCAGATCATTGGGTAATACCATACGGTTCCCCTCAGAGTTTCCTCCTCTCCGTTGGTGTCGATAAACGTCGATTTTTTCCTAGTCGTCCGATGACGTCTAGTTGTACCCTTCCCCATGCGGATTTACCTCTCCGTTGGTTTCGATAAACGTCGAGTTTTTCTCATTCGTCCGTTGACGTCTGATTGTATACCCTATTCGCAGTCATTCATTAATGTCTGGTTGATTCCCAGCCAGAATCCCCAGTAGACGTCCTATTCGGTTTCTGATTGTGGTGCCTTTCCCTCGTGAAGTGGCTTTCTCCTTCTCCGTTGGTGTCGATAAACGTTGAGTCTCCCTTTCGTCCGTTGACGTCTGGTCGAGTTTTCCTGGTCATCCCCAGTCGATTCTCCTTCTCCGTTGGTGTCGATAAACGTCGAGCTTTCCCACTATGTCCGCTGACATGTGGTTGTATCTTTCCAGTTCATCCGTCGTCCGTTGATGTCTGGTTACCTCTCCGTTGGCCTTGGTAAACGTCGAGTTTTTCCTAGTTGTCCGTTGGCATCTAGTTGTGATGCCCTTTCCCATTCATCGTGTTGAGATGTCTGGAGGTGACTTTATCCTTTGAGAAGAAAAATCGAAATCTCAAAAATAAGTATCAGATCCCGGTGGACGTTTCCGTTGGTGATTCCCAGCAGTGTGCAAATTCTGCGGTTCTTGGTATTCAATCCCTGTTTACCCTGAAAGTCTGACAGCCGTTGCTCTCATCCATTCGGGTTCCCAGTTGATTGAATAGGGGCAGCTGTAGCACCTCAAATTTGCACCTACCATTGTACATACATTTTCATCATTAGGTCATTAACATAACATAGTCCATTGCATAACATTGCATTTCCTTTTGCCCAAGTGCAAGTTCAGTTGACAAATTCGGTCAAACTGGTCAGGAGATCAGGTCAATCAAGCAAGCATGTGCCATTTCCATTGAGACAAAGCCCTAGGGTTGGTTTATCAAGTTCATATGGTCTAAGGATCATTCTGAAGTGGTTTGGCCAAAGATTGGATGCTCAGAAGTCATCAGTCAAGCTGAATTTCAGCTGAAACCCTAGAAGGTCAACTGTGGTCAACTGTGCCTGATTTTATGGATTGGAAGGTGTGAGATGGTTTTAAAGGTTTCATTCATGTCCATAAGTCTCATTTGACATACCAAAGATCAAGGTTGAAGAAAATAAAGTCAGATCAAAAGTTTCCTAAAATGGTAGGTGACCTGTAATTTCAACTACCCAAAATGGAAAGTTTTGCTCCTCAAAATTACTTCATCATACAAGCTTCAAATGGAATTTTGTCCAACATTAAAGTTGAATATCTTGTTCTCACATTTCCAAAAAGTCCAAGAACACTCATTTCTCATGTGTGGTTGGCAAGATATGGTCCAATCATTTTCAGAAAATGCCTAAATTCAAAGTGCCATAACTTTCACATGGAAAGGCCAAATTGGGTGATCTGTCTTTGAGCAAACCACATTTGACGTGAACTTTCATGGTGCATTATCACATTTCATCAAAAATCATCATAGCAAAATGGCATTTTTCAAGTGGACTAATTTGCATTTTTGGTGTGAAAAGGTGATTTTCAAAATTACATGTCGTTTGCACTTGGGACCTTTTTCTACACATTCTAAATACCAAATAGAACTTGTTTGCATTGCCATTGTACTGTTACATTGACTGAACTTGAAAAGGGCATTTTGGCCAAAACTCATGAAAATGCATTTTTGCTTAATCACTTCCAATTTGCCTAATCTTGATTAGCACTTGGATTAGCATGAGGTATAAAGGCTTAATTGTAACAGAAATGCATAATCACATCTCATTCTTTCAGATCCAAAGAAAAATCACAAAATTTCTCTCAATTTTCTTCACATTTTCACACACTTTTTCTCACGATTTCCATTGAAATCATCACCTATCGTGCTAGTTTTTGCTTGATCATCATTCACAGGTGCTCATGAGGAACTGTTGATCGAGATTTTGGCAAGAAAAGTGAAGGATCACCACTTTCCAATTCAGCTCAAGTTCCATGGCAGTTTGAAGAATCAACATCCTGGAGCATAATTGAGCTACAGCACGTGTTCCAATCCACTCCTACATCACCATGCTGCATCTGTTTTGGCATTAGAGATCTCAAATTCACCAAATCCAACAGTTGCTCACTCATAAGGTTAGAGATCGATCTTCGCCATTGCTGAAATTGAGATGTGGTTCTTATAGATCTTCGTTTGTAGAGTGCAATGCAAGTTGTAGAAGTGAAATCCATCAAGATTTGAGAGAGAAATCTAGGATTTAAGTTTGGATGTTCAAACTGTTCTTGATCGAAGCTTTTTATAGGTTGAGTTTTAGCTGAAATCATTGTGATATTGTTAATCCTCATTGAATGACGAGTCTATCCATGTGTGATTTGTTCGTTTTGGTGAAGAAATGTTCATGACGAATTTTCTGGAAATTTATTTGTTGAAATGATGAAAAACGCGTCCAGCTTTTGGTTTTGATCCGTTTTGCTGCTTACATTTTCAAATTCGGTGTTTATCGTGCCTTAGAACCAATCACGTGACGCCACTGAATAAATGGAAACGGGAGCGTTTTGCCCTGGCTCTCGGTATTTACAAAATTGCCATGGCTTCACTTAATTTCATTTTGAATGTTTAAATGTTTATTTCATTTTTTAACCAAACTTCAAAAAATCATAATTAATTCATTTTTTATCCAAATTGAGTGAGGATTTTTGTGTTCATCTCCAAATTTTCTCTAGTTTGTTTTAGGTATGATAGTCAAAGTTGTGCTTGGCTGATTTTTTGAATTTTCCTAATGCCTTTGATCATGTATGCTTCATGTGTATGTTTTACCATTTCCTTCATGAAATCTTGAGGCCTTATCCAAAATGTGTGAAATTTTATATGCATGTTCTTGACGCTTTCCTGGTGATTTTGGTATATAGTTTGCTAATTTTGAGTTCCTGGTTAGAGAGATATGATGTGCTCAATTTGAGTGTGACAATTTGTGTCACACTATGTTATGCCATGTTCATGAATTTTGTTTTCATGCCTATGCTATGTCATTTGCTCTGTATGTCAAGTTTCACCATGATTTTTTATGGGATTTTTTGATCAATTTCCTATTTGATTGGTATTTTTGTTTGCTGTTTACCATTTTGTGAACTTTTCTTGAGTGATAAACTTACATAGCTTGTGAAATTCTCATACTTTATCATATGAAGATTAAATTTGGTGGAGGGTTTCTTAACATGTTCAACTTCATTTTGACTTTGGTCCCATTCATTTCCCATTTGTTTTCACTGTTTTACATTTGCTTGAAGTTGACACATGCTTTGTGACCTAGTTTGGATTGATTTTTGCATGTCCTGACTTCTTGAATTTAATTTCCCTACTTCCTCTTGTCCAAATAGCATGAAATTTGATATGAAGCTCATTGAATGTGTTCTGTTTAGACTTGAATTTTTGTGGAATTTATTGAGCTGTTTTTGGTATTTGTTTGATGGTGATCATTCTGTTTGCTCATATGTGGTCCACACTTGCCTAGTTTGACTTAAATTGTGCATGAAATGAATTTGGTGCATAGTTTTGATGTGAGACCAATTGGTTTCTCTTCTTAATTGATTTATCTTGGTTTTGATCATTTTTCACTTGCTGTTTTGGGTTTTTAATCTCCTTTTGACCCTAGTCTTGGACTAGTGGCTTGTGATCTCACTTTTGAGTTGTGTTTTAGGTTAATAGCACAAATGGCCTTTGCTTGATGGTGTGCTTCCATTGGACTTGATTTGTGACTTGTGTATAGCTAATTTTGACTTTGTTTTGCAGGGATTGATACTTGAGTTTGAGCCTTAACGGCTTGCACCTTTGTGCATTGGCTTGTATTTGTCTGTGTATAGTTAACTGTGAACCATTTGATGTTTAGTTCTATGATTGGTATACTGATTGTATTTGATTGATTTCAGGTACATTAGTTGCTAATATTGCTTTGCTTTGCTTGATAAGCAATTTGCATTGAGGTATAACACTCTTGTCTCCATGTAGTCTGGAAGACCTGGCCTGTTACTTGGCCAGACACCTGTTTGAAGTCCTCCTTAAGAGGCGATGTTTGTGCTTGTTTACTTTTGTCCCCAAGCAGGTAAAGACCTCTATGAGGCAATTGGCGGATAAAAGAGATATGCAATCTATCTCCCGCTATTCTGTTGAGTCGTCCCTCTGCTCGCACCACTGTGTTGACGCATTGAGGACAGTAACCCAAGATCTTGTACAGTTGTACAGTTGAGTCCGTGTCTTGAGTGTAGAAGGGTTCCCACATTCTGAACCCACGCTCCTTTGTCTGAAGCTCTCCCTGGCCAGGGATAAGAGCTGTGAAGTCTCATCTTCACTCACCTTTCATCTGCTTCACCTTGGCTCTCGATGTCAAGGTTAAGAGCAAAACTCACCCTGTACAGTTGGCTTGCTCTTGCAGCCCCACCCTTGTTTGAGCCTCACTTGTGTGCATATAGTGTGTGCTGTTTGTGATCGTTTGCTATTGCTTGTGCTTTAGGATAGGCTTGCTTCCTGTGCAAGTTAGCTAGAAACCTTAACTTAGGGATGATTTTGTATGATAACATCTAGGCTCGAGTCGTAGTCTCCCTAGTTGTGTCTCCCTCTGTTTTCTGGCTAAGCTAGTCCTGTGTCCCTCCGTAGGGGAACTACGTCGCCCTGATCCTCATACCAGATGAGGTACGTAGGCAGGAGATGAGCAGATCTCTTCGGGCGCCCTTTTTGTTTTGTTTTGCGTGTGTCAGGAGATGGATGTAAGACCAGCGATTGGCATTCCACATCCTCTTGTTGTGTGCTTGGAAGCTGATGTAAGTCCAGCGATTGGCATTCGGGTTCCAGTGTGGGTGTGTTTTGGTTCGGAAGCTGATGTAAGTCCAGCGATTGGCATTCGGGTTCCATGTTTGCCCATTTTTGTGTGGAGCTTGACGTAAGCCCATCGATTGCCAGTCGATTTCCTGTGTCTGTTTTGTTTGCGTGCGTGAGCCGAGCTACGAATGCTCTGATTCTCCTTCGTCCAAAAGAGATACGTATGCATAGGATGCGACATCCTAGCGAGCATGTTTTTCCCCGATCCAAACTACTTTGACTCTGATGTCTATGCCTGATAGACTAAGTAGGCCCAGGATGCGATATCCTGCCGAGTCAGTCTTGTCTGTTTTCTTGTGTCTCTTTCAGCCAGTGTGTGTGTTTGCGAGCAGTGTTTTAGCAACCATTTTCCTTCCTATTGTGCGTGGATCCCGTCGAGTACGGCGGATGCGTAGGGGTGCTAATACCTTCCCTTCGCATAACCGACTCCTGATCCCATTCTCTTTGGTCGCGAGACCATGCTTTTTCCCAGGTTTACTCTGAGCGTTTCCTTTCCCTCTTTTGGGATAAATAACGTACGGTGGCGGCTCTGTTGTTCTTGTTTTCCCGCCGGTTTTTCGCGTAATGCGACAGCTGGCGAATCTTCTGGGGATTTTGAGAAGTTGACCTCTTGCTGGTCCATCTTCCCCGAGCGAGTCTCTCCTAGCGGTCTCTAGGTTAGGGCTTTGGTTGCTTTTTGCGGTGTTATTTATTGCATTCATTGTTTAATTTTTGCATTTATTGTTTGCATTTATGTTTGCATTCATTATTTTCATCTGTTCATCTGGCTGTGCTGTGTTGTCTCTCTGTTGGGGTGGGAGTTACTCGAGGTAAAAGGCCCAATACCCAGGCTATGAGTGAAATCTAGGAAACCTAGGAATAGAGTGATTCATGGGAAGCGGGTGGTATGCGCCACTTAGCGGAACATTGATATCACGAGCAGTTCAGACTCTGATGGGGTATTATCGATGCATACATCTGGTGTGCACAGGATGATATTCTTGAAAGGGTTGTTTATCCTGCGTTTCTCTCGACCTTACCCTGGCCTAGATGACACCCGGGAGTGGGGAGGGAATGATCACTTTAACAGGTACAGATGGTGACTGTTGGTGACTGATGGTGACTTGATGGTGACTCAGGGTTCTGTTGGTGACTCAGTTTCTCAGATTGGGTTCAGATGACAGTTGATCAGTTGACTTTGGGTTTCAGATGATTGTGATCAAAGTTCGAGCCGAAGCTTCGATCCTGTGTTCAGAGACGCACAGCTTGCCAGTCATGTTTGCATCATTTGCATCATATCATGTTTATTTAAAAAAAAAAAAATTATGCATGAAAAAACCGAAAAAAGTTAACTCGCATACGCATATCCTTTATCAGGATCATTCATGATAAAATAGCATCTGCATTCGCATCATGCATATCATGCACATTGCATCCTTGCATTACAGACATGTTTGGAGAGACTTCTCACTTTGGTTCCTGACTGAGACAGGATTGCTGACCGTCGTCCGCATCGTTACTCAACCAGACTCAATCATCAGAGGAGTATGGATCAGGTTCAGACCGAGTTGGCTGAGATGAGGGCAAATATGGCCCAGTTTATGATGATGCTGCAAGGGGTTGCGCAAGGTCAGGAGGAGCTTAGAGCCCTGGTTCAGAGACAGGAGACTGTGATTCAGACGTCCAACCGTGCTTCGCCTGCTGGTATCCCTGCTTATGAGGATGTCAATGCTGCTGCTCCCGTTCATGACTATGCCGTCGGGGATGAGTTGAGAGGAATAAGAATCAATGGACAGCCTCTTGCTGCAGAGACTGTCAATGTCAGAGCTACCCGGGCTCCGGTTCGTCATCCAGCTCCTATTGTCGACAGACAAGAGGACATGTTCACGCTGCTGAGCGAAAACGATGATGTGGTCAGAGTTGAGGATAGGGATCGGAAAGTGGATGCCCTTGCTGAGAAAGTCCGTGCCATGGAGTTTCAGAACTCTCTGGGGTTCGATGTGACCGATATGGGTTTGGTTGATGGGTTGAGGATCCCCTACAAATTCAAGGCGCCGACCTTTGACAAATACAACGGTACTTCCTGTCCTCGTACCCATGTGCAGGCTTACTTCAGGAAAATCTCTGCTTACACTGACGACGAGAAAATGTGGATGTATTTTTTCCAAGATAGTCTATCTGGGGCTTCTTTGGATTGGTAAATGGATCTGAAAAGAGAATCAATCAGAAGCTGGAAAGATCTGGGAGAAGCCTTTCTGAGGCAATACAAGCACAACATGGACATGGCGCCGAGCCGAACCCAATTGCAGAGCTTGTGTCAGAAGAATGGTGAGAGCTTCAAAGGGTACACCCAGAGGTGGCGTGAGCTAGCCGCTAGAGTGCAACCTCCTATGCTGGAGAGAGAGTTGACTGACATGTTCATTGGAACCTTGCAAGGTGTGTTCATGGACCGCATGGGAAGTTGCCCGTTCAGTAGCTTTTCTGATGTTTTTGTCTGTGGGGAAAGGACCGAGAGCCTTATCAAAGCAGGAAAGATACAAGATCCTGGCTCTTCAAGTTCCTCGAGTTCTAAAAAGCCATCCTCTGGGGCACCCAGAAGGGGAGAGAGTGAAACAAATGTTGTGCACCGTCGGAGGAGTGCAAATAGAGGACAATATAGTCAGGCTGCTGCTGTGACTATTCCAGCAACTCAACAACAGCAGAGAAGACCAACTCAGCAATATCAACATCAGCAACATCGTCCTCAACAGCAGGCTTGCCAGCCTCCCAATGATAATCAAGCCAATACGGGTAATGAGAGGAAGAGGATCATTTATGATCCGATCCCTATGTCGTACGCAGAGCTGTATCCCTCGTTGATAGAGCGGAACTTGATTACTCCCAGAGACCCGCCGGCCGTACCCGTCAACCCTCGGTGGTGGTATAGGCCTGAGCAGCAGTGTGTGTATCATTCGGGTGCTCCTGGTCATGATGTGGATAGTTGCTTTCAGTTGAAGATGAAGGTTCAAGACCTCGTGAAGTCAGGTATTCTGAATTTTGAAGACTTGGGTCCCCATGTTAATCAAGCTTGAAGATAACAAGTCCCGGGCTGGCGCTGACTTGTCTTCCGAGGTCTTCGACAAAGAGGGTTGTTCAAAAGCAGAGGTTGCTGATGCAAAGGATACTGACAGTTGTCATCCCTGGCGGGATCTATCACAATTGGGTCACTGTGGGCGTTCCCACAGTTGTTCATAAGACAGAGTAATAATCACTTTGTTTAAAAACCCTTCTCCCATGCCAAAAGGAGAAGTGATGACATTGTTGGCAACATTTTGTGCAATGATATTTTCATTCAAATAAATGCATGTTAAAACATTTGTTTTTCCATTTGTTTTCCCTTTTCGCTTTTTACATGAAATTGGTGATCACAAAAAACCCTAAAAACAAGAATAAAAGCAATCTTTTCATCTGCATAACGATTGTCTTGTTTGAGTTTCAAAAGCTTTTCATATCAAAATCATTATGCAGGTTGTTTCTTAAACCCATTGAACATAGTGATCCGACGTCATCTCCCAATTTTGAATTCCCTGTATTCGAAGCGGAAGAAGATGATGTTGAAAGGATTCCTGACGAGATTTCCCGACTTCTTGAGCAAGTAAAGAAGATCACTCAGCTGCATCTCGAGAATCAGCATAACAGCCAATTGGGGCATTAACAAAAAAACAAAAAATGGAAAGAGGAGGGTAAAAAAAAATCAATCAAAAGAAAAAAGAAGAATCAAAAAGAAAGAAAAGTCAAAAGAAAGAAACAAAAGAATAATAGCACCTTCGAAGTCCCAAGTTGACTGATGCCGAATGGATTCAGAGTCGTCACAACCAAGTGAATCCGATCGAAAAGAAGAGATTAACTACCATGTGGCATGGTCATTTATATTAGCAGAGAGTGAAAAAAGCATTCGACAAGAAGGTCAAGCCTCGTGTGTTCCGAGAAGGTGACCTTGTGCAAGAAAGTCTTGTCTCTCGCGCTCGATTCCAGGGGCAAGTGAACCCTAAGCTATGAATGTCCATATGTTGTCAAGAGAGCCTTTTCAAGCGGTGCTTTGACACTTACAACAATGGACGAAGAAGTTCACTCGTCCTGTGAATTCAGATGCAGTCAAGAAATACTTCGCCTAAAATAAAAAAAGCAAAATAGCTCGCTAATTTGAACACCCCAAAGGGTGACTTAGGCAAAAAGGAGCGTCTCGATGGATTGAAAACCCGAAAGGGCGATCCAGGCAAAAGTTAGAGACATTGAAAAAAAAAAGGTTTTGCATCCCGCTAGATTGAGCACCTCACACTGGGGCAATCTAGGCAAAAATTAGGGATTTGGCAAGTAACTGCATCTTGACAAGACTGTGCTCTATATCCGTCATCCGTCAGGGATTCTCGATTCGTCGTCGACTGAAGCTCCGAATACATCAAAAATTCGGAATGGTAGAGGAAAGGTCATTATGTTCAATGTAGCCCTCTCCAATATATATCACCGATTTCAAACATGTACAGATCTATGGAGTCTCGCCCTCTGCAGACTACCATTTCATCACATCAATTTGAGCTTTTATCCAATTATTTGCACTCTTCTTTGTTTCAACTCAACAAACGTTTTGCATGTTTTAATTGATAAAGTATCATTGTTTTTCAAAATAAACAAATTTTTCAGAAGTTGTTCTTAAACAAAGTGAACATTCACGATGATGGAAGGATACTTAGGAGATCCGCAGTGCTCTTCCAAGGGTGGTATGATTACCAACAGGTAAGACATTTGTTCGTATCTCGAGCATAACTGTGTTTTTCCTGTAGAACCTCTTATGGTTTCTCCTCAGCGAAGTTGCCCAGTGCAATGTTGGTTGAAGTTGTTCATCTTCATGTCCCCGGCAGTGCGGCATTCGTCCTCCAGGTCCCTGTTAGCCCTATGGTGGGGCATCCCCAGTAGAGTGTTGTTTGAGCCCTATCGTGGGGCATCCCCAGCAAGGTTGTTGTTCAAATACTTTTGTGGGGCAGTTCCCCTAGCAGAGTATTTACTGAAGACTTCAACTTTCGTCTCTCCAGCAGAGCAGTCTTCTCTTCTCCCCGACATGGGTGCTTTTCTGTGAGGATTCAGTATTTGGAGGATTGACATCCCAGTACTCCGTCATTTTCTCGGATAGATCCTCAACAGAGTTGCTGGCATGATGAACTTTATCAATGCCTATCTATCCTCACCAGAGATTTGGTTGATTCTTGGTATCTCCGTTCTCCAGTATGAGTGAGAAGTCGGCACTCTCTCCGCAGAGTTTTCTTCAAGCAAAGTCTCCCCACAGAGTTGGAGTATCTGATCTTTGGGCTCCCTAGCGGAGTTTTCATCATTTTGCATTTTGCATATAGTAATCATTGCATCCTCAAAATCGCGTAGCATTTCCATTCGATATGGAGCATTACGCCATAGAAAAATTCAAACATATGCATTCATGTGTTACCCACCAGACCGTATCCCCGGCAGAGGCGGATTCTCGTTCAACGTCTGTACGGCACCTTTGCTACAGTTGCTCCTGACAGCATTCAGGATTGGTACCCCTCGGAGAGGTTTATTTCCTCATCCGTCGGTGAAAGAAAAACCTGGTTCTACCCAGTGGTCTCCTAGCAGATGTGGGTGTGCCTAATCTTTCCATGTAGAGTCTACCCCTTAAGCAGAAAGTGTCTACCATTTCCTTCTGCACTCCCCACTGAGTTAGATCCTCGTGGATGACGGTTGTTTCCGTTCCCTCCCACACCTGCACGGGATGGGTTTTCCCTATTGAGTTCTTTTCTCATTAGGATGAGTCTTGATTCAGTTTGCCTTTTTGGATCGATCCTAAATTGGCTTCCTTGTGGCTGTCTCTTGTACTTCCCTGGGGCATAAATGAATAGTTGCTCACTAACCGGCACTCATTCATCTTTTCCTCGGCGGAATTTTTGGCCTCTACCTACAAACCGGTAGCTGTAAGTCCTATCATTGTGGTTTTCTACATACTAGCTGGTAGTTGTAAAATCCCACGTTCATCCCCTAGCAGAGGTAACCTTTGTGGTTCATTCTGGTTGTCGGCGGATTTTGCGGTCTTCTACCTACTACCCGGTAGTTGTAAATCCTTTTTTCTCACTCTGTCTCTTAGTAGACTGTTTGTTGGCCTCTACCTACAAACCGGTAGTTGTAAGTCCTATCTTTGTGGTTTTCTACCTACTAACCGGTAGTTGTAATCCCCTCTTTGCAGTTATCAGTACCCAGTTTGCGGTATTGATAGGCTTGTCCCCTCTGGATACTTGCCTTGATCAAGCAGTATTGTCCCCAGTGGGTCTTCCCTTTGCTTTTGGATGCTTGCTCCAAGTAAGCAATTCTATCCTGGGTGGGTCCTCTTTCATCCACCATTTGCTGGTAATGTTTGTAGTGTACCCTTTTGATTGGTCATCTTTGCATACCTATTCCTGGTACCCCGATGCCTTTTTGTTCGGTCGTTTATCCATCTAACAACCTACAACCCGGTTATGGATAATCTTCCATGCGAGTGTATTATCTACGTTTTGACGGCTATAGATAATATATCTCATGCGCTCTTTGGTCAGTCTTTTGATTGTTTTCACCATCAGAGTAAGATTCGTATTCCTCGTGGAATCGGATGTCCATCCTTTAACAAGTTTGCTTTCGCTCTCTTCAGGATGATGTCGGTTGATCTATCCATCTAACAACCTATAACCCGGTTATGGATAATCTTCCATGCGAATATGTTATCTACGTTTTGACGGCTATAGATAATATATCTCATGCGCTCTTAGGTCGAAGTCGTCCTCCCCAGTTAAGTAAGATTCATATTCCTTCGTTCGGAATCGAATGTCCATCCTTTAACAAGTTTGCTTTCGCTCTCTTCAGGATGATGTCGGTCGATTTATCCATTTAACAACCTACAACCCGGTTATGGATAATCTTCCAAGCGAGTGTGTTATCTACGTTTTGACGGCTATAGATAATATGTCTCATGCGCTCTTGGGTCGAAGTTTTGTCCTCCCCAGCTAAGTAAGATTCGTATCCCTTGTGGAACCGAATGTCCATCCTTTAACAAGACTGCTTTTCTAGGTCTCTTCAGGATGATGAGTGCTTTGGAACAAACCAATTCACGTTTGGTCGGTCACCCGTCTCATACCTACAACCCGGTATTCTTGGTGTTCCTCACTGTTCGCTCACTGTCGTGACCTTGATCCCTAGTGAGATCTCCTGCAAGTGTTTAGCCTTGCCTAAACATGTAGATGTCTTTATCCTGTTAGCACCCGCGTGTGTTGTTTTCTTTTGTGTCGGTAAACACCATCTTTCGGTGATTTTCCAGTCATGCGTAAGTGTCTGGTCTTCTGTTGATGTTGATAAACATCATCCTTCGATGTTCATAAAGTCGTTTCCCTTCCCTAGTGAAGCATTTCTCCTCTCCTTTGGTGTCGATAAACGTCGAGTTTTTCCTGATCATCCGTTGATGATTTAGTTTCCTCCTCTCCGTTGGTGTCGATAAACGTCGAGTTTTTCCTATGCGTCCGTTGGCGTATGGTTGATATCTTTTCCCCACAGGGTCGTCCCCTGAACTCCTCTCCGTTGGTGTCGATAAACGTCGAGTTTTTTCTAGTCGTCCGATGACGTCTAGTTGTTTATTCCCCGCAGATCATTGGGTAATACCATACGGTTCCCCTCAGAGTTTCCTCCTCTCCGTTGGTGTCGATAAACGTCGAGTTTTTCCTAGTCGTCCGATGACGTCTAGTTGTACCCTTCCCCATGCGGATTTACCTCTCCATTGGTTTCGATAAACGTCGAGTTTTTCTCATTCGTCCGTTGACGTCTGATTGTATACCCTATTCCCAGTCATTCATAAATGTCTGGTTGATTCCCATCCAGAATCCCCAGTAGACGTCCTATTCGGTTTCTGATTGTGGTGCCTTTCCCTCGTGAAGTGGCTTTCTCCTTCTCCGTTGGTGTCGATAAACGTTGAGTCTCCCTTTCGTCCGTTGACGTCTGGTCGAGTTTTCCTGGTCGTCCCCAGTCGATTCTCCTTCTCCGTTGGTGTCGATAAACGTCGAGCTTTCCCATTATGTCCGCTGACATGTGGTTGTATCTTTCCAGTTCATCCGTCGTCCGTTGATGTCTGGTTACCTCTCCGTTGGCCTTGGTAAACGTCGAGTTTTTCCTAGTTGTCCGTTGGCATCTAGTTGTGATGCCCTTTCCCATTCATCGTGTTGAGATGTCTGGAGGTGACTTTATCCTTTGAGAAGAAAAATCGAAATCTCAAAAATAAGTATCAGATCCCGATGGACGTTTCCGTTGGTGATTCCCAGCAGTGTGCAAATTCTGCGGTTCTTGGTATTCAATCCCTCTTTACCCTGAAAGTCTGACAGTCGTTGCTCTCATCCATTCGGGTTCCCAGTTGATTGAATAGGGGCAGCTGTAGCACCTCAAATTTGCACCTACCATTGTACATACATTTGCATCATTAGGTCATTAACATAACATAGTCCATTGCATAACATTGCATTGCCTTTTGCCGAAGTGCAAGTTCAGTTGACAAATTAGGTCAAACTGGTCAGGATATCAGGTCAATCAAGCAAGCATGTGCCATTTCCATTGAGACAAAGCCCTAGGGTTGGTTTATCAAGTTTATATGGTCTAAGGATCACTTTGAAGTGGTTTGGCCAAAGATTGGATGCTCAGAAGTCATCAGTCAAGCTGAATTTCAGCTGAAACCCTAGAAGGTCAACTGTGGTCAACTGTGCCTGATTTTATGGATTGGAAGGTGTGAGATGGTTTTAAAGGTTTCATTCATGTCCATACAAGTCTCATTTTACATACCAAAGATCAAGGTTGAAGAAAATAAAGTCAGATCAAAAGTTTCCTAAAATGGCAGGTGACCTGTAATTTCAACTGCCCAAAATGGAAAGTTTTGCTCCTCAAAATTACTTCATCATACAAGCTTCAAATGGAATTTTGTCCAACATGAAAGTTGAAGATCTTGTTCTCACCTTTACAAAAAGTCCAAGAATACTCATTTCTCATGTGTGGTTGGCAAGATATGGTCCAATCATTTTCAGAAAATGCCTAAATTCAAAGTGCCATAACTTTCACATGGAAAGGCCAAATTGGGTGATATTTCTTTGAGCAAACCACATTTGACATGAACTTTCATGGTGCATTATCACATTTCATCAAAAATCATCACAGCAAAATGGCATTTTTCAAGTGGACTAATTTGCATTTTTGGTGTGAAAAGGTGATTTTCAAAATTACATGTCATTTGCACTTGGGACCTTTTTCTACACATTCTAAATACCAAATAGAACTTGTTTGCATTGACATTGTACTGTTACATTGACTGAACTTGAAAAGGGCATTTTGGCCAAAACTCATGAAAATGCATTTTTGCTTAATCACTTCCAATTTGCCTAATCTTGATTAGCACTTGGATTAGCATGAGGTATAAAGGCTTAATTGTAACAGAAATGCATAATCACATCTCATTCTTTCAGATCCAAAGAAAAATCACAAAATTTCTCTCAATTTTCTTCACATTTTCACACACTTTTTCTCACGATTTCCATTGAAATCATCACCTATCGTGCTAGTTTTTGCTTGATCCATCATTCACAGGTGCTCATGAGGAACTGTTGATCGAGATTTTGGCAAGAAAAGTGAAGGATCACCACTTTCCAATTCAGCTCAAGTTCCATGGCAGTTTGAAGAATCAACATCCTGGAGCATAATTGAGCTACAACACGTGTTCCAATCCACTCCTACATCATCATGCTGCATCTGTTTTGGCATTAGAGATCTCAAATTCAGCAAATCCAACAGTTGCTCACTCATAAGGTTAGAAATCGATCTTCGCCATTGCTGAAATTGAGATGTGGTTCTTATAGATCTTCGTTTGTAGAGTGCAATGCAACTTGTAGAAGTGAAATCCATCAAGATTTGAGATAGAAATCTAGGATATAAGTCTGGATGTTCAAACTGTTCTTGATCGAAGCTTTTTATAGGTTGAGTTTTAGCTGAAATCATTGTGATATTGTTAATCCTCATTGAATGACGAGTCTATCCATGTGTGATTTGTTCGTTTTGGTGAAGAAATGTTCATGACGAATTTTCTGGAAATTTATTTGTTGAAATGATGAAAAACGCGTCCAGCTTTTGGTTTTGATCCGTTTTGCTGCTTACATTTTCAAATTCGGTGTTTACCGCGCCTTAGAACCAATCACGTGACGCCACTGAATAAATGGAAACGGGCGCGTTTTGCCCTGGCTCTCGGTATTTACAAAATTGCCATGGCTTCACTTAATTTCATTTTGAATGTTTAAATTTTATTTCATTTTTTCACCAAACTTCAAAAAATCATAATTAATTCATATTTTATCCAAATTGAGTGAGGATTTTTGTGTTCATCTCCAAATTTTCTCTAGTTTTTTTTAGGTATCATAGTAAAAGTTGTGCTTGGCTGATTTTTTGACTTTGCCTAATGCCTTTGATCATGTAGGCTTCATGTGTATGTTTTACCATTTCCTTCATGAAATCTTGAGGCCTTATCCAAAATGTGTGAAACTTTATATGCATGTTCTTGACTCTTTCCTGGTGATTTTGGTATATAGTTTGCTAATTTTGAGTTCCTGGTTAGAGAGATATGATGTGCTCAAGTTGAGTGTGACAATTTGTGTCACACTTTTTTATGCCATGTTCATGAATTTTGTTTCCATGCCTATGCTATGTCATTTGCCCTGGATTTTTGCATGTGATTACCTCTGTATGTCAAGTTTCACCATGATTTTTTGTGGGATTTGTTGATCAATTTCCTATTTGATTGGTATTTTTGTTTGCTGTTTACCATTTTGTGAACTTTTCTTGAGTGATAAACTTACATAGCTTGTGAAATTCTCATACTTTATCATATGAAGATTAAATTTGGTGGAGGGTTTCTTAACATGTTCAACTTCATTTTGGATTTGGTCCCATTCATTTCCCATTTGTTTTCACTGTTTTACATTTGCTTGAGGTTGACACATGCTTTGTGACCTAGTTTGGATTGGTTTTTGCATGTTCTTACTTCTTGAATTTAATTTCCCTACTTCCTCTTGTCCAAATAGCATGAAATTTGATATGAAGCTCATTGAATGTGTTCTGTTTAGACTTGAATTTTTGTGGAATTTATTGAGCTGTTTTGGTATTTGTTTGATGGTGATCATTCTGTTTGCTCATATGTGGTCCACACTTGCCTAGTTTGACTTAAATTGTGCATGAAATGAATTTGGTGCATAGTTTTGATGTGAGACCAATTGGTTTCTCTTCTTAATTGATTTATCTTGGTTTTGATCATTTTTCACTTGCTGTTTTGGGTTTTTCATCTCCTTTTGGCCCTAGTCTTGGACTAGTGGCTTGTGATCTCACTTTTGAGTTGTGTTTCAGGTTAATAGCACAAATGGCCTTTGCTTGATGGTGTGCTTCCATTGGACTTGATTTGTGACTTGTGTATAGCTAATTTTGACTTTGTTTTGCAGGGATTGATACTTGAGTTTGAGCCTTAACGGCTTGCACCTTTGTGCATTGGCTTGTATTTGTCTGTGTATAGTTAACTGTGAACCATTTGATGTTTAGTTCTATGATTGGTATACTGATTGTATTTGATTGATTTCAGGTACATTAGTTGCTAATATTGCTTTGCTTTGCTTGATAAGCAATTTGCATTGAGGTATAACACTCTTGTCTCCATGTAGTCTGGAAGACCTGGCCTGTTACTTGGCCAGGCACCTGTCTGAAGTCCTCCTTAAGAGGCGATGTTTGTGCTTGTTTACTTTTGTCCCCAAGCAGGTAAAGACCTCTATGAGGCAATTGGCGGATAAAAGAGATATGCAATCTATCTCCCGCTATTCTGTTGAGTCGTCCCTCTGCTCGCACCACTGTGTTGACGCATTGAGGACAGTAACCCAAGATCTTGTACAGTTGTACAGTTGAGTCCGTGTCTTGAGTGTAGAAGGGTTGCCACATTCTGAACCCACGCTCCTTTGTCTGAAGCTCTCCCTGGCCAGGGATAAGAGCTGTGAAGTCTCATCTTCACTCACCTTTCATCTGCTTCACCTTGGCTCTCGATGTCAAGGTTAAGAGCAAAACTCACCCTGTACAGTTGGCTTGCTCTTGCAGCCCCACCCTTGTTTGAGCCTCACTTGTGTGCATATAGTGTGTGTTGTTTGTGATCGTTTGCTATTGCTTGTGCTTTAGGATAGGCGTGCTTCCTGTGCAAGTTAGCTAGAAACCTTAACTTAGGGATGATTTTGCATGATAACATCTAGGCTCGAGTCGTAGTCTCCCTAGTTGTGTCTCCCTCTGTTTTCTGGCTAAGCTAGTCCTGTGTCCCTCCGTAGGGGAACTACGTCGCCCTGATCCTCATACCAGATGAGGTACGTAGGCAGGAGATGAGCAGATCTCTCCGGGCGCCCTTTTTGTTTTGTTTTGCGTGTGTCAGGAGATGGATGTAAGACCAGCGATTGGCATTCCACATCCTCTTGTTGTGTGCTTGGAAGCTGATGTAAGTCCAGCGATTGGCATTCGGGTTCCAGTGTGGGTGTGTTTTGGTTCGGAAGCTGATGTAAGTCCAGCGATTGGCATTCGGGTTCCATGTTTGCCCATTTTTGTGTGGAGCTTGACGTAAGCCCAGCGATTGGCAGTCGATTTCCTGTGTCTGTTTTGTTTGCGTGCGTGAGCCGAGCTACGAATGCTCTGATTCTCCTTCGTCCAAAGGAGATACGTATGCATAGGATGCGACATCCTAGCGAGCATGTTTTTCCCCGATCCGAACTACTTTGACTCTGATGTCTATGCCTGATAGACTAAGTAGGCCCAGGATGCGATATCCTACCGAGTCAGTCTTGTCTATTTTCTTGTGTCCCTTTCAGCCAGTGTGTGTGTTTGCGAGCAGTGTTTTAGCAACCATTTTCCTTCCTATTGTGCGTGGATCCCGTCGAGTACGACGGATGCGTAGGGGTGCTAATGCCTTCCCTTCGCATAACCGACTCCCGATCCCATTCTCTTTGGTCGCGAGACCATGCTTTTTCCCTGGTTTACTCTGAGGGTTTCCTTTCCCTCTTTTGGGATAAATAACGCACGGTGGCGGCTCTGTTGTTCTTGTTTTCCCGCCGGTTTTTCGCGTAATGCGACACCATGCTTATACTTGTCCAAATGCCATGATTTTTGGTATGATGATCATTTGATGAGTGTTGCTTAGCCATGATTTTTATTGAGATTTATTGAGCCATTCTGGAATTAATATGCCTTGGTTTATTCTGTTGCTTCAATGAGCTTTCAACTTGCATGCTTTGACATGATTGCTTTATGAAATGAATTTGATGAATGCTATTGATATGAGACCACTTGGATATTTCTCTTGATTGATTAATCTTGATTCTTGTCAATTTTCATGTTCTGTTTTGGATTATTTCTCCTTCTTTGACCCTAGGCCTTGTCCTAGTGGTTTGCTTCTCATGTTTGAGTTTGTTTTCAGGTTAAGAAGTGCATGGCCTTAAGGAGATAAATTCACATTGCTTGAGTTGGTTTATTTGATTGATATTGACTAACCTTGACTTGTTTTGTAGGATGCTTTTAGCTCATTTAAATTGAGCTTGTGCCTTGCACATTGTGGCATTACTTGTTTGATTGTGCATTGTCTGTTGACTGTTGGATTATCTGTTTGACTTTTTGAATTGAGTACTGATTGAATTGGATTGTTTTCAGGTACATTAGTTGCTTAAGTTCATTTTGAACTTGCTTTTGCTTGGTTGCTTAACCAATTAGGTATAATTTCTCTTCTTCATGTAGTCTGGAAGACCTGGCCTATTATGTGGCCAGACACCTGTCTGAAGTCCTCCTTAAGAGGCAATGTTTGTGATTGTTTATCTTTGTCCCCAAGCAGGAAAAGTCCTTTTGATAAGGCAATTGGTAGATAAAAGAGATGTGTAGTCCATCTCCTACTATTCTGTGTGTCATCCCTTTGCTCACATTACATGTTGATGCATTGTGGGTCTTAACCCAAGATCTATAGAGTCATTCTCTTGTGGAGAGAGTTCCAACTTTCTGAACTCCCACACCTTCTATCATTTGAAGCTCTCTCTGACCAGGGATAAGAGCCATGAGGCACACCCCTCATATCCTTTCATCTGCTTCACCTTAACCCTCAATGTTAAGGTTAAGAGCACCACTTACCCCATTCCAGTTGACTTTAAAGTCTAACCCTTGCTTGAGCCTAATTGCTTGTATATAGTGTGTGCTAACTGAATCATTGATTGCTTTTTGGTTCATCTGTACATGTTTTCTTGTTTGCCTTTGTGCATTTATCATCATTAATTGCTCATTATTGCATGATCATCATTTCATATCTTTGTGACATATCTTTGTTTGTCCATTGAGGAATCAACTGTAAGTCCATTCATTGGCCATTGTTCCTATGATTTGGAAGGGATTGAGTGTAAGACCATTTCATTGGCCACTTATGTCCTCTTTGCTTATTGCTTTTGTTTGTTTGTTGTATGTGAGGATTCAATTGTAAGCCCATGTTGTTGGCATTTGTACTCTTATGATCATCTGTTGGAGATTAGAGTAAGCCCAGATAGATTGGCATCTGATATCCATGTTTTGTTTCGTTTGTGAGATTGGTATAAGTCCATTTATTGGCATCTGATATCCATGTTTTGTTTTGCTTTGTGAGATTGGTATAAGTCCATTGATTGGCATCCGGTATCATTGTTTTATTTTAGGAGATTGGTGTAAATCCATTGATTGGTATCCGGTATCCACCTTTGTTTGTGAGATTGGTGTAAGTCCATTGATTGGCATCCGGTATCACCTTGCTTTTTATTTGCTTACTTGCATTGTTGCCTCATTCCAAAGGACACACTTGAATCATTTTCTATATGATCTCAAGAGGTGAACTTCTAGGAAGTTTTACACTCCTTCATCCACATTCCTTTTTGTTTCAAAACCCCTTTTCACTTGTTGACTTTTAAAACTTGTAAATGCATAGTGTGCAAACATTTTCATGTCTTTTCAAATTAGAAACTTGGACCTTAAGTCCTTGACTTTTCAAACTTCACTTTCCATAACACTTCTTTCTGAATTGAACTTTAATCATACTTTGACCGTATTTTGTGAATACTCATAATCAATTAACTTCACCCATTCAATTGTTTTGGTGGCTTTGTCCATTGTTGATATGTTTTCATACATTAGCCATAGGTTTCAATTCTCATAGTGGTTGATGTAAATCTCACCACATCCTTAGTGAGTTGATTGTAAGTCTTCCATACTTATTATAGGGTTAACCCCTCACTAGTATGTTGAAGCTATCCTCGCATGGTGGATTGTTGGTCTTGGTTGAGTTTTCTCCCGTTGATAATGAAAAGCCTTAGTGCTCTTGTTTTAAAATGAACTCACTCATATTTTGGAAATCTTTTAGCCGAACTACGGCGTTTTGATCCTTTACCTTTTCATGGAAAGGTACGTAGGCAACGGGTTCATCCGTTCATACACAAAAATAATAAAATTGTATATTCTTTTCTCATCTTCCCAATCATGTTTGCACAATATGTCATAAACAAATAAACTTTTTCTTATACAACAAGTGTGAAAAGGGCTCCCTAGGAGTACCTAGGACGTTTTGGGTGCCTAACACCTTCCCATTGCGTAATTTACCCCTTACCCAGATTCTCTGATCTTTTCATTAGTTTTCTATGTGTAAAACTTCTTAGGCTTTTGTTCGCTTTTTAGCCAATCCTTTGGATAAATAAAAGTGCGGTGGCGACTCGATTTCTTTGTATGCTTTGCTTTTGATTTAATCAATAAATCATATAGCGACGAATACACCGCTACACAAATGAGAAAAGTGTCTTCATCAAAGTTGTATCTATTTCAAATACCTTCAATATGGTCACCAATGTGACATCGTTTGGATTTAGAACGAGTGAGTTGTGCATTTTTGAAGTTGAGGAAAATCACTTGTTCAATGGTATTGGTCCAAAATGACCTATAATGTATCCTCATATCACATGCTCATAAAAGTTGATTTAGCTCTCACTCCAAATATCATTGTTTGAATTAGACATATTGAATTCGATTTTGAAACTTGGAAATCTTTCATCTCATAAATATTGATCAAGTTATGGCTTTGGGAAGTTGACTTTCAAATTAGGGTATAGACAAAATGACCTATAATGTTTCAACATATAAAATGACTTTCCAAGCAAAATTAGCTCTAGACCTCAACATGAAAGTTATTTGGAATGTCACTTAGAGTAACGTTTCTCTGGGATTCATTTTCATATGATGAAAATTGTAGGAGATAGGGTCTAGGGGGACCCAGTTTTGATCAGATGAATTCATCTGTTCAACCACCACCAACCAACTTGCTAACCTGCAATTCTCTTGAGTTTTATGCTCATGGTAGATCATATATGCATAAGACGATGAATTTTTAAGTGTCCCTTAAGGAATTTGATCAATTGGTGAAGAAGCTTGTTGAAGAAGTTACTCAAGATACCTAGACAAACTAGGGTTTCCAAGGCAAACCAACTCCAAACTCTTGAAGAAATATTGAAAAAATAACATATAAAGATCCTTAGGACTCATATATGATGCTTAGAGATATTGTGGATCATTCCTTGGTTGTTTTCTAAGCCATGAGGGTGTTAAACCCTAGATGTGAACTTGATAGGTCAATGGGGATCATGCCCTACCTACAAAAGAGTTAGGCAAATACAAAGACATATTTTTGATATTTTGGTTAGTAAAATAAGTATGATACAATTACATGTTGCTTGGTGATATCTCCCAAAACAAACCCAATGAAAGAGGGGTAAGGAGGATGCCAAGATATGATCCCAATGCTAATGCATATGATGAAATTTCATGAGGGATCTTAGGGTCAAAATTGAGGTCCTATAGAACCTTTAACTATGGCCAACCTAGACCGATGGTCGCGTAGTATAGGCCATCGAGGTGCCTTCTTGTAAGGTTCGATACTAAGATCTCACTTAGAGTAGATGACTTTGATGGAGCAGTCGTCTAGCAAGTAAATTGACATAAGCGGCTGACATTCAAGGAAGTCCATGACTCTAGGGGCAATGTCTTACACCCAATATTTCAAAATACCTACATCATACAGAGCAAGAACCTTGGCTTACGAAGCAGTCATTATTAAACTTCATGCTTTGTCACAGTGGTCCGAAACCATAAACCCATACCTAAAAACTTGTGCAAATAATAATCTAATCATTCATTCATCATCCAAATAATAAGCAAAGATCTTAAAATTTTCCGTTTGTACGAATGCAGAGTTACCAGACTTTTTTCTGACACAATCATGGATACTTCAACAAGGAAAAGCACCTTTACCTTCTACTTCAAAAGTCCCGACGTTCATTAAAGGTCCTCTGTACAAAGGTCGTAGTTCTCAAGGAGAACAAGTTTAAAGCCAATTTTGGGAACATCGTAGATCTTCTAACTGAGAAGGTTGATTATGGTGATATCACTATAATGTCCTAATACTATGACGTCCCTTTAAGATGCTTCACTTTCCCCTTCTTTCAAATCTCTCTAACTTGGGAAGACCTCGAGAGACTCCTCAACCGATCAATCAAAGAATACAACCCCTTCCCCAAGTTGGAAGGAGGTGTCTGGTTAATCGAGTTCTCACTCACCTTGGGTATCAACACCAACAAGATAGTGGCCAATTAGGGCGTTAAAGGATCTATCAAAGGTTTAACCCAAAATTTCCTCAAAGCCCATGCTTGGGAAATGATCAAAGAAAGAAGACTCGACATCTATAGTGCAACCTTGGAACTTTTGCGTCATGGAATTGTCCTCTTCCCAAATGTGGGCAAGTTCGTGGATCACTTGGAAGTTGAAGTATTTATAACAAAAGAGTTGGTACCTTTTCTACTTGGCCACTTCTACCATACCTTTCATACAAGTAATGAGAAGAAGAGAGGTGATTTCCTCTATTGTGCTCCTCTGTTACATCTATGGATGAGAACCCGCATGCCTCAAAGTGAACCCTTTGCTCAAAGCAATTTGACATGGCCTAAGAAGTTCACATCTCTCTCCGTCAACTCAATTTTAGGGTACAAGAGAGAATGGAATACAAAAGAAGTCATTGCAAGATGTGATGGGTTCCCTAACGTACCCGTAATAGGAATGCAAGGTTGCATCAACTACAAACCAACTATAATCAAAAGACAACTAGGGTATGCCATGACGAGTCCTCCCGAAGAAAGAGACTTCATTTTCCGTTCGTCATCAATATTGTTGATCCGCTCTATTCAAATGTGAAGAGAGTGCGAAAATCTTGGACAAACATGGTCTGTATTGACCAAGAATGGGGTAAGAAGAATATCCTAGCCATGGAACCCAACTATGTGTGGGTAAAAGAGATGGCTAGGGTTGTTAAGATTCCGTTTTTGTTTGAACCTTCTTCATTCTCGTTGATGACCGAGCCTGAGGCCGAGCCTATCCTACAAGAGGACATGGACAAAATTACCAACCAAATCAAAGAGCTTGAGTTGGAGAACACTCAATTACGTGTCCAACTCAATCGTGCCAAGGAAGATAACCACGTCTTAGAGGATAAGGGTAAGCAAGTTTGTGAAAAATTCAAGGATAGCAAGAAGAGGATCTAAATAGTCGAGGGACAAAGAGTTTGGGTTGGTGGAGCTCTACAAGGAGGTAATTCTGAGCTAGACTTCCACAATGACAAGTTGAATCAAGCATTCTGAGTCATCAAGGACCTTGAGAAAATTGTCGAGAGGTCTAATGTTATGAAGAAAGAAGCGAGGGAAAACTATGAAGCCCATATTCTCAAGATAAGGACCACTTTCAAGGAGTGTAAGGACCTTTTAGCCAAGGAACAACTAGAGAGAGAAAATATTCACTGAGGCTTCTTGCGCGAGCAGTTCAACCTTGGACGAGCTTGCGAGAAAATCAAGAACATGAAGAGGGGGTCTATGACCAAGCCTATGTGGAGTTGCAAAACAACTATAGACATTGGGAAGAGTGTTGCCATGGAGCCAAAGTTGCCATTGCTCAAAGGGATGGAATCATCCATAATCTCCAAGCCCTTTACAACGAGTGAGGGTAAAAATATGTCAACATGGAAGTGCTTGAAGGTTGAGAAAAACAAGAAAGGGGGTTTGAATTATTTTGGAAATAAATGACTTTTTATGAAATCAAAACACACCGAATTTTATACTGGTTCGCTTGAAATTCTAAGCTACTCCAGTCCACCCGGGCAAGGTGATTTCACCTTCAAAAAGGACTTAATCCATTAATCTTGAGAGATTACACAACCAATCGTCTAAGAGAATAATCTCTTAGCCCTCTCAAGTATTCAGACTGCGCAGAGTCACTTGAGGAAATAGTTTAAGCCAAAGTAAATTGTAATGTAAAGTGCTTCTAACAACAAGCAAGTATTATAGAAAGTATGACAGCAAAAGCTTTTCACGTAAGAGCAACAACTCGTGAAAAAGAGAGAAAATGAATGATGTTTCTGTGTATCTCAGGTGTGTCTCTCTAGAGAAGTAATTCGTGCTTTATATAGTAGTTGTGAAGGAGCGTTGGAGTGATGACAGAATCTTGGTCATTGAATAATAATTAATGTCATTACTTGTATTGTTTCTTTCTAAAACCATTTTGTCTGCCTCATTATTCCTTTCTTTAAATACTTCCTTTCCATAATGAGATTCTTTTCGGTTACGTATTCTGGACTTGTGAATCTGCATCAGAGTCTTGATGTACCAGAGTTTGTCTTCAGAGGATGATTATGTCTGACTTCATCAGAGCTTCTCAGTGCTCTAGACTTCTTAAGTATCAGAGTCTGAATCCAGTAGTCTTTTGTTGGAGCTTCTGACTTCTTACTATCGCGCTGGTATCTACTTTGATCAGAATCAGAACCTTCTGGACGTATTCCTTTTTGAGTGGCATCTGATCATCTAATACTATATATCTGATGAACTTTTGTATCTAATGTATGCTCAGAATCTTGCGTAAATGTTCAGAGTCCTGCACACTAAGAGAAAATTTCGTTAGAGTACTATTTTTGGTTTCATCCTTCGTTATCATTAAAATCTTAGAGATATATTGTAGAACCAACTTTGTTCTTACAATCTCCCCCTTTTTGATGATGATAAAACATTTCAGATTAAAGATCAAACATTTAAAGAAACTCTTAGATCAGATATTACAGTGAGCTCCCCCTGAGTTAGATCTGGATAGTTCAGAAGTTCTTATCGGACCTTCCACGGTTCGGTGCTTTTAGCTGCTTTCCCGCATATCTTAAGTCATTGATTTTAGAGAAAATGTTTGCAATGCTTGAAAGGAATTAGATATGTTTTCATCAGAGCTGTTTTGGTTCTCCCCCTTTTTGTCAGAATCAAAAAGACATAGCAAAAAGGCTGATATTGATATAATTAAGCAGTTACATAAGCCAGAAAGCAAGAAAGAAAGAAACAATCATCAGAACATAGAAAGCAACAAGTAATACATAGAAAACAACAAGCAAAGTAGCCTAGGTGCCTAAGGGTTTGGAGGCGGAGGCATCCTCTGGAGCAGCTGGTACAGCATGTTCTGAATGTTTACATTGATAGAGTTCTGTTGATCTAGTCTGGCTCGAACTACCTGTTGTTCTTTATGCAGCTCTTCGAGAGTCTTCAGGACCAGGGGGACGAATCCAGCGTTGGAGGACTCCCCCTGAGTCAGTTCATTAGCTCTGGCTTTGGCAACAGACTCTTCAGCAAGGCGCGTTGCTTCTTCAACGTCGGCGTTGGCTTTTGCCTCAGCTTCAGCACCAGCAACAGCAAGAGCCTTGGCTTCAGCTTCTCGGATTCTCTGAAGTTCCTCTTGGCGCACTTTCTCTTCAACTTCCTGTCTTGTCCGTTCCTCAGCTTCTCTGGCTAGACACTCTTGGAGTCTGATCTCAGCATCTCTGATGAAGTCGTTGCGGACTTGTTCATAGAGGCCTTTCAGCTTGAAGGCTTCAGAGGTCATCCAACTTATCACTCTGTTCTAGTGAGTCCTTATAGTGGATGGATCATCATTGATGCCAGAGTTGATGGTAAGAGACTTGACCTTTTTAACTGAAGACTCTACAAAATCGTAATTGCTTCTTCAAGGGTCGAGAAGGGTGGTTTCTAGTTCATTGGCAGAGGCTTGGGAGAGGTGGGGGCACTTAGGTTTAGTGTGGGAGTTGTTGGGTCAGCGGAAGTGATGGGTTGTAGTATTTTAGAGTGTGGTGGTTTAGATGGTTGTGAGTCAGAGTGGATTTGTTCTGATGGTTGTGGTTCATAGTGGGTTGGTTCTGATGGTGGAGGTTTAGAGGTGGTTGTGTTTGGGTTTTCTGGAAGTAGGGAAGTGACTTCAGGTTCAGGGTTAGAGTGCGATGGCTTTTGAGAGGCCAGAGCACGGTCTTGGATCTGAGCCAGAGTTGGGGAGTGAGGGTCAGAAGGTTCAGTATCAGATGAAAGGTCGTAGTAGGGTGGGGATTGAGGAGATGGTGATGAAGAGGGTGAAGTGGTTTCGTTTAGCATTTCTGCTTTTGAAACAGGTAGAGTTGTGGTGGCTAGGTTGAATTTTTGAGAAGGTTGGTTAGAGGATCTGGTGGTTGAGGGAGGAGTATCAGCGGTTGTGTATATAGGGTTTGATTGAGGAAGTGAAGAAGAAACGAGTTTAATTGTTACAGAGGGAGGGAGAGATACAGACTTACCAGGAGATCCAACCAGAGGCACTGGGGGTCTTGAACCAGATGTTTCTCCCATCTTAGCTTTCTTCACCTGCTTGGTCTTCTCAGAGGGCTCTCGCGTACTCTTCTAGAAGTCTGGTGGAAACTCTGGCAGCCAGTCCACTTGGAATTCTGTGATATCCACTCCTTGTTTATACAAATCCTCTAGATAGTAAGCGACTACCTCTGGAGGGTCGATCTTGGAGAATAAGTATAGTCCATTTGGAATCTCCCTCTGATCTTTAAGTGCTTCCCAGGAGGTGTCAAGTGTTGGTTTGACCCTCACTTGATCAATGATTCCCATGCTCTTCAGATTGCGAGCGTTCAGAGGTCTGCCAGTATCAATCATAACGTCTTCCATGAGTCGGAGCTGAATCAGATGGTCCACGAGGTCACTTTAGATCAGCACATCAGAGATCAGTCTCCCTAAAGGGATGTAGTTTCTTGTCTTCATATTGTTTCGGGTGTCTTTCACAGAGTCTCTGAGATACTTGAATAGAAGTGCAGGTAGGCAGAGCTTCAGACCCTTGTGAATGCAGTAGAGGATGCACTTCTGGTCTGTGTTGATGTAGTCTGAGGAGTTAGAGGCTGGACGATGATGGATGGTGCCTAAGATAATCTTCATCCATACCCGGAGGTTCTGATGCAGTTCCTTATTCTTGGAATGCTTGCCTTTAGCATTTTGTTGGAATATGGTAGGGTTTATCTCCTGGGGCAGATACTTTGCCCTAGGGTTGATGTTGTAGATGCGTCTTCCTCCAGTCTTCTCCATGTTCAAAAGAGGTTCAATTGATTTTTCTGTGATGACTATCTTGACTCCCAGAACGTAGGAGACAATGTATTGATCATCAGAGTCTGCGAACCGTCAGAACTCCTTCACCAGATTTGTGTACATTGGGTCATAGAGGCGTTGAAAGTAATTTTCCCACCCTTGCTTCTTCAGTTCTTCAGTGAAGTCGACGCCATTGCGTTTCATGTTATCAAAATCCACCAAGGTTTCACAGAGAACTTCCAGCTTGTCAAAAGGGGTTGTAAGATTAATGTGAGGCTCACGATCAAGAATGTGAGGCTCCTTGTAGATAGGAGTGGAGACGACGCCGGTGGTTGCAGGGTTTTGTTGACTGGAACTGGGTGCTTGCTCAGTTGAGTTCATCTGTTGAGAGAAGTGGCATACTGACTGTTGCTGAGAATCCATGAAGAAGGTTGAAGATGATGATGAATGTTGAAGAACTTGGTGAGAACTGCAGAAAAGCCTTTGAGAGAGGAGAGAACTGAGAGAAGGGGTTATGTAAGTTCGTGAGTGTAAAAGTGTGTAATTGTAGATTGTGAAAGTATATATATACAATTAGGGCACATGAAAAATGACACATAAATGAGAGTTTAATAGATAACACGTAAACCAAGTATGCACGTTAGAGAGGAGAATGATTACAGCTCATAAATGATGTCTAATCCCCAAAATTCGCACACTGCTCGAGGAGATATCAAGAGTCTGTTTCTTGATTACTGCTAGACAGTTGTCTAGAAGTTCCAAGGTCAGACGCAAGATGTACCACATGTTACTTTATCTGATCTTCAGGAATACCAAAGGGTTTGTTCCTGGAGATTTCTAACTCAGATGACTTCTAACTGGTAGTAGCATCAGAGTCAGATACAGAATCAAGTTGTTTACTTCAGAGTCTTATTTTGCAATCTCAGAGGCACATTTCATTCTAGACAATTTTGAATGTTTAGATTTTTAAGATGAAGGAGAATCTATCTTCAGCAAGGGGTTTGGTAAAAATATCATCCCATTGATGGTCTGTATTAATAAATTTTAATGTTACTATCCCTTTCTGAACATAGTCTCTAATGAAATGATGTTTTATTTCTATGTGTTTAGCTCTGGAGTGCAAAATAGGATTCTTACTTAAACAGATGGCAGCAGTATTGTCACAAAAAATAGGAATGCTGCTCTCAAAAATTTGAAGATCTTCTAGTTGATTCTTCATCTAGAGCATCTGAGTAGTGCATAGTGATGCTGAAATATATTATGCTTCTGCAGTGGACAGAGCTATGGTTGATTGCCTTTTGCTGGCCCAGGATATCAGATTCTTTCCCAAGAGCTAACAACTCCCAGATGTACTTTTACGTTCCATTCTGTCCCCTGTATAATCTGCATTACAGTCTGGTGGAAACTCTGGCAGCCAGTCCACTTGGAATTCTGTGATATCCACTCCTTGTTTATACAAATCCTCTAGATAGTAAGCGACTACCTCTGGAGGGTCGATCTTGGAGAATAAGTATAGTCCATTTGGAATCTCCCTCTGATCTTTAAGTGCTTCCCAGGAGGTGTCAAGTGTTGGTTTGACCCTCACTTGATCAATGATTCCCATGCTCTTCAGATTGCGAGCGTTCAGAGGTCTGCCAGTATCAATCATAACGTCTTCCATGAGTCGGAGCTGAATCAGATGGTCCACGAGGTCACTTTAGATCAGCACATCAGAGATCAGTCTCCCTAAAGGGATGTAGTTTCTTGTCTTCATATTGTTTCGGGTGTCTTTCACAGAGTCTCTGAGATACTTGAATAGAAGTGCAGGTAGGCAGAGCTTCAGACCCTTGTGAATGCAGTAGAGGATGCACTTCTGGTCTGTGTTGATGTAGTCTGAGGAGTTAGAGGCTGGACGATGATGGATGGTGCCTAAGATAATCTTCATCCATACCCGGAGGTTCTGATGCAGTTCCTTATTCTTGGAATGCTTGCCTTTAGCATTTTGTTGGAATATGGTAGGGTTTATCTCCTGGGGCAGATACTTTGCCCTAGGGTTGATGTTGTAGATGCGTCTTCCTCCAGTCTTCTCCATGTTCAAAAGAGGTTCAATTGATTTTTCTGTGATGACTATCTTGACTCCCAGAACGTAGGAGACAATGTATTGATCATCAGAGTCTGCGAACCGTCAGAACTCCTTCACCAGATTTGTGTACATTGGGTCATAGAGGCGTTGAAAGTAATTTTCCCACCCTTGCTTCTTCAGTTCTTCAGTGAAGTCGACGCCATTGCGTTTCATGTTATCAAAATCCACCAAGGTTTCACAGAGAACTTCCAGCTTGTCAAAAGGGGTTGTAAGATTAATGTGAGGTTCACGATCAAGAATGTGAGGCTCCTTGTAGATAGGAGTGGAGACGACGCCGGTGGTTGCAGGGTTTTGTTGACTGGAACTGGGTGCTTGCTCAGTTGAGTTCATCTGTTGAGAGAAGTGGCATACTGACTGTTGCTGAGAATCCATGAAGAAGGTTGAAGATGATGATGAATGTTGAAGAACTTGGTGAGAACTGCAGAAAAGCCTTTGAGAGAGGAGAGAACTGAGAGAAGGGGTTATGTAAGTTCGTGAGTGTAAAAGTGTGTAATTGTAGATTGTGAAAAGTATATATATACAATTAGGGCACATGAAAAATGACACATAAATGAGAGTTTAATAGATAACACGTAAACCAAGTATGCACGTTAGAGAGGAGAATGATTACAGCTCATAAATGATGTCTAATCCCCAAAATTCGCACACTGCTCGAGGAGATATCAAGAGTCTGTTTCTTGATTACTGCTAGACAGTTGTCTAGAAGTTCCAAGGTCAGACGCAAGATGTACCACATGTTACTTTATCTGATCTTCAGGAATACCAAAGGGTTTGTTCCTGGAGATTTCTAACTCAGATGACTTCTAACTGGTAGTAGCATCAGAGTCAGATACAGAATCAAGTTGTTTACTTCAGAGTCTTATTTTGCAATCTCAGAGGCACATTTCATTCTAGACAATTTTGAATGTTTAGATTTTTAAGATGAAGGAGAATCTATCTTCAGCAAGGGGTTTGGTAAAAATATCATCCCATTGATGGTCTGTATTAATAAATTTTAATGTTACTATCCCTTTCTGAACATAGTCTCTAATGAAATGATGTTTTATTTCTATGTGTTTAGCTCTGGAGTGCAAAATAGGATTCTTACTTAAACAGATGGCAGCAGTATTGTCACAAAAAATAGGAATGCTGCTCTCAAAAATTTGAAGATCTTCTAGTTGATTCTTCATCTAGAGCATCTGAGTAGTGCATAGTGATGCTGAAATATATTATGCTTCTGCAGTGGACAGAGCTATGGTTGATTGCCTTTTGCTGGCCCAGGATATCAGATTCTTTCCCAAGAGCTAACAACTCCCAGATGTACTTTTACGTTCCATTCTGTCCCCTGTATAATCTGCATTACAGTAACCAGAAAGTCTATACTCTGATGTTTTCTCATACATCAGGCCCATGTTAGGGGTTCCTTTCAGATACCTGAGTATTCTTTGAACAGCTGTTAAATGAGATTCTCTAGGATCTGATTGGAATCTGGCACAGAGACAAACACTAAACAGAATATTAGGACGAGTAGCAGTCAGATAGAGAAGAGAGCATATCATACCACGATAGAGCTTCTAACAAACCTTCTGGCTGACTTCTTCTTTTTCCAGAATGCAAGTTATATGCATAGGTGTCTTATCAGGTTTGCATTCCGCCATTTCGAATTTCATCAGAATGTCTTTAATGTATTTACTTTGATGAACATAAGTGGCTTCTGAAGCTTGATTGATTTGAATTCCTAGAAAGAACTTTAGTTCTTGCATTAAGCTCATTTCAAATTTTGCATGCATTAGCTCAAAGAATTCTTGACATATAGAAGGATTAGCTGAACCAAAAATAATGTCATCAACATATATCTAGCATATCATGAGGTCATTGCTAATATTTTTACAGAAGAGTGTAGAGTCAACTTTTCCTCTAATAAAGTCATGTTCCAGAAAAAAAATTACTTAGTCTTTCATACCAAGCTCTAGGAGCTTGTTTTAAAACGTATAAAGATTTCTTAAGTTTAAAAACATCTTCTGGACAATTTGAGTTTTCAAAACCTAAAGGTTGATTGACATACACTTCTTCTGATATATAGCCATTAAGAAATACACTCTTGACATCCATTTGATATAGTTTGATTGAATGATTTACACAAAATGAAACAAGCAAGCGAATAGATTCTAACCTGGCGACTGGGGAAAAGGTTTCATTGTAGTCAATGCCTTCTTGTTGACTGTACCCTTGTGCCACCGGTCGAGCTTTATTTCTGACAACTTCGCCTTTTTCGTTCAGTTTGTTTCTGAACATCCATCTGGTTCCAATAATGCGAGTGCCTTTGGGCTTAGGAACAAGATCCCAGACGTCATTCTTTGAGAATTGATCTAGCTCTTCTTGCATCGCTAATACCCAGTCGTCATCTTGAAGTGCCTCATCACAGGAAGTAGGCTCAATCAAAGATACTAGTCCTAGAGGAATTTCTTCAGGTATCTTGAATGTTGACCTAGTTCGGATAGGTTCATCCTTGTTTCTCAGAATCAAATCTTCAGAGATGTTGGGGAGACTTCTTGATTTCTTCTGGATAACTGGGGCCTTAGTTGCATCTGGACTTTGTTTATCAGATACTTCTGGTGTTTTGGTCTTTTCGTCAGAACCTGCAAGAGTAATCTCCATATCTGCAAGTTTCTCTACTAGCTTTGACTTTTCATGGTCAAGCTTATCATCAAATCTAACATGAATTGATTCTTCCACAATTTTGGTTTCTGTATTGTATACTCTGTAGCCTTTAGAGCCTTCTGAGTATCCTAACATAATACCTTTTTGTGCTTTTGAATCAAACTTGTTTAGATGTTCTTTAGTATTCTGAATAAAACAAGAGCATCCAAAAGGATGAAGATAAGAAATGTTGGGTTTTCTTCCCTTACACAGTTCATAGGGAGTCTTCTCCGGAATAGGTCTTATAGAGATTCTTAAGTATCTCTAGACTTCTTAAGTATCAGATTCTGAATCCAGTAGTTTTTTGTTGGAGCTTCTGACTTCTTACTGTCGCGCTGGTATCTGCTTTGATCAGAATCAGAACCTTCTGGACGTATTCCTTTCTGAGTGGCATCTGATAATCTAATACTATATATCTGATGAACTTTTGTATCTGATGTATGCTCAGAATCCTGCATAAATGTTCAGAGTCCTGCACACTAAGAGAAAATTTTGTTAGAGTATTATTTTTGGTTTCATCCTTTGTTATCATCAAAATCTTAGAGATATATTGTAGAACCAACTTTGTTCTTACAATGCTGACTAACTATGCCCTTAAATACTTACTCGACAAGATGAAGGAGGTTATTCTGATCATGTGCCCAGATAATACCCCTGAGGAGGTCTATCACTTCATCAAATTCTGCAAGAAGACGATGGCCAAACTCATTACCGACACTAAGGCTCTCCGCAAGTCCAAGGGATCACTTTTAGGGTTGATATCTAGTTAGTTTATTTATTTCCACTACTTGTACTTTGCAACTTCCATGTATTGTAACATATTTTCCCTTAAAAGGATGAATAAAAGCTTTGAGATTCTCTCTATTGTGTTATCTGTTATCTGTGATTGTGAACGTAAATCATCAAGTAGTTCTTGTAATGAATAACTAAGAGAGTTTTGATTTAACATAAAATAAAAATAAAAACAAAAACAGTCATGTATCATTTGCATCTTTCAAAACATAAAAACATAAACACTCATCCATCTACCCATTTTTGACCAGAACCACTCTCCAAAGCTAACATTCCGAT
Organism: Lathyrus oleraceus; assembly: GCF_024323335.1. Classification (NCBI taxonomy): domain Eukaryota; kingdom Viridiplantae; phylum Streptophyta; class Magnoliopsida; order Fabales; family Fabaceae; genus Lathyrus; species Lathyrus oleraceus. The sequence continues at coordinate 328,217,912 of NC_066580.1, forward strand.
ACAATACATGAAAACATCGGCAAGTTGTCATGGAACAATTTTAACAAAACCAAACTGCACTTTAGGAAGAGGTATCCCAGGTATGGTCCCAGATGGGAAAACTGATTGAGACTATCCAAGCGAATGCGAGGGGCCAAGAAATTATGGTGAAAATGCAAGAGGCTATGAACTAACGTGCCAATGTTGTCAATCCTCCCATTCCTCCAGTGGTCGAGACTCCGATTCCACCTCCTCAATTTGACCCTCCAATCCACATAGGCGCACCCGGAGTTGTTTCGCAGGTAAATCTTCATCCTCATGTTGTTGAAATAGATGATCAACATCATGCTTTCTTCAGCCCAAGGGTTGCCTCTTAGTATTATGCTTTTGGTCCGGCGACCAATGAGGTGGAGAAGAAGGTAAAGGCTCTCGAGGAGAAACTCAATTCAATTAAGAGTACCGATGCTTTGGGTCTTGACACAACTAAAATGTGCCTAGTGCCTGGGGTCGTCATTCCAGCCAAGTTCAAAGTCCTAGACTTTGAAAAATATAAGGGAAATAGTGACCCTAGGACTTACATTAGGGCATACTGCCGAAATATGACTTCTTATTCTAGTGATGATCGACTATCAATGCATTTTTCCAAGATTCGCTCGGTGGGGCATCTTTGGATTCGTATATGCAACTCGAGGGTAGTCACATTCACACATGGAGAGAGATGGTGGAGGCATTCCTCAAGCACTATCAGTACAACAATGATATGGCACCTAACCGTACGCAACTGCAAAATCTGACTCAAAGGTCTGAGGAATCATTCAAAGAGTATGTCCAATGGTGGAGGGAATTAGCTGTTATGGTATAACCCCCATTATTAGAAAGGGAATTGATAGACATGTTTATGGGCAACTTGCAAGGCCCATACCTTGACAGAATGGTGGGGAGCACCTCTTCGGGTTTTTACGACCTAGTCTTAGCCAGCGAAAGGATAAAAAATATGATCAAGATGGGAAAGATTCAAAATTGTGTAAGTACATCCGGTGCAACAAAGAAACCTTTTGTTCCTTATGCTAAAAAGAGAGAAGGTGAGACCAGTGCCTCATCCTTCATCTGAACAAGAAATCCCAGTTATCAACAAGTAGCCACCATGGCTCCCGCTCAACAACAACAACAAATTCTCGTTATTCCCATTAAGCAACCCCAACAGCAACAACAGTATCAACCACATCAAAATCAACAACTATATCATCCCCAACAACAACGTCTGCAACCACAATATCTACCGTAACAAAAAAGATTAAGGAGACCTGATAGGAGGTTTAACCCAATACCAATGCCATATAGCCACATTTTACGTTACCTTCTAAGAGGACCGCTTGTATAATTGAGAGAGTTATGACCCCCACCAACGGTTCTTCCTTTCGGCTACGATGTCAGTGCCCATTGTGAGTTCCATTTTGGCGCTCTCGAGCACTCTATTGAAAACTGTAATGCGTTGAAATATAAAGTAAAAGATATGATTGACTCCAAGGATATTATGTTCGCATGATAAGACAAATGTAAACATGGTGGAATTGGACAGTGGAAGAAATGTGATAACCTCCATCGATGATTTGAAGACACCACTTGTGGAAATAAAGAATGTTCTATTGAGAAGCGACACGTTCTCCATTTGTGCTCAGTCTTGTGGATATTTTTTAAATGACCCACAACAATGTGAAGTTTTGAAGGCTTCCATTCAAACTCTAATGAACAAAGGAATATTGATAACTAATCGACCCTTCACCCTCAAAGATGTCTCAACCCTCAAAATTTCGTATGACAAAGTTCCTCCCTTGCAAATCCCATATAATATTTCACAATTAACTCTTTCAACGAACCTTGTTACTCCAATGATCATAACAGTTCCAACAATGTTTCCATACAATGAAACTCGAGCAGTCCCTTGGATGTATAACACACCCGCCTACATCCACGGCCAAAATTTACAAGAAGAACCAATCAAGTCTGATGACTTATTAATAAGCATCGCTAGAACTGGCAGCATAACAAGAAGAGGTAGAATCTTTGCACCAGCACCGCCTCCGATCGAGACTAGTGGTCTATCATTCCATTACAAAGGCAAGCAAGTTGACTATACCCCGCCAAGGCAAAACCCTCTAACAACCAATGAAGTTGATAAGTTTCTACATATCATCAAAATGAGTGACTACCGAGTGGTTGAGCAACACAACCAGACACCCTCAACAAATTCAATGGTATCCCAATTGATATGCTCAGAGGCCCATAGAGATTCTCTGGTGAAGTTGATAAAGGTTGCTCACGTGCATCAAGAAATCTCGGTCTTCCAGTTTGAAGGTGTATTCAACAATATAGCCATTAGCCAAAAAGTCAACCTGGACTTAGGAATGGATGGTTGACTTTGGTCAATTGGTTGACCAAAAAGTCAACCAATGACCTCAATTAGCCGCTATGGTTTCAATCGGTTATCAACTTCGAATCTATCAATCAATGTCAACATGAATGCGTATGAATGAAGTGTGAATATGCACAGAGGAATTTTAGGTCGTACGTCACATGAAAAGTGAAAATGGGAGGGAAAATTTTGGGGTACTACACATATCAATAAAAGCATGAACCTTAAACCGTATAGATCACCCTCGACAACCACCAATGTGTTACCACGAAAAATCTCTAAGGCATGCTGAAAGCGTAATTAATGAAGGAGTCCTGTGAAAATGGGGGTTGTACCCCATCAAAGGATGAAGAGACGTTGAAAGCAAGCAAGAGTAGGAAAAACACAAATCAAAGGATGAAGCCGACAGGGGAAGTTGGCCTTGTCGACAGGCCATTCTGTCGACCAACGTAAGGTTTGAGACTTAAAGAATTATAGTCAAATGTGTAGAAGACATCATTGTAAGAACAAAAATTGTTCTACAACAGATTCCATGATTTTGATGATAACAAAGGATGAAACCAAAAATGGCACCCTAACGAAAAGTTTCTAAGTGTGCAGGGTTCTAAGGAAAGAAAGAAGAGATCTGATGACGTCATTAGATACAGAATCATATCAGATACAAATTATCAGAAGACCAGAAGTAGAAACACGTTCAAGAAAGTCTAACTCTGAGCAAAACAGCAAAATATCAGAAGCATCTGAACAAGAAGTACGCTCTAGAAGTTCTGATTCTGAACAACGGTATGTCAAACTCCAGAAGCTCTCAGCGCTATCTGAAGAAACCATCAGAACTCAAAAGAGATCAACATCAGAAGATTAGATAGCAAGATTCCAAGATTCCCAGAAACATGAAGACTCTGATCATGGATTTCCTAATAAAGAAAGAGTAACGTTAACTTCAAATAAAGGTTTGGAAATGGATTTCCTAATACAGAAAGAGACGTTAACTCCAAATTCAAATGAAAAGGAACTATATTTGGAAAGAAGTCATTCGAGGAGAAAAAGTAGTGTTGGCAAGAAGCTATATAAGTTATGGCATTAATTCAAATTATTGGCCATCAATTTCAACGACTACTTCACTCCTATATAAAGGACTGCAATCAACATTGAGAAACATTATAGAGAACATACTGAAACATCAACACACATAAAAACGTTTTATTCTCTCAATCTTCACGAAGCTTTTGCTTAGAACGTGAAACACTCTTTGTTCTTACTGTTGTAATATTTGCTTATCTTAGAAGCACTCTAGATTACATTGTCTTTCATCTATTGTTTTATTTTTCCTCAAGTGACTCTGCGCAATCTGTATACTTGAGAGGACTAAGAGATCTTTCTCTTAGACGTTGGTTGTAAACAATCTTTCAAGATTATTGGATTAAGTCCTTGTTGAAGGCGAAATCACCTTGGCCGGGTGGACTGGAGTAGCTTTGTGTTATAAGCGAACCAGTATAAATTCCTTGTGTGGTTTTTATTTTAAAAAGGTGCTTATTTTCCAAAACAATTCAAACCCCCCCTTTCTTGTTTTTCTCACCTTCAATTGGTATCAGAGCTCCGGCTCTGTTATTGATTTTCTAATCAAACACTTAACAGTGTAGAGAGATCCAGAACGAGAAAAACTATGGCCCACACAAATGAAAAAGATAGTTACAATGCTAAGCCTTCTGTCTTTGATGGAGAGAAATTCGATTACTGGAAAGATAGAATTGAAAGTTTCTTTCTCGGCTATGATGCTGATCTCTGGGACATTGTCACAGATGGGTACAAACCTCCTGTCATAGAGGATGGAGCTGAAGTTCCCAGAAGTAAGATGTCAGATGATCAGAAGCGAATTTTCAAAAATCATCACTAGGCCAGAACCATACTCCTCAATGCTATATCTTACAACGAGTATGAAAAGATCACCAATAGAGAAACAACCAAAGACATACTTGACTCTCTGAGGATGACTCATGAAGGAAACACTCAGGTCAAAGAGACAAAGGCTCTGGCGCTTATCCAGAAATATGAAGCCTTCAAAATGGAGGATGACGAAGCCATAGAGGTAATGTTCTCTAGATTCCAAACTCTTGTTGCAGTTCTCAAAGTTCTAGACAAAGGGTACACAACTGCATACCACGTCAAAAAGATAGTCAGAAGCTTGCCAAAGAAGTGGAGACCCATGGTCACTGCTCTGAAGCTGTCTAAGGATCTGAACAATATCAGTCTTGAAGAGCTAGTCAGTTCTCTCAGAAGCCATGAGATAGAACTAGAGAAAGATGAACCTCAGAAGAAGAACAAGTTTGTAGCAATAAAGTCCAGATCTGAAAGACGCAAATCTGACAGAACCAAAGCCTTCCAGGCAGAAACTGAAGATGCTGATGACTCTGAACCAGAAGATTCTGATGATGAACAAGAATTGTCCCTCCTGACCAGAAGAGTTAAACAACTCTGGAAAAAGAGGAATAACAACTTCAGAAGACGAAGACCCAGAGGGGATCGATCAGAATCAACCTCAAAAGGTAAAACTAACAAAGATATTACTTGTTATGAATGTAAAGAAACAGGTCACTACAGAAATGAATGCCCTAAGCTAAAGAAAGACAATTCTAGAAAAGAAAGCTTCAAGAAAAATACCTTCAGGACAAAGAAAGGAATAATGGCTACCTGGGATGATAGTGAATCTGGCTCATCAGAATCTGACTCTGATGAACAGGCAAATGTGGCATTTATGGCTACCACATCCAGAAGCAGCTCAGATGAAGAATCTGAAGAGGTATTTTCTGAACTCTCTCGATCTGATCTAGAATCATGCTTGTCAGAAACTCTTAGCTCATATCAGAAATTAAAACAAAAGTTTAAAAATATAAAAGGCTGTCTTGAAGCAAAATTTGAAGAATGTGGCAAACTTGAGATGACAATTCTAAAACGAGAGGATGAAATCAGATCCTTAACATTACAAAGAGATGCAGCGAATAAAAAACGTTTAGAACTGGAAGAAGTGTTATCTCAAACTCCACAGACTTCAAATGCAATAATTTATAAATACGAAGAAGCCTTTCAAGAATTTCTGAAAAATGGGATAGGAAGGAGTGTCATGGCATCCATGATTTATGGAGTCAGTCAGAACAATAAAAAGGGAATTGGGTATGATTCTAAGGAAGATAAAATTTCTACTGGTGACCAACTTAAATCTCCGTTTTCATATCACTATACGCACACACAAGAACAAAAATTTGAAAATGCTAGAAAACCCAAAGTTATAAGAAACTCTGGGAAAACTAATCAAAGAGGACCCAAGAGATTCTGGGTACCAAAAGATAAGATTGTTTATGTTGCAGATATCCTATGCAGCAAAGTTCAGACACCAGTCATGGTACCTGGACTCTGGATGCTCGCGACACATGACGGGAAGAAAGTCTATGTTCCAAAGCCTGGAACTTAAAGATGCTGGATTCGTAGGCTTCGGAGGAGATCAGAAAGGAAGGATCAGAGGCTCCGGAACTATTGGTAATGACACTCTTCCCTCCATATCTGATGTTCTTTACGTAGAAGAATTAATGCATAACTTGTTATCCATAAGTCAATTAAGTGATAACGGTTATGACGTGATCTTTAATCAAAAAACATGTAAAGCCATAAATCAAAACAATGGTTCAGTCCTATTCACAGGCAAGAGGAAAAACAACATTTATAAAATCAATCTTTCTGATTTAAAAGAATAAAATGTTAAATGTCTGATGACTGTTCACGAAGAGCAATGGGTGTGGCATAGACGCTTGAGCCACATTAGCATGAGGAAACTTTCTCATCTAAATAAACTCGAGTTAGTCAGAGGCCTACCTAAACTAAAGTTTTCTTCAGATGCTCTATGTGAGGTATGTCAAAAAGAAAAACGTTGTTTCTACCTCTAAGCCTCTAGAACTTCTCCACATTGACTTATTTGGTCCTGTGAAAACAACATCAGTCAATGGAAAGAAGTATGGACTAGTCATTGTTGATGATTACAGTCGCTGGACATGGGTGAAATTTCTGAAGCACAAGAGTGAGTCTCACTCTGTATTCACTAGTTTCTGCTCCAAAGTGCAAAAAGAATTTGACTCTAAAATTATTAGAGTCAGAAGTGATCATGGTGGGGAATTTGAAAACAAAGATTTTGAGGAATTATTTGACTCTAATGGAATATCCCATGATTTCTCCTGCCCTAGAACTCCACAACAAAATGGAGTTGTGGAGAGGAAGAATAGGACACTCCAAGAGATGGCCAGAACCATGATCAATGAAACTAATGTGGCAAAGCACTTTTGGGCAGAAGCTGTAAATACAGCGTGTTACATTCAGAATAGAATCTCTATAAGACCTATTCTGGAAAAGACTCCCTATGAACTGTGTAAAGGAAGAAAACCAAACATTTCATATTTTCATCCTTTTGGATGTTCTTGCTTTATCTTAAACACTAAAGAAGATCTGAACAAGTTCGATTCCAAAGCACAGAAAGGTATTATGTTAGGATACTCATAACGCTCTAAAGGCTACAGAGTATACAACACAGAAACCAAAATTGTGGAAGAATCAATTCATGTCAGATTTGATGATAAGCTTGACCCTGAAAAGTCAAAGCTAGTTGAAAATTTTGCAGATTTAGAAATCACTCTTGCAGGATCTGATAAAGCTCCAGAAGCAACTGTCACTCAGAACTCTGAAGATATTAAATCCCCAGAAATCCCAAAGAAAGTTAAAAGTCGTATCAACGTATCTGAAGATTTGATTCTGGGAAACAAGAACGAACCTGTCAGAACCAGATCTACCTTCAGGACTTCTGAAGATACTCCTCTGGGACTAGTGTCTCTGATTGAGCCTACGTCCTGTGATGAAGCACTTCAAGATAACGACTGGGTTTCAGCCATGCAAGAAGAATTAGATCAATTCACAAAGAATGATGTCTGGGATCTTGTTCCTAAGCCCAGAGGCACTCACGTTATTGGAACCAGATGGGTATTCAAAAACAAGCTGAATGAGAAAGGAGAAGTCGTCAGAAATAAAGCTCGACTGGTAGCTCAAGGTTATAGTCAACAAGAAGGTATTGACTATAATGAAACCTTTGCTCCAGTCGCAAGGTTAGAATCTATTCGTCTTCTTGTATCTTTTGCTATAAACCACTCTATCAAATTATATCAAATGGATGTCAAGAGTGCATTCCTTAATGGTTATATTTCAGAAGAAGTGTATGTCAACCAACCTCCAGGTTTTGAAAATCCAAATTTTCCAGAACATGTTTTTAAACTTAAAAAATCTTTATATGGACTTAAACAAGCTCCCAGAGCTTGGTATGAATGTTTAAGCAATTTTCTTCTGGAACACAATTTTATCAGAGGGAAAGTTGACTCCAGACTCTTCTGTAAGAACCTTAACAATGATCTCATGATATGCCAGATATACGTTGATGATATTATTTTTGGTTCAGTTAATGCCTCTGTTTGTCAAGAATTCTTAAAGTTAATGCAGGCAGAATTTGAAATGAGCTTAATGCAAGAACTAAAGTTCTTTCTGGGAATTCAAATTAACCAAACTTCAGAAGTTACATACGTTCATCAAAGCAAATACATTAAAGATGTTCTAAATAAATTTAATATGGCTGACTGCAACTCTGCAAAAACTCCCATGCATCCGACATGCATTCTTGAAAAGGAAGAAGTAAGCAAAAAGGTTTGTCAGAAGCTCTATCGAGGTATGATAGGCTCTCTTCTCTATCTGACTGCTACTCGTCCTGATATTCTCTTTAGTGTCTGTCTCTGTGCCAGATTCCAATCAGATCCTAGAGAATCTCATTTAACAGCAGTTAAGAGAATTCTCAAGTATCTGAAAGGAACTCCTAACCTGGGCCTGATGTATGAGAAAACATCAGAGTATAGACTTTCGGGTTACTGTGATGCAGATTATGCAGGAGATAGATTAGAACGAAAAAGCACATCTGGAAATTGCCAGCTTCTGGGAAACAATCTGATATCCTGGGCCAGCAAGAGACAGTCAACTATTGCTCTATCTACTGCAGAAGCAGAATATATCTCAGCATCACTGTGCACAACTCAGATGCTCTGGATGAAGAATCAGTTAGAAGATCTACAAATCTTCGAGAGTAACATTCCTATCTTCTGTGATAATACTGCTGCCATTTGTCTAAGTAAGAATCCCATTCTACACTCCAGAGCTAAGCACATTGAAATAAAACATCATTTTATCAGAGACTATGTTCAGAAAGGGATAGTAACATTGAAGTTCATTGATACAGATCATCAATGGGCAGATATATTTACTAAGCCTTTAGCTGAAGATAGATTTCTTTTTATCTTAGAAAATCTGAACATTCAAATTTGCCCTGAATAAATTGTGCCTCTGAAGATGTAAAATGAGACTCTGACATAAACAAACAAGTTTTTGTCTCTGACTCTGATACTTCTACCAAGTTAAGAAGATATTTGAGTTAGAAATCTCCAGGAACCAATCCTTTGGTATTCCTGAAGATCAGATACATCAAAACACGTGGAGCACTTAGCGTTTAACCTTGGAACTTCTAGATAGCTGTCCAGAAGAAATTCAAAGGCCAGACGATTGAGATCTCCTCGAGCAGTGTGCATACTGTTGGGATTAGACATTCATTAATGAGCCTTAATCATTTTTCCCCCAAGCGTGCTAACTTGAGTTCTGTGCTAACGCTGAATTGTATGTCGTTTTGCATGTGTTTTCGTTTAGGGTATTCAAACCCTCTCTGAAGCATTTCTACAAACACTTCATCTTCATCTTCTTCTTCATCAACTATGGATGCTCAACAACAACAAGTTTTCAACTTTTCTCAACAAATGGAATCCAACACCACTGCCCAAAGTTCAAGCATTTCCACTCCAACAGTTACAGGCGTTTCCATTACTCAAGTGTATAAGGAACCCCATGTTCTTGATCGTCAACCTCATATCAACCTAGCAACCCCCTTTGAGGGACTGGAAGTTTTATGTGAAACACTGGTAGACTTCAACAACATGAAAAGGAATGGAGTAGATCTTACTGAAGAACTCCGTCAACAAGGGTGGGAAAACTACTTCCAAAGGCTTTATGGCCCTGTTTACCCCAATCTCATCAAAGAATTCTGGAGATTTGCTGACGCTGATGACCATTTCATCGTCTCCTACGTATTGGGGGTAAAGATAGTGATTACTGAAAAGTCAATTGCTTCTTTACTGAACATGGAGAAAGATGGAGGAAGAAGGATCTACAACATCAACCCTAGGTCAAGGCGCATTGCTCAGGAAATAAATCCAACCATTTTCAAACTCAACATTGAAGGCAATCCTTCAAAGAACAAAGAATTTCATCAGAACCTCAGACTATGGCTCAAGATCATTCTGGGAACCATTCATCATCGCCCAACATCAAACTCCTCTGACTACATCAATACAGATCAGAAGTGCATTATGTATTGCATTCACAAGGGTTTGAAGCTCTGCCTTCCTGCACTACTCTTCAGATATCTCAGAGACTCTGTAAGGGAGACAAGAAACAACATGAAACCCAGAACCTACATCCCCTTGGCAAGACTGTTGTCTGATGTTCTGATCGAGAATGGGCTGGTAGATCATCTGGAGAAGAACAAACTGATGGAAGATTTGGCGATAGATACTGGAAAACCTCTGAACGCCAGAAATCTCAAGAGCATGGGAATCTTGAAGAAGATTCAAGTCAGACCCACGTTGGACACCTCCTGGGACGCCTTGAAAGATCAGAGGAAGCTGCCCCATGGTCTTGCAAGGTTCTTCAAGAATGAACCCAGAGACGCTATCCTCTTCTATATGCAGCGTCTGAAGGATGAAGGAGTCGACATCTCTAACTTCAGACTAGACGATTGTCTAGATTCAGAAGAAGACTTTGTCAGGTTCAAAAGAGGTCCCTCTGAAAAGAAATCTTCAAAGGCCAAGAAAGCAAGGCTAGGAGAGACTTCTGGAACCAGATCTCCAGCACCTCTGCAAGTAACTACTGGTAAGTCTGCTCCCTCTATTCCCTCTGAACGTCTCATGGCTTCTTCTAATCCTCTCCCAACACCACCTATATACACATCCTCTGAAACCCCACCTTCTATAACCAGAACCTCACAACCTCTACCTAATTTTAATCTTGCTCATACATCACTACCTCTATCTGAAATTGAAGAAATGAACCAAACCACTTCCTCTTCATCATCTTCAGCCCCAGAATCACCTCCATACCTTAACCTCTCCTCTGACCCAGAACACTCTGACCCTAACTCTCCAACCCTAGCCCAAATTCAGGCTCAAAACCTCGCTTAACAACAACCAACACAACCTGAAGTAACTTCACCACCACAACAAACAACAAATACACCCTCTGAAGCTCAACCCTCTGACCTCCACACCTCTGATATCACCCTGCCAAACACCTTCGCTGAACCTGAACCTGAACCTGAACCTCTAACACTAAACCTCAGCCCTCCAACCTCTCCACCTCATACCTCTGAACCTGACCTTTCTATACCTACCCTTGAGGAAGCCATCATGCTGTTCGCAGGGGCTTCAGTTCAGAAGCTCTAGTCTCTGACCAGTAACTCTGGCATCAGTGATGATCCCGATTCTGTAACGACACACTGGAACAGAGCCATTGGCTGGATGACCTCTGAGGCTTTTAAACTGAAGCACGTCTCTGAACAAGTCAGAAACGACTTTATCAGAGATGCTGAGGCAAGACTACAGGAGAGACTTGCAAGAGAAGCTGAAGAAGAAGCCAGAAGGCTGGAGGAAGAAAGAGCAAGGGAAGCTGAAATCCTAAGGGCAAAGGAAGCTGAAGCTAAAGCTCTGGCCGATGCTGCTGCTGCTGCCGAAGCTGAAGCACAGGCTGCTGCTGAAGCTGAAGCAAAGGCCGCTGCTGAAGCACATCAGGCTCTGACTCAGCGGGAGTCCTCATCTGTTGTTCCTATGGTTCTCCAGACGCTGGAAGAACTGAAGAAAGATCAGAAGGAACTCCGTGCCAGAATGGATAAACAAGACACTGTCAACGACAACATTCAGAACATGCTAGCTCAATTGCTTTAGAGAATGCCTCCGCCTCCCAACCCCTAGGCACTTAGGATTTTGTTTGCCTGTTGTCTTGCTTTCCTTGTTTCTGATGTTTACTTGTTCATTTTTCCCTTGTCTCCGTTGCCTTTTTATCTGAATATAATGCTTTTCACTTGAATTTCTTTTTTTTGCTATGTCTTTTTGATTCTGACAAAAAGGGGGAGAAGTCATTAATAGCTCTGATGAAAATACTGTCTAAATACCTTAAGCACTCTGCAACATATTTTTCTTAAAAATAAATTTATCTAACACTAGACTTAAGAAATTGCAGAGGGTATCAAGAAACCTCATTGCTTGGAAGCTCTGGTAAGGACTTCTGAACTCCCTAGCCTATCTCAGGGGGAGGTCTTGTCTATCTCAGGGGGAGCTCTTGTCTATCTGATCTGATATTGTTTATGTTTCATCTGCTAATTGAGTTTGTTTTGTCATCATCAAAAAGGGGGAGATTGTAAGAACAAAAATTGTTCTACAACAGATTCCATGATTTTGATGATAACAAAGGATGAAACCAAAAATGGAACCCTAACGAAAAGTTTCTAAGTGTGCAGGGTTCTAAGGAAAGAAAGAAGAGATCTGATGACGTCATTAGATACAGAATCATATCAGATACAAATTATCAGAAGACCAGAAGTAGAAACACGTTCAAGAAAGTCTAACTCTGAGCAAAACAGCAAAATATCAGAAGCATCTGAACAAGAAGTACGCTCTAGAAGTTCTGATTCTGAACAACGGTATGTCAAACTCCAGAAGCTCTCAGCGCTATCTGAAGAAACCATCAGAACTCAAAAGAGATCAACATCAGAAGATTAGATAGCAAGATTCCAAGATTCCCAGAAACATGAAGACTCTGATCATGGATTTCCTAATAAAGAAAGAGTAACGTTAACTTCAAATAAAGGTTTGGAAATGGATTTCCTAATACAGAAAGAGACGTTAACTCCAAATTCAAATGAAAAGGAACTATATTTGGAAAGAAGTCATTCGAGGAGAAAAAGTAGTGTTGGCAAGAAGCTATATAAGTTATGGCATTAATTCAAATTATTGGCCATCAATTTCAACGACTACTTCACTCCTATATAAAGGACTGCAATCAACATTAAGAAACATTAAGAGAACATACTGAAACATCAACACACATAAAAACGTTTTATTCTCTCAATCTTCACGAAGCTTTTGCTTAGAACGTGAAACACTCTTTGTTCTTACTGTTGTAATATTTGTTTATCTTAGAAGCACTATAGATTACATTGTCTTTCATCTATTGTTTTATTTTTCCTCAAGTGACTCTGCGCAGTCTGTATACTTGAGAGGACTAAGAGATCTTTCTCTTAGACGTTGGTTGTAAACAATCTTTCAAGATTATTGGATTAAGTCCTTGTTGAAGGCGAAATCACCTTGGCCGGGTGGACTGGAGTAGCTTTGTGTTATCAGCGAACCAGTATAAATTCCTTGTGTGGTTTTTATTTTAAAAAGGTGCTTATTTTCCAAAACAATTCAAACCCCCCCTTTCTTGTTTTTCTCACCTTCAATCATCGCCCTGACGTCTGGGCGAGAGAAATTTGAAATTTAAAATAAACAGCAGTTTCAAAAGGAATAAGAGCGTCATAATGTGGAGCAGTTAGCAAGACATGGGTGCAGCGGTTGTGCAGATCGTGTGACATAACATCTGCTAGTTTCTAGGAGTTTAGCTTATGAGTAGTTCCTCTAGTTTAGTATAAATAGAGTGTCCCACAAGGGGATCAGGGTGTTCACTTTGTACTAAAAATCACTTGTAAGAAAACTTCCCATTCTCAGCGCGAGGAAGCAAGAGTTTTTTAAGAGTGCTATGTATGTGAATCACCACATTTATTTCAATGCAACTTCCTTACTTTTCAATTGTTCCCGTTGAACATTTTATCTTAATTTCATTTACTTTTGAGTTATCATTTTACGATAATAGAGTTTACCAAAAGCGTGTTCGTCGTATATCTCTTTTGAATGTTATAGCGATGTCGGTCACGAGTCACCTATAGGCGATAACATTATCTAAACCGTTCGTGTGGAAAAATCCTACGCTTGTTCGACACTTTGTCAGGAGTCGTTCCTCACAAAGTCATTCCGTCGAAGTTGGACAAGCCTCACTTGCACTAGCACATGTCCTACGATCAACTGGTCGATCATGGAAGTAACCCTTTGTTTTAAAGCCTAGGGAGGACCAGTAGTTGTTTACCAATTTCCACAGTAAACAAATTGGCACGCCTAGTGGGACCGTGCTAGAGCAGTTGCGAAATTGCATGAAACTTAGAAGTGGCAAACTATATAATAAGCCACAAAATAGTGTGAAAATGTCAGAAACTAACACAGATGAAGTTCCACGAGGAACTTTATCCACTACGGAAACAGTAGTCTCACAGGTTGCCAATTTGCCACCGATGACGAGTGCAGCCTTAACCACGTCGACTACGGGTGCAGTTGGAACGTCAATTCCTCAGCCTCCACCGGGGGGTTCAGGATCAACGATAACGATGTTCAGACCATATGTGCCTCGTTTTGGCACCACAGATCCGCTTTATGGAATGCCGTATTCCTTAATGCCAGAATATCAGTCGACATCCAGTGCAACACTGTTTTCAGATACAAATCCTCCCTTGCAAGGATCAGCGCAAGGGGGCAACATGAGGAACACTACTCAGAACATAACCATGTCGTTGTCGAACACTTCAGTAGTGGTGTTGAGACAACAAATGGACGACAGTAATCATGAATTGGTTAACATGTTGGCCAACCAGATGGGCACAATCTTTAATCCATTAATACAAGAATCTGCTGAAACAAATAGGCAAGTGGCGAACCAATTGACACGTTTGTGCAGCTTTCTGGGGGCACTGGCTCGACAGATGACGCCAATGATTAGACCGACTGTTCCTGTGCAGATAGAGATAGGGGCAGCGGAGGAGGAGACTGTCCACGAAGGACAAATGATTAGACCCCTTCAGAATCAAGGCGTCGAATCAGGAGTCGCGGGACGTAACCAGATGGTAATGGTTAACCGACACCAAAATGCTGATCAAATTGTCGACCAACATCGACAAGAAGACCTGGCAGTGGAAAATAACTTGACAACTATTGTCGAAAGGATTATGGCTAGAAATGGCATGGGTGCTACATTGCAAAGGCCATTATACGCGTCCCTGTTAGCTGAATTTATCCTCCAAGCCGAGGCGCATAAGGGTATGAAAGTGCCTAAGTACATTAAATTTGGGGGAGAGTATGGTGAATTGACAATAGAGAATGTCGTCAAATACTTAACAGAGTCAGGGGATCTAGCTCATAATGAATGTTTGAGAGTAAAGAACTTCCCCTCCTCTCTGACCAAGGCTTCCTTCACATGGTTTACTTCGTTGGCCCCAAGTTCGATCGAATCGTGGGCCAAATTAGAAAAGAATTTCAATGAGCAGTTTTACGAGGGACACTCCAAAATTAGTTTGGCAGAATTGTCTAGTATCAAGAGAAGGTTTGCTGAGAGCATCGATGATTATCTGAATCGTTTTAGGTCCTTAAAGGCTAGGTGCTTTACGCAAGTGCCATAACATGAACTAGTTCAAATGGCCGTAGGAGGTTTAGATTATTCCATTAGGAAGAAGATAGATCCAAATTTTATGAAAAGTATGTCACAACTGGCTGATAGAGTCCGACATCTAGAACGACTAAGGCTATAAAAAGTTAGGCACAATAAGTCTAAGAAAGAAAAGGTAGCGTTTGTCGATGATGACCCGACAGACCCAATACGTGAGGCTGATTATGCTTCATCGATCGAATTAGAAATCGACATGGCTGAACTAAAGCCAAGATCCGCCTATGAGTGTCGATCATTGCTGCCTGCGCAAGGAAAAAATCCTGTCGAAAACAACCCAAAATTCCCTTCGAAAACTTATACTTTCGACGTGTCAAAATGTGAGGAAATTTTTGACTTATTGGTCAAAGATGGGAAAATGGTGGTACCTTCTGGTACTAAAATACCACCGTTAAAACAGAGACAGAAAATAGGGTTTTGTAAATATCATAACTATCTTGGTCATAACACCTCTAATTGTCACCTTTTCAGGGAGTTGGTTCAGAAAGCAATTCAAGAGGGCAGGCTGAAATTTGCTGGCCACAAAATGAAGATCGACGTTGATCCTCTTCACCAGGAGGAGGCCCTGTTCGTGGAGCCAGTCAAGATCAACATGGTCGAGATCACCGAATACGATGAGGCCAACATGCTGAAGCAAACTAGGGAAAGCCCAGATGTCGATATAACTGAAGTTTACCCAAGGGTTGATGAAGACTTGGTGGATTTTTTGTATCGCTGCAAGAACAAGGGTTCACAAGTGTGCTTGTGCCCAAGATGTGGTGCTGTCACCGACAAAATAGCAGTAGAGAATTTCCAGAAGCTGCAACTAGGTAAAAGCAAAAGGAATATGCCGACCAAAGGTTACCAGAATGAAAGAGGCTCAAAAAAGGTTGTGGGAAATAACCAAACAAGGCCTAAACGCTTCGTGCCGTCGGCAAGTGCTCCTAGGGGTACTTGGATTAAGCCTCAGGAAAAACAAGACACCCTACAAGGTGTTGCTGTTGCTAGAGGAGGTCTAGCAATTAACTACAGGCGTGAATTTAAATCTGAAAAGAGGACTCATATCTCTGAAAATTATTTGGGAAAGAATCCCATGTCGAGGACTCAATGGAGACGTTTTCAGAGGCGTAAACAGGCCGAAAGAGAAGCTGCAAGAGGCATGACCAGCGAGGCGAATGCCGGGAAGAAAATTGTTGTGAAAGTCGACACATCGGCAAAGGAACGGATAAGAGAGTACGTCTGTCGACCAATTGAAAAATGTTCTGATGAAGTGACTGATGACTTCAATTCATAATCTGAAGCAAGTCTCGACATCCTGGTCAACATGGTGTCGATCCTACCATAATAATACAAGTGTGTGACTGAAGTCGAAGGGTTGGTGGACAATGCTGACGCTGAAGAAATGGCTTTGCACCAACCAAGATGTTATTTTGTGCTGAACGATGGCTCTGCTGAAAGCCAAGAGGCAGTGTTTGAAAGACCAATGGTGAACATGAAAAATCATTTGAAACCATTGCTGATAAGGGCAAGAGTGGAAGGCGTAACGATCAACAAAGTTCTGGTCGATTATGGTGCCACGGTTAACATCATGCCGCACCATATTCTGAGGAAGATTGGCAAGTATGACACCGACATCAGATCTAATAACGTGGTTTTGTCAGACTACGGAGGAAAGACGAAAAGCACCATGAGAGTGATTATGGTGAATGTCACAGTGGGTTCAGTAACCAGGCCAACACTATTCATGGTGATAGACGCTAAGCCAAGTTACAACTTGCTATTTGGCAGGGAGTGGCTACATGGCGTCGGAGTTGTACCATCTTCAGCACACCAAAGGCTGGTGATTTGGAGAGAAGATGAGGTAGCCGAAAATATCGATGCCGACCAAGGATACTTTATGGCCGACGTGAATAATGTCGGCAATAAGGAGTTTGAAAGAAAGTTGGCCAACATCTCTCCTTGCTTCCCAGCTGAGGATGTATATGCTAATCTAAGTGAAGCTTTCATCTCTCTAATTCTACATGAGACTCACGGCTTCATTTGGGATGTGGAACGCCTAGATGATCCACCCTATATAGGGATCCGTCCGACAAGCTGGGGGGATGTCAATGATGATGTCTGAGTTAGAAGCTCTAAGAAAGATTTCGGCATACGTTGCTGAGAACAAGATAAAATCGGCTCTAGAAGCTAAAGAAAATGTGGCTGCTGAAGCCTGTGCATTACATAAAGAAGAACATATGAATATTGGGCCAGAATCCCCAGGTAAGCCAACTATCGCAAAAAGGAACATCGACATGCAGCGTCTGGACTGCATTTATGACAATGAACCCTTAGGGTTTGAAAAAGACCCAAAGGCACCAGAGAATATCCGACCAAAAGACCCCTTGGAAGAAGTCGACCTTGGCGAAAATGGCGAGAGAAGGCCAACATATATAAGCGCCAACATCGACAAAGAACTAAAGTCTGAGGTAATATCCATACTTAAAGAATTTAAGGACTGTTTTGCTTGGGATTATAACGAAATGCCTGGTTTAAATAGAGATTTGGTCGAGTTAAAGCTGCCAATAAAAGCTGGAAGAAAGCCAGTGAAGCAGACGCCCAGGCGTTTCGCCCCAGAAATCATGGCAAAGATAAAAACAGAAGTAGAAAGACTCCTGAAAAGCAAGTTTATTCAAACAGCAAGGTACGTCGAATGGCTGGCCAATATTGTGCCAGTCATAAAGAAAAATGGGTCTTTAAGAGTATGCATTGATTTTAGAGATCTAAATGTTGCCACCCCAAAAGATGAATATGCCATGCCTGTGGCTGAAATGTTGGTCGACTCGGCCGCTGGTTTTGAATATTTAAGCATGTTGGATGGTTATGCTGAATATAACCAAATTTTCATTGCAGAAGAAGACGTGCCGAAGACGGCGTTTCGATGTCCAGGAGCTTTAGGGACATATGAGTGGGTTGTCATGCCATTCGGTTTGAAGAATGCCAGAGCAACATACCAGAGGGTAATGAACTCAATGTTCCATGATTTCATTGAAGATTTCATGCAAGTCTATATTGATGATATTGTGATAAAATCCAATGGTCAACGTACTCACGTCGAACATCTTCGAAAGGCTTTTTTGAGGATGAGGAAATGTGGATTAAAAATGAATCCATTGAAGTGCGCTTTTTGTGTGCAAGCAGGCGACTTCCCCGGCTTTGTGGTGCATAAAAAGGGTATCGAAGTCAACCAAAGCAAAACAAAAGCCATTATGGACGTCAAGCCTCCGTCGACCAAAAAGGAATTGCAATCTTTTCTAGGAAAAATAAATTTCCTTAGAAGATTTATATCAAATCTAAGTGGCAAAACAAAAGCGTTCTCCCCACTACATCGACTGAAGAATGAGGATTTCAAGTGGCAGGATGAACACCAAGAGGTTTTCGACAAAATCAAAGAGTATTTGACTAAGCCTCAAGTACTAGCCCCTCATGTTAGGCATATGCCAATGAGGTTGTATATTACAGCCTCAGAATCAACTATAGGAAGTATGTTAGTCCAAGAGGATGAAAAATGCGTCGAAAGACCAGTGTATTACCTTAGTCGAATGCTTAATGATCCTATAAGTTAAAGGTGAGATATTGGGTTCGGGAGTCGGTTAAGTAAGGGGAAGGTGTTAGGCACCCCTTACCTCCATTTTACTCAATGGGATCCTCCTTTAGTTCGAGGGTTAGTGTGTTTATAAGGAAAGTTTTCTTTAATATTTATTAATTGTTTAATTATTTATTTATTTATAAAAATGTTTTATTATTATAGTAATAGAATCCCTAAGAAATGTTTTTGATTATTATACTCGCTAGAGTCTTACAACTCTATGCCTACGTACCCTCAAATTTATTGAAGGATCAGAGCCCCGTAGTTCGTCTAAAAAATATTTGTTTATTTGTTGTTATCCCTTAAAAGTTCTCGCGCATCGGGGCAGTGAAGTAATTGATTTTTTGGAAAAAAATGCCCCGATGCACTAGGGCAGGTGACTTATAGTTTGAAGTGTGTTGAATTTGATTTTATCCCATGATTGTTTGTAAAGACAATATTTAATTTATTTAAGAAAATAAATTATTGATTATACTAGAATATTAGACATAACCCTGTATCCCGATTTTATCCCCAATTTAACTCTTGAAAACCTTAGAGTTTTATCCCATGTCCTTGTCCCATTTGATTTGAAAATATAATTTAATTTGACTAATAAAATTAAATAAGATGTCATACGATATATCCCTTATCCCGATTTTATCCCTTAGTTAATTTACAAAAATATGATGATTATTTTAATTTCAGAAAATAACCCATAACAATATTAGATGATTATAAAGTAACAAAATATCATATTCCTTATCCCGATTATTTATCCCTAAAACCATAAAAATTTATCCCTGATTATTTATCCCTAAAATTATCTCATAATTTTATCCCATAAATTTTATCCCTTGTTTTTATCCCTTGTTTTTATCCCTTGAAATTGTTATAGAATTTTATACATGTTTGTCCCCTGATGTATCACTTATTTTTGTCCCTTATTTTTATCCCTTATTTTTATCTCATAAACTAACCTTAATTGATTAATATCCCATAATTAACCCTTTTATTATTTATATTAACCCATTTAAAAGTTAATCCTTAATTTTAATACGCTTAATTATAGAATTAATTCTAATCTCAACTTAAACCCCTAATTATATTTTCCATGTTAATTATGAATGTCTATAATCAATATAACTATTCATAAAATAATGAAAATATTATAAATAAAAAAGAAGACTTATTTACCTGTTAATTAATTCTTTACAAAAAAAGAGAAACTAAAATAGGCCGGAAGTATATTATGTATTGAGTTATTTTTTACAGAAAAAATATGGAAAGTTCAATGTTAACAATTTAGCCCCTTTTTAAGATGTGTTTGAAATTGTGTTAGTGTGAGAAAGTTTGTAAACTCACTGAAAAAGAAAATGAAGGTTTGTTTTATTAGGCTTCGTGAGATTTTGTTTTAGGTTATTAGAATTATGTTTTGAGTTTTGGCAAGATAATATGTTAATTAGATGTAAAACAAAATTGTGAAAAACTGTATAATCTTTTTTTTTTACGGGGAATAGAATTTTGTAAAGTTAGGTTATTTTATTTTATGATGATAATTAAACTTGATTATATGAAAATTCAATTAAAGTTAATCTTACACAAAAAAAAATTAAATATATACAACATTAAATACTCAAATACACAATTATTTAAGAATAAAACACATAAAAATTAATTCAGACCCCAAATCGCAATCCAAACAAGAATTCAAGAATAAATATACAATCAATAATCAATAGTATGAAGATACCAACCTGAAGTGTCGTGACCCACGTAAGCTGCTGCTTCATTCCTCATATTCCTCACGTTCTTCCTTTTTCTTTCGATATTTCTTGATCAACTTGATTTTGGAGTCTAGGATTTATTTGTTGTTGTTCTTCGATGTGAAGAGCAACAATTTTAGGGTAAAAATATGTAAATTGTGGATGACTGTGAAGTTAAACATAAGTCCTATTTATAGATAAAATTAGGTTAAATTAAGAAGGAAACAAATTAATTTTATTCAAACAATTAATTAAAACAATCCAAAAGTCCAAAAAAACATATTTCATTTGACTTGAATTTCAATTATTTCTATTAATAAATTGATATTTCTTAAAGTTCTATATTTATATTTAAAACATGCTAAAAATGAAGTCAATCAAATTAATGACACATTTTCTGATTTTTGTTTTACTAATAATACATAAAAGTACAAAATAATAATTTTTAAAAATTATCTAAAAAAAATCGAAAGTTAAGAATAAACTCATTTTTTTAGCTTTAGAAACTAGTAATGTTGATTATTTCCAAAATAAAAATATTATGGAATAATTTAAAGAGAACAAAATCACTTAATATTTTTTTGTATATTCTTTATATTACAAATTAATTTAAATTACTATCCTAAAATGAAATGTTAAATGAAATTGAATTATTATCTTGAAATAAAATATAAACAAAGTATATCCAATTTTTTTTAATTTACGATATTTTGGGATTTTAGGCATAAAATCATAATTTAAATGACAAATAATATTTTTAATTAAATGATAAAAAATGATTTTTTTAACTTAATATTTGATGATAATAATCTGGATAATTGATGATAGTAAATCAATAATAATTAAAAGTATCAATAAAGATATTAATGATATCCTCAAAAAATATTTTATGAATTTTTAATTATAAATAAGAATAATAATTGATAATAATAATAGCAATGTATTTATAATAACAAAAAAGATTTTGATGTTTTTTAGATTTAAAGTGGATTGAATATTTGAAATTAAGATTATGATACTTTTTATTTTGATTTTGGGAAAGAATTGAAATGTGTTTGATTTGGAGTAATTGAGTTGGATTGCTTTTGAAATATTTTGGAAAGTTTTTTTTTGAATTGATTTGAAACAATAGTTAGTAACCGTGTTTTTGGATTTGGGAAAATGGTTATTGGGATATGTTTTATTTTTATTTTTTTGATAATTGGACATGTCTATTTATAATAAAATTATAAGGTTAAAACATTAAAATAAATCGAGAAATCAATGTTAATAACTTCTAATAAAAAAAATAATCATTTCCATGATTTTATGCAACATATAGAATATTCTAATAAATTTGGAAAAAGTTTTCCAAAATAAAATAAATCAGAAAATAACTTTTAATATATTTTTTAATTTGGAAAAAGTTTTCCAAAATAAAATAAATCAGAAAATTATCAATAAAAAGAAAAATAAATGAAAATTAATAAATATAAATTCCCTTTTTTATTTTTTGACTTATTTACTTACTCATATTGATTATTTCCAAAAATAAAAATATTATCCTAAAAATAGAATAATCTAAAAAGAATGAAACCTTTATCAAATTACATTAATATCCTAAAATGATGAAATGTTAAATGAACTTGAATAATAAAATATGAACACAATTTTTCCAATCTTTTTTTTAATGATTTTTGGCTATTTTTTAAATAAAAAAGTTTAAAAAATGATTTTTTTTAAATGCCTATTTTATAAATACGAAAATTAAAAAAAAATGTAATTTTGTGATTTTTTTGTAGTTTTAAAAACAGAAAAGTTAGAAATAAAAAAAAACAAATAAAAGAGAAAAAATAACTTAAAAGTGAGAAAGGTGGGATTTGAACTCATAACCTCTAACACTCATAACTCCTTACACATGCTCTTCTACCAATTGTGCTATTTTATTTATTCAAAATAAAGTGGTACTATAGAGTATATGAAAGGTGGTCAAAATTTGGGATACGACAAGTGATATAGAAAAACTATGTCTATGCCTGTATTTCTCCTGTATGAAACTAAAGCAATATATCAAGCCTGTTGATGTGTAGGTATCTTCCTACTTTGATATTATTAAGCACGTGTTATCTAAACCAATTTTCCATAGTCGAATTGGAAAATGGGCTTTAGCGCTAACAGAATACTCCCTGACATACGTGCCCTTGAAAGCGATGAAAGGGAAGGTGGTAGCGAATTTTCTTGTCGACCATTCAATGTTAGAGCTAAAGCGTGTTCGTCGTATATCTCTTTTGAATGTTAGAGTGTTGTCGGTCACGAGTCACCTATAGGCGATAACATTATCTAAACCGTTCGTGTGGAAAAATCCTACGCTTGTTCGACACTTTCTCAGGAGCCGTTCCTCACAAAGTCATTCCGTCGAAGTTGGACAAGCCTCACTTGCACTAGCACATGTCCTAAGATCAACTGGTCGATCATGCAAGTAACCCTTTGTTTTAAAGCCTAGGGAGGACCAGCGGTTGTTTACCAATTTCCACAGTAAACAATGTATATCTCTTTTGAATGCTAGAGCGTTGTCGGTCACGAGTAACATATAGGCGATAACATTATCTAAACCGTTCGTGTGGAAAAACCCTACGCTTGTTCGACACTTTGTCAGGAGCCGTTCCTCACAAAGTCATTCCGTCGAAGTTGGACAAGCCTCACTTGCACTAGCACATGTCCTAGGATCAACTGGTCGATCCTGCAAGTAACCCTTTGTTTTAAAGCCTAGGGAGGACCAACGGTTGTTTACCAATTTCCATAGTAAACACAATGACAATTCTTTTATAGTCTCATACAACTTCGACAACCCAATTAATCAAGCCGATGAAGATTATGATGAAGATGTCGAGCTCCCCGAAGAATTGGCAAGAATCCTCAAGCAAGAGGAAAAGGTCATCTAGCCGCATAAAGAATCAGTGGAAGTGGTTAACCTTGGGAAAAACGAGGAAGCAAAAGAAGTACGAATCGGCTCCGCTCTATAAGACGAGGTGAAGACAAAACTGATTAAGCTCTTGAATGAGTACATAGATATGTTTACATGGTCATACCAACACATGAATGTCCTAGATACTAACATTGTGGTCCACCATCTACCTCTTAAAAAAGAATTTCCTCCAGTAAACCAAAAGCTACGAAGGAACCGTCCCGATATGGCTATGAGAATCAAGGAGGATGTACAAAAACAACTGAACGCCAGTTTCCTAGTGGTCTCCAATTATCCCCATTGAATTGCCAACATTGTGCCTGTACCTAAGAAGGACAGAAAAGTAAGAATGTGCATAGATTATAGAGATCTAAATAGAGCAAGTCTCAAAAACGAATTTCCACTACCTCACATTGACGTATTAGTGGAAAATACTACTCAGTTCTCTATTTTCTCTTTTATGGATGGTTTCTCTGGTTACAACCAAATTCGAATGGCTCAAGAAGACATGGAGAAAACTATTTTTATAACCCCCATAGGGAACTTTCTTCTATGAGGTCATACCTTTTAGATTAAAGAACGTCGGTGCCACATACCAACGAGCCATGGTCACTCTCTTTCACGACATGATTCATAGAGAGATTGAGGTCTACGTTGACGACATGATAGCCAAATCTCAATCCTAAGAGAAACACCTTGTCAATCTGGAAAAGTTGTTTGAAAGGCTAAGGAAGTTCAAGTTGAGGCTTAATCCCAACAAATGTACCTTTGGGGTAAGATCCGATAAATTGCTAGGTTTTATCGTTAGCCAACGTGGCATAGAGGTAGATCCCGAGAAACTGAAGGCCATACAAGTTATGCCTACACCCAAAACTGAGAATAAAGTCCGAGGATTCCTAGGTATATTTAACTACATTTCTAGGTTCATATCTCAACTCGCGGCCACTTGTGAGCAAATATTCAAACTTCTTCAAAAGGATCAAGCCGTCATTTGAAACCATGATTACCAAGGCACATTAAGAAGATAAATGAGTACTCCAAGAACCTCATACATTGATGCCTCTTGTACCTGGTAGACCAATGATCATGTACCTCATCATCCTCGAAGGATCTATGAGGTGTGTCCTTCGCCAACATGACGAGACTGGTAGAAAAGAACACGCGGTATACTACTTGAGCAAGACATTCACGGATTACGAGAGTTGGTATTTGATGCTTGAAAAGACTTGTTGTGCACTAGCATGGGCTGCCAAACGGTTAAGATAATATATGCTCACTCTTACAACACTATTTATCTCTAAGATGGAGCCTGTTAAACACGTCTTTTAGAAACGTTCTCTAACCGGTAGAGTAGCCCGATGGAAAATGGCTTTAACCGAGTACAATATCCAACATGTCACTCAAAAAGATATCAAAGGGAGTGTCTTGTCCAACTATCTTGCACATCAGCCATTAGAAGACTCCCAGTATATGCACTCTGAATTCTACGATGAGGACATCATGCTAATCAGAGACTTAAACATCACCGGTCCCGAGGAAGGACCTGAGCCTGGATTCTGATGGACATTGGTTTTTGATGGAGCTTCTAATGCTCATGGCAACGGATTGGGGCATTGATGACTTCTCCAACTAATTTCCACCTCCCCTTCACTGTAAGTTTGTGTTTTGAATGTACAAACAACATGGTCGAGTACGAGGCTTGTATCTTTGGTATTGAAGTTGCTATTGATCTTAGGATCAAAATCCTTGAAGTCTATGGAGATTCATCCTTAGTAATCATCCAAGTCAAAGGAGATTGGGATACTAGAGATCATATGCTCATTCCTTACAAGGTTCATGTCTTAAAACTAGTCCCCTAATTTGATGAGATCACATTCCACCACATCCCTCGAGAAGAGAATCAGCTAGTTGACACCTTGACAACTTTGGCGTCCATGTTTAAGGTCAATAGGAAGAATGAAGCGCCATCCTTTCACCTTAACTACTTGGACGAGCCTGCTTACTGTTTGGCAGCCGAAAACAAAGTTGATGGTTATCCTTGGTTCTATGACATCATGAAATTGTTTGAGAACCAAGAGTACCCTGTGGACGCATCCATCCCCGACAAGAAGTATCTTCGGAAACTATCATCCAAGTTCTTCTTAAGTGGAGGGGTATTATACAAAAGAAATTATGATTTGATTTTTCTTAGATGTGTGAACAAGCAAGAAGCAAACCAAATTATAATGGAAATTCATGAAGGATCCTTTAGGATGCATGCCAGTGGGCATAATATGGTAAAAGAAATCTTAAGGGTCGACTACTATTAGATGACTATGGAGGGTTGACTATCACCGCCACATTCAAACCTGCCACAAGTGCCAAATATATGCCGACAAGATCCATGTACCACCAATGCCACTCAATGTCTTGATATCTCCTTGGCCTTTTGCTATATGGGGCATTAATGTAATCGAACGCATAAAGCCAACTACCTCAACTGGACACCGCTTCATCCTTGTAGCCATTCACTACTTCACAAAATGAGTAGAAGCAGTCTCATACACCAACATTACCAGACAAGTGGTGGCTCGGTTCATCAGGAAAGAAATCATCTACCGTTATGGGGTTCCCAAAAATATCATTATTGATAATGGATCTAACCTCAATAACAAAATGATGAAAGAGTTATGCTGAAGTTTCAAGATCGACCACCACAACTCATCTCCTTATAGGCCTAAGATGAATGGTGTTATTGAGGAAGATAATAAAAGCATCAAGAAGATCGTGCAAAAGATGGTGGAAACCTACAAAAATTGGAACAAAATTCTCCATTTTGCATTACATGGTTATTTCACTAGTTAAACTCCCTTCTCTCTTGTGTATGGCATGGATGATGTCTTTCTAGTTGAAGTAGAGATTCATTCCTTAAGGATTTTGAACGATGTTAAGCTTGATGAAGTCGAACCGGTACAAGCCTGATTTGACCAGCTGAGCTTCATTAATGAGAAGTGCTTGGCAGCCATTTGCAATGGCCAGCTTTATCAAAAACAAATCAAGAGGGCACATGATAAGATGGTTTTCTCCCGCAACCTTAAGGTTGGAGACCTCGTATTGAAGAAGATTCTGCCCATACAAACCGATCTAATGGGGAAATGGATGCCATGTTACGAAGGCTCATATGTTTTGAGAAGGGTCTTCTGTGGAGGGGCCTTAATCCTTGCAACTATGGATGGTGAAGATCTTCCATCCTCGGTGAATGTGGATGCAGTTAAAAAATACTATGCTTAAAAAAGAGAGATCCTGATAAGTTGAAAACCCGAAAGGGCGACTTATGCAAAAATGGGTATCCCAGTAGACTGAAAACCCGAAAGGGCGGTCTGGGAAAAAATTAGGGATTTAATAAAAGCGAGAGGCTACATCCAACAAGGAATCTTTCTTCACTCCCCGGAGAGTCAATTATGTGACTTCCCAAGCAAGTCAATCCAATAACTCTCCTTCTGAAAGTAAGATCAAAGGACAACCAAAGTCGTAGAGACTATAGCAAAGTTGGAATTTGGTGGAAACCCGAGATGTTTCATTTCCATTATAATTATCGATTTATTTTTTCAATCACCTCTTTTAGGAATTGCTTACTTTGTACAAAATCACCGATTTTATGACCATTTATCAATGAAATCAATTCCCTCACATGTGTTCAATATTTTTACTTTTCCTACGAAATATGATTTTTTCTCAAAATGATATTACATTGGAAATTTCTGTATGAAAACACTTTCTTCAAATAAATACTTTAAAAGAAACAACATCGAATTACTTTTCTTTCATAAAGCGCTAAAGGTAACCAAAATTTCATTTGGTATCCCCAACCTGAGAGCGCCACACAGTCCCTTGGACTTGGCCAATCAAATTCTTCCCCAGCAAAAATCCTCAATTATTGCACCTAGTGCTCGACTAGACATCAGAAATTCCAGTTTTCCGGTATCGGGTAGTCAGTACACTTTCCCCAAACTTTTTAAGTCCAATCACCATTGGAATTCCCTAGATATATTCTCCCACAAAGCCCAAACATACTTGGCACAACTTGCAAACCCTGCGTCGGCATCGACATGCATAATATCACATCATAAATATCTCTTTAACTTACTTGAATTGATTCATCAGAGTTCGGAATTTCCCAACCGTTGTTAGGAATTTTCCCCAATAGAGTCAATGTTCATTCTCAAAACATTTCCCTAAGTAGAGTCGGGTATTCCAGTTGTTGCTAGGAATGATCGCTAAAATGTTCTGTTTTCTTTCAAGTTTCCCTGATGGAGTCAGGTATTCTAGCCACCGCTAAGAAAATTCATTGTACTTCTTCTATCCCAGAGAGTCATCACCATATTTTCATTATTTCCCACAGAGTCAGGTATTCTTAGCCGTTATTAAGAATTGTCACTGAACTTTCCTTTTCAGACAAAAGGAATTTTGACCTCATTCCCCAAGCCAAGTCAGACATTCATAGTCGAGAATCATCTGTAAAGTTATTTCCCCAACATAAGTCAGGTATTCCAATCTTTACAAGGAATCGTCATTGAAATGCTCCTTTTCCCAACTGATGTCAGGTATTTCAGTCGTTGCTAGGAATCATCATTGAACTTCTGTATTTTCCTCAGCAGAGTCAGTTATTCTAGACATTGCCATGAATCGTCATTGAACTGCTTGATCTCCCCGACAGATTTCAGGTATTCCAGCTGTTACTAGGAATTATCTTGTGTGAAAGACTCTCCACCTGAGTCTGAGAGTTTTCTTGAGATATGAGATGTCGAGTAGTATTGGTTCGCAAGGTTCCTTCCTCGTTAGGGTCCTACGAGAAACTCACTTAATGGTATATTCTCTTAAAGGGATTGATGGTCATCGTGCTTTCGGCTTAAGCATCCTCTCCTTTACTAGAGTCAGTGATCCTAAGACCCCTTTTTGTAAAACCTTTAACTATGGCCATCCTAGACCGATGGTCGCGTAGTATAGGCCATCGAGGTGCCTTCCTTGTAAGGGTCGATACGAAGATCTCACTTAGAGTAGATGACTTTAATGTAGCAGTCGCCTAGCAAGTAAATTGACATAAGCGGCTGACAGTCAAGGAAATCCATGACTCTAAGGGCAGCGTCTTACCCCTATTTTTTCAAAAGACCTAGATCATACAAAGCAAGAACCTTGATTTACTAAGCAGCCATTATTAAACTCCATGCTTTGTCACAGTGGTCCAAAACCATGAACCCATACCTAAAAACCTGTGGAAATAATAAACCAATCATTCATTCATCATCCAAATAATAAGCAAAGCTCTTAAAAAAACTTCATTTGTTCGAACGCTGAATTACAAGACTTTTTTCTGACATAATCATGGATACTTCAACAAGGAAAAGCACCTCTACAGTCTTCTTCAAGAGTCTCGACGTTCATTAAAGGTCCTCTACTCAAAGGTCTTAGATCTCAAGGACAACAAGTTTAGAGCCAATTTTGGGAACATCATATATCTTCTAACTGAGAAGGTTGATTATGGTGATATCACTACAATGGCCCAATACTCTTACGTCCCTTTAAGATGTTTCACTTTTCCTGACATTCAAAAAATCTCCAACCTTGGAAGACCTCGAGAGAATCCTCAACCGACCAATCAAAGAATACAACCCCTTCCCCAAGTTGGAAGGAGGTTTCTTTTTAACCGAGCTCTCACTCACCTTGGGTATCAACGCCAACAAGCTAGTGGCAATTAGGGCGTTAAAGGATCTATCAAAGGTTTAACCCAAAATTTCCTCAAAGCCCATGCTTGGGAAATGATCAAAGAAGGAAGACCTGGCTTCTGTAATGCAACCTTGGCACTTTTGAGTCAGGGAATTGTCCGCTTCCCAAATATGGACAAGTTTGTGGATCACTTGGAAGTTGAAGTATTTCTAACAAAAAAGTGGTACCTTTTCTACTTGGCGACTTCTACTATACCTTTCATGCAAGTAATGAGAAGAAGGGAGGTGCTTTCCTTTGTTGTGCTCCTCTGTTACATCTATGGATGAGGGCCCGCATTCCTCAAAGTGAACCCTTTGCTCAAAGCGATTTGACATGGCCTCAGAAGTTTGCATCTCTCTCCGCCAACTCAATTTTATGGTATAAGAGAGAATGGAATACGAAATAAGTCATTACAAGATGTGAAGGGTTCCATAACATACGCTTAATAGAAACACAATGTTGCATCAACTACAAACCAGCTATAATCAAAAGACAACTAGGGCACGCCATGACGAGTCCTACCGAGGCAAGAGACTTCATTCCGTTCCTCATCTATACTATGGATCCACTTGATTCAAATGTGAAGAGAGTGCGAAAATCTTGGAAAAACATAGTCTGTATTGACCCAGAATGGGGTAAGGAAAACATCCTAGCCAAGGAACCCTACTATGTGTGGGTAAAAGAGAGGGCTAGGGTTGTTAAGATGCCATTTTTGTTTGACCCTTCTTCATTCTCGTTGATACCCGAGGCCAAGGCCGAGCCTATCCTACAAGAGGACATGGACAAACTTACTAACCAAATCAAATAGCTTGAGTTGGAGAACACTCAATTACGAGCCCAACTCAATTGTGCCAAGGAACGTAACCACGTCTTGGAGGATAAGGGTAAGCAAGTTTGTGAAAAATTCAAGGATAGCAAGAAGAGGCTCTGAATAGCCGAGGGACAAAGAGTTTGGGTTGGTGGAGCTCTACAAGGAGCTAATTTTGAGCTAGACTTCCACAATGATAAGTTGGTTCAAGCGTTCCGAGTCATCAAGGACCTTGAGAAAATTGTCGAGAGGTCTAATGCTACGAAGAAAGAAGCGAGGGAAAACTATGAAGCCCAGATTCTCAAGCTAAGGACCACTCTCAAGGAATGTAAGGAACTTCTAGTCAAGGAACAACTAGATAGAGAATATATTCAAAGAGGCTTCTTGCACGAGCAGTTCAACCTTAGACGAGCTTGTGAGAAAATCAAGAACCTGAAGAGGGGGATCTATGACCAAGCCTATGTGGAGTTGTAAAACAACTGTAGACATTGGGAGGAGCGTTACCATGGAGCCGAAGTTTCCATTTCTCAAAGGGATCTATGACCAAGCCCATGTGGAATCATCCAAAATCCCCAAGCCCTTTACAACGAGTGGAGGGACAAATACGTCAACATGGCGGTGTTGACTAACTATGCCCTTCAAGACTTTCCCGACAAGTTGAAGGAGGTTTATCTGATTATGTGCCCAGATAATACCCCTGAGGTGGTCTATCACTTCATCAAATTCTTGCAAGAAGACGATGGGCGAACTCATCACCGACATTGAGGCTTTCCGCAAGTCCAAGGGGTCACTTTTAGGGTTGATATCTAGTTAGTTTATTTGTTTCCACTACTTGTACTTTGCAACTTCCATATATTGCAACCTATTTTCCCTTCAAAGGATGAATAAAAGCTTTGAGATTCTCTCTATTGTGTTTTTCTTTATCTGTGATTGTGAACGTAAATCATCAAGTAGTTCTTGTAATGAATAACTAAAAGAGATTTGCTTTAACATAAAAGAAAAATAAAAATAAAAACATTCATGCATCATTTGCATCTTTCAAAACATAAAAACATAAAAAATCATCCATTCACCCTGTTTTTGACAAGAACCACTCTCCAAAGCTGATTTTACAATACGATACATGAAGACATCGATAAGCTGTCATGGAACAACTTTAACAAAACTAAACTACACTCCAGGAATAGGTATTCTAGGTATGGTCCTAGATGGGGAAACTGATTGAGATTATCCAAGCGGTTGAGATGGGCTAAGAAGTTATGGCGAAAATGCAAGAGGATATGCACCAACATGCCAATGCTGCCAATCCTCCCATCCCTCCAGTGGTCAAGACTCTGATTCCACCTCCTCAAGTTGACCCTCCAATCCACATAGGTGCACCCGACGTTGTTTCATAGGTCAATCTTCATCCTCATGTCGTTGAAATAGACGATCAACACGATGCTTTCTTCAGCCCAAGGGTTACCTCTTAGTATGATGCTTTCAGTCTGGCGACCAATGAGGTGGAGAAGAAGGTAAAGGCTCTCTAGGAGAAGCTCAATTAAATTAAGAGTACCGATGCTTTGGGTCTTGACGCAACTGAAATATACCTAGTGCCTGGGGTCGTCATTCCAGCCAAGTTCAAAGTCCTAGACTTTGAAAAATATAAGGGAAATAGTGACCCTAGGACTCACATTAGGGCATACTGTCGAAATATGGCTGCTTATTCTAGTGATGATCGACTATCAATTCATTTTTGCAATATTCTCTCAGTGGGGCATCTTTGGATTGGTATATGCAACTCGAGGGTAGTCATATTCTCATATGGAGGGAGATGGTCTGAGGAATCCTTCAAAGAGTATGTCCAATGGTGGAGGGAATTAGCTGCTTTGGTGTAACCCCCATTACTAGAAAGAGAATTAATAGACATGTTTATGGGCAACTTGCAAGGCCCATACCTTGACAGAATGGTGGGGAGCACCTCTTAGGATTTTTCCTACCTAGTCTTAGCCAACGAAAGGATCGAAAATATGATCAAGATGGGCAAGATTCAAAACTCTATAAGTACATCTGGTGCAATAAAGAAACCTTTTGTTCTAAATGGTAAAAAGAGAGAATGTGAGACCAGTTATGCATCCATCATCTGAACAAGAAATCCCAGTTATCAATAAGTAGCCACCATGTCTCCCGCTCAACAACAACAACAAGAAACTCTTGTTATTCCCATTAAGCAACCCTAACCACAACAACAGTATCAACCACAGCAAAATCAACAATTATATCGGTCGCTACAATAATATCTACTACAACAACAAAGATTAAGGAGATCTGATATGAGGTTTAACCCAATACCAATGCCATATACCCACATTTTGCCTTACCTTCTAAGAGGATCTCTTGTATAATTGAGAGAGTTAGGACCCCCACCAACGGTTCTTCCTTCCGACTACGATGTCAATGCCTGTTGTGAGTTCCATTCTGGCCCTCTCGAGCACTCTATTGAAAACTGTAAAGCCTTGAAATATAAAGTACAAGAAATGATTGACTCCAACGCTATTATGTTCGTGCCCAACGGCCTGAACATAAACAACAACCTCAAGCCTCCCCGTGATAAGACAAATGTAAACGTGGTGGAATTAGACAGTGGAAGAAATATGATAACCTCCATTGATGATTTGAAGACACCACTTGTGTAAATAAAGAATGTTCTATTGAGAAGCGACGCGTTCTCCGTTTATGCTCAGTCTTATGGAATTGAACAAAGGAATATTGATAATTAATCGACCCTTCACCCCCAAAGATGTCTCAACCCTCAAAATTTCGTATGACAAAGTTCCTCCCTTGCAAATCCCATATAATAATTCACAATTAACTCTCTCAGCGAGCCCTGTTACTCCAATGATCATAATAGTTCCAACATTGTTTCCATACAATGACACCCGAGCAGTCCCTTGGATGTATAACACGCTCATCTACATCCACGGCCAAAAAATATAAGAAGAGCCAATCAAGTCTGATGACCCATTAATAAGCATCGCTGGAACTGGCAACATAATAAGAAAAGGCAGAATCTTTGCACTAGCACCGCCTCCGATCGAGAATAGTGGTCCATCATTCCATTACAAAGGCAAGCAAGTTGATAATACCCCTCCAAGGCAAAACCCTCTAATAACCAATGAAGTAGATGAGTTTCTACGTATCATCAAAATGAGTGACTACCAAGTGGTTGAGGAACTCAACCAGACACCCTCAAAGATTTCAATATTGTCCCTACTGATATGCTCAGAGTCCCATAGAGATGCTCTGGTGAAGTTTATAAAGGCTACTCACGTACATCAAGAAATCTCGATCTTCTAGTTTGAAGGTGTATTCAACAATATAGCCACTAGCCTGAGTTTGGGGTTTAATGACACAAAGCTCCCCATGGAGGTAAGAAACCACAAAAAGGCCCTCCATATCTCCATTGAATGTGTGGACACAATTTTATCCAAAGTTTTGGTGGACACTGGTTCCTCTCTTAATGTGATGCCCAATGGCTCTTTGGCTAAGCTGACTCTTGAAGGACTTGTCATGAAACCAAGTGAACTAGTGGTGCGAGCATTTGACGATTCAAGGAGGATTGTGATTGGTGAAATAGACTTACCCATAAAGATTGGTCCTCATACCTTCTTCATCACCTTCTTTGTAATGGATATCCACCCAGCTTACAGCTTCCTTCTCGGTAGACCGTGGATTCATTCAGGCGGTGTTGTTACCTCAACACTCTACCAAAGGCTGAAATTTGTAGTGAACAACAAGCTAGTGGTGGTATAAGGGGAAAGATATTTTCTGGTAAGTCATTTGGCATCCTTCCGCTATGTTGAAGGGGAAGGGAAAATGAAGGAAATCCCTTTTCCGTCATTCGAGGTAGTCAATATCGAAATGGTTAGCCCTGCGAGGATGAATCCAAGAATGTGGAATTCCCAATGGCCTCTCTTAAGGATTCCCTGACATTTATTAAGGATAGACACCCCCAAGGATGGGGAAGAATTCTTGTACTGCCTGCCAATAAGGACCAAACCAGTTTAGGATACAACTCCTAGAATTCGAAGAAGCCTGCGCCGATAACTACAAAGGGATCAACGCTCTCGCTATCTGAATACTTATCAAGTGTTGGTTACCTTGATGAGGACTATATATGTGTAGTGGAAGAAGATGAAGAAGAAGATGTTGAATTGATCTTCACAAAGACTGATGGAAAGGGTGCCACCAAGTGGGCCGAGATTGAAATACCGGAAGTGACCCTGATTAAAATGTAATTTCCTATGTTTGTTTTCCTTTATTTTTATCAAAATCAAAAGAACCCATGTTCAGCCTAATGCATGGGGGAACCATTTGTAGGACCCCATCGAATTTCCTTATTAATCATTAAATGGAAAAGGTCAATGTTTCACAGTAAATTTTGAGATCCTTATCTTTCATTTATTTCTTTCACTTTTTCAAAATGGAAATATTCAATTTTATTAAAATTCTTTTCAAATCATTTTTTCTTTCATATCAATAAAAGCATGAACCTTAAACCGTGTAGATCACCCTCGACAACCACCAATGACAATTCTTTTATAGTCTCGTACGACTTTGATAACCCGATTAATCAATCCGATGAAGATTATGAGGAAGATGCCGAGCTCCCCGAAGAATTGGCAAGACTCCTCAAGCAAGAGGAAAAGGTCATCTAGCCGGATAAAGAATCCGTGGATGTGGTTAACCTTGGCACAAACGAGGAAGCAAAAGAAGTACGAATCGGCTCCGCTCTATAAGACGAGGTAAAGACAAACCTGATCAAGCTCTTGAAGGAGTACAAAGATATGTTTACATGGGCATACCAAGACATGCATGGCCTCGATACTAAAATCTTTGTCCACCATCTACCTCTTAAAAAAGAATTTCCTCCAGTAAACCAAAAGCTACGAAGGAACCGTCCCGATATGGCTATGAGAATCAAGGAGGATGTACAAAAACAACTGAACGCCAGTTTCCTAGTGGTCTCCAATTATCCCCATTGAATTGCCAACATTGTGCCTGTACCTAAGAAGGACAGAAAAGTAAGAATGTGCATAGATTATAGATATCTAAATAGAGCAAGTCTCAAAAACGAATTTCCACTACCTCACATTGACGTATTAGTGGAAAATACTACTCAGTTCTCTATTTTCTCTTTTATGGATGGTTTCTCTGGTTACAACCAAATTCGAATGGCTCAAGAAGACATGGAGAAAACTATTTTTATAACCCCCATAGGGAACTTTCTTCTATGAGGTCATACCTTTTAGATTAAAGAACGTCGGTGCCACATACCAACGAGCCATGGTCACTCTCTTTCACGACATGATTCATAGAGAGATTGAGGTCTACGTTGACGACATGATAGCCAAATCTCAATCCTAAGAGGAACACCTTGTCAATCTGGAAAAGTTGTTTGAAAGGCTCAGGAAGTCCAAGTTGAGGCTCAATCCCAACAAATTTTCCTTTGGGGTAAGATCCAATAAATTGCTAGGTTTTATCGTTAGCCAACGTGGCATTGAGGTAGATCCTTAGAAAGTGAAGGCCATACAAGTTATGCCTGCACCCAAAACTAAGAACAAAGTCGGAGGATTCCTTGGTAGATTTAACTACATTTCTAGGTTAATATCTCACCACACATCCACTTGTAAGCCAATCTTTAAACTTCTTCAAAAGGATCAAGCCATCATTTGAAACGACCATTACCAAGGAGCATTAAGAAGATAAATGAGTACTTGCAAGAACCTCATACATTGATGCCTCTTGTACCTGGTAGACCATTGGTCATGTACCTCATCCTCCTCGAAGGATCTATGGGCGTGTCCTTGGCCAACATGACGAGACTGAAAGAAAAGAACATGCAATATATTACTTGAGCAAGAAGTTCACGGATTGCGAGAGTTGGTATTCGATGCTTGAAAAGACTTGTTGTGCACTAGCATGGGCTGCCAAATGGTTAAGACAATATATGCTCACTCTTACAACACTGTTAATCTCTAAGATGGACCTTGTTAAATACATCTTTTAGAAACGTGCTCTAACCGGTAGAGTAGCCCGATGAAAAATGGCTTTAACTGAGTACAATATTCAATATGTCACTCAAAAAGCTATCAAAGGGAGTGTATTGTCTGACTATCTTGCACATCATCCATTAGAAGACTCCCAATATATGCATTTTGAATTCCCCGATGAGGACATCATGCAAATCAGAGACTACAACATCCCCGGTCCCGAGGAAGTACCTGAGCCTGGATCCCGATGGACCTTGGTTTTTGATGGAGCTTCTAACGCTCATGGCAATGGCATTGGGGTATTGATCACTTTTCTAACTAATTTCTACCTCCCCTTCACTGCAAGGTTGTGTTTTGAATGTACAAACAACATGGTCGAGTACGAGGCTTGTATCTTTGGGATTGAAGTTGCTATTGATCTTAGGATCAAAATCCTTGAAGTCTATAGAGATTCAGCCTTAGTAATTAGCCAAGTCAAAGGAGATTGGGATACTAGATATCATAAGCTCATTCCTTACAAGGATCATGTCTTAAAACTAGTCCCCTAATTTAATGAGATCACATTCCACCACATCCCTCGAGAAGAGAATCAGCTAGTTGACGCCTTGGCAACTTTGGCGTCCATGTTTAAGGTCAAGTAAAATAATGAAGCACCATCAATTCACCTCAACTACTTGGACGAGCCTGCTTACTGTTTGGCAGCCGAAAACAAAGTCGATGGTTATCCTTGGTTCTATGACATCATGAAATTCTTAGAGAACCAAGAGTACCCTGTGGACGCATCCATCATCGACAATAAGTATCTTTGGAAACTATCATCCAAGTTCTTCTTAAGTGGAAGGGTATTATATAAATAAAATTATGATTAGGTTTTTCTTAGATGTGTGAACAAGCAAGAAGTAAACCAAATTATAATGGAAATTCATGAAGGATCCTTTGGGACGCATGCCAGTGGGCACAATATGGTAAATAAAATCTTAAGGGTCGACTACTATTGGATGACTATGGAGGTTGACTATCACCTCCACATTCAAACATGCCACAAGTGCCAAATATATGCCGACAAGATCCATGTACCGCCAATGCCACTCAATGTCTTGATATCTCCTTGGCCTTTTGCTATGTGGGGCATTAATGTAATCAGACGCATAGAGCCAACTACCTAACATGGACACTGCTTCATTCTTGTAGCCATTGACTACTTCATAAAATGCGTAGAAGAAGTCTCATACGCCATTGTTAACAGACAAGTGGTGGCTTGGTTCATCAAGAAAGAAATCATCTACCGTTATGGGGTTCCCAAAAAGATCATTACCGATAATGGATCTAACCTCAATAACAAAATGATGAAAGAGTTATGCCAAAGTTTCAATGTCAACCACCACAACTCATATCATTATAGGCCTAAGATGAATGGTGTTGTTGAGGAAGCTAATAAAAGCATCAAAAAGATCGTGCAAAATATGGTGGAAACCTACAAAGGTTGGCACAAAGTTCTATCGTTTGCATTACATGGTTATTGTACTTCAGTACACACTTCCACTAGGTAAACTCCCTTCTCTCTTGTGTATGGCATGGATGCGGTCTTGCCAGTTGAAGTAGAGATTCCTTCCTTAAGGATTTTGAACGATGTTAAGCTTGATGAAGTCGAATGGGTACAAGCCTGATTTGATAAGCTGAGCCTCATTGATGAGAAGTGCTTGGAAACCATCTTCCATGGCTAGCTTTATCAAAAAAGAATCAAGAGGGCACATGATAAGACGGTTTTCCCCCGTAGCCATATGGTTGGAGACCTCGTATTGAAGAAGATTATGCCCACACACACCGATCCAAGGGGAAAATGGACGCCATGTTATGAAGGCTCATATGTTGTGAGAAGGGTCTTCTCTGGAAGAGCCTTAATCCTTGCAACCATGGACGGTGAAGATATTCCATCCTCGGTGAATGTGGATGTAGTAAAAAAATACTATGCTTAAAAATAGAGAGGTCCTGATAAGTTGAAAACCCGAAAGGGCGACTTTTGCAAAAATGGGTATCCCGGTAGACTGAAAACCCGAAAGGGCGGTCTGGGAAAAAATTAGGGATTTAATAATAGCGAGAGGCTACATCCAGCAAGGAATATTTCTTCACTCCCCAGAGAGTCAATTATGTGACTTCCCAAGCAAGTCAATCCAGTCACTCTCCTTCTGGAAGCAAGATCGAAGACATATGACTGGGATGAGTAACCTATTGGTGGATATACAACCTCATACTACTAGGTATGTGACATTTGGTGATGGAGCTAAAGGAGAAATCAAAGGTATTGGTAAGCTGGATTGTCCTGGAGTTCCAAAACTGAGTAATGTGCTGTTAGTAAAAGGACTAACTGTTAATCTCATCAGCATAAGCCAGCTATGTGATCAAGGCTTCAATGTACAGTTCACTAAGGAAGTATGTGTGGTGATGAATGGAGGCAATCAGGAAGTTATGAGAGGATCCAGATCCAAAGATAACTGTTATCTGTGGGAACCTAAAATATCAAACCACCCCTTAAAGTGAACCTTAGCCAAGGAAGAACAGGAAGTGAAGCTGTGGAATGGAAGACTTGGACAACTTCATTTAAGAGGAATGAAGAAGATCATATCCAAGGTAGCAATTAGAGGAATCCCAAATCTGCTTATGGATGAAAGAAAAGGCTGTGGAAAATGTCAGGTGGGCAAGCTAACCAAGATGTCACATCCCAAGATTGGACATCCAAAAACATCCAAAATGCTGGAACTTTTGCCCATGGACTTAATGGTACCTATGCAGATTGAAAGTCGTGAGTTGTCCTCAACTATTAGTCCTCATCAAAATGGTGGAGTTGCAAGGGAGTGTAGCACCTCAAATTTGCACCTCCCTTTTGTATATACATTTTCATGTTTAGGTCATTAGCATTGCATTGTCCACTGCATAGCATTGCATTGTCCATTGCCTAATGCAAGTCATCAGTCAAGATTGGTCAGGAGATCCAGTTGTGCAAGCAAGCAAGTGCATTTCCTATGAAAGCAAAGCCCTAGGGTTGGTTCATTGAGTTCATGTGACCTAGGGATCATTTTGAAGTGGTTTGGCCAAAGGTTGGATGTTCAGAGATCATCAGTCAAGATGCAATTCATCTGAAACCCTAGAAAGTCAACCAAAGTCAACTGTCTATTCAATCATGGATTTGAAGGTGGGAGATGGTTAGAGAGGCCTCACTCATGTCCATACAAGTCTCATTTGACATTTCAAACATCAACAATGAAGAATTTGAGGTCAGATGAAAAGTTTCCAAAAATAGTAAGTGACCTGTAATTTGAAATTACCAAAAATGGAAAGGTTTTCTCCTCAAGATTACATCATCAAGCAAGCTTCAAATGAAATTTTGTCCAACATGAAAGTTGAATATCTTGTTCTCCCCTTTCCAAAAAGTCCAAGATCATGAATTTATCATGTATGGTTGAAAAGATATGGATCAATCATGGTCAAGTGAATTTGAACTTCAAGAATGCATAACTTTCACACCAAATGTCCAAATGGAGTGGCTCTTTTTGCAACATTTCTCTCTTGACATGCACTACCCAATTCATGCATCATATTCCATGCATTTTCATCACAAAAATATTTGGTTTTTCATTTGAATTTTGGAGGGAAATTCCAAATTTGAAAATTAAGCATTGGTTTCACATTCCATCACTTGCGTTTGGCTCCAAACTGATTTTTCAAGTGATTCCAAAGCAGAAACGTGTACTGTTACATTGCCTTTCCATGCATAGAGATCTGAAAATTTTCACAAATTGTTCTCTCAAACTTTTCATCAATTTTCTTCAAAAACATTGCATGTTCCTTGATTGATTCATCACCTAAAAGTATTGTGGAGCAAGATTGAAGCAAGATCTAGAGGATTTCGAGCAATTGGAAGCTGTTTCAAAGCTTGCATCCATCCATGGCAGTTGCAAATTCAGCAAGGATCAAGCACGATTAAGCTATCACTCTTCATCCATTCATCCATATAAGCATTGAGGAACATCTGTTTGTGCATTACAAGGCCTAAGATCATTGATTCCACTTCTGCATCTTCATCAAGGTCAGAATTCAAATGCCTTAATTCATGAAATGGTTGTGTGCTTGTTGTAGATCGTGCATCACTGAGTAACCTGAGCTTTAGATCATTAATTTTCATGAAGAAATGAGTTAGTTATGTTAGATTTAAGTTTGATATGTGAAAATGTATGTGTTCGATTTGCTTGATATGTGTGGAATTAGAACAAACTAGGCCTGGATTCATGTTGAGTGATGAAGGATGAACGCATTGGTAGGTTTGTTTTGCATTTCTGGACACTTTTGTTCTTGAGCATCAAGAACACGATGAAGATGGCTGATTTTTTTTCCAGAAAGTCTGTTTGATCCTTTCCAGCGTGCCTTGCATGTGTTTTTGTGTTTATGTCCATGCATTGGTCCAGCGTAGCAGTCGCGTGGAAAATTGATTGGCTACGAGCGCTTGAGCGTGCCACATCCGCTTAAGTGAAATGGTGCGTTTCACTATGAAACGCGCCTAATTCAAAATCTCACTCGGTTCGATTCCAGCATATGACATTCTTCCAAAATTGCCTTTCATTTTCTCCATTTCATCCATATGCCATTCATGCTAACTTTTCATGTTTTTTTAATTTTTTCATTCACTTTAAAAAATCATAACTAAATAAATATTGATCCAAATAATGTGTGGATTTTTGCATCTTGCTCCTTATTGTGTCTAGTTTTTATGAGCATTTTTCCAGAAATTGTGCATGGTTGTAAAATTGTTTGGCTTAGGGAATGTTAACATGTATGCTTTTTGAATCTTGCTTGCCATATCTTTTGTGAAATGATGAGTTTTAATCCAATGCTTTTGAAATTTGGTATGCTTAAACTAGACATCTTGCTGGAAATTTTGGTGTTGAGTTTGAGTTTTTCTCATTTGTTGTTGCTGAGATATGTTCATGTTAATGTAGGTGAGACAATGTGTGTCACACCTTTGCTTGCTCAATTTGATGAATTTCTTTGCCATGCCAAATAAATGCCAAATGATGTGATTTTTTGTACGTTGCTTCCTATGGATGTTATGGTTGATCATTAATTTTCTTGGAAATTTTGGATTCATTTCTGATTTAATTGGGATTTTTCTTTCTGGATTGCCATTTGTGAGCTTTATTGATAGTCTTGAACTTCAATGATTTGTGAAATGATGGTTGTTTATCATATGGATGTGAAATTTTGCACATTGTTTCTAGACACTTTGAAGTTTGTTTTGGCTTTCGTTTGAGGTCTTTACCATTTATCAATTCTGTTTTAGGCTTGTGCTAAGTTGGTGTAATAAATTGTGTCCTATTTGAGCTTGTTTGTGCTTACCTTGCCTTATTGAATTTGATTACCATGCTTAAACTTGTCCAAATTCCTTGATTTTTGGTATGTTGATCATGTGATGTGTTCTGTTTATCCATGATTTTTCTTGAGATTATTTGAACCATTTTGGAATTAATGTGGATTTGTTCATTCTGTTGCCTCAATTTGCTTCCAACTTGCATGCCTTGCCTTATTTGATTTGTGAAATGAATTTGGTTGATGCTATTGACATGAGACCTTTTGGATGATGTTCTTATTGGATTAAAGTTGATTCATGTCAATTTTCATGTTCTGTTTTGAATTATTTCTTCCTCTTTGACCCTAGGCCTTGTCCTAGTGGTTTGTGCTTATGTTTGAGCTTTGTTTTCAGGATAAGAAGCATATGGCCATGAGGAGATTGATTCACATTGCTTGAGTTGGATTATTTGGCTGATGTTGACTAACCTTGACTTGTTTTGTAGGTTGATTTTAGCTCATTTGAGTTGAGCTTGTGCCTTGCACATTGTAGCATTGCTTGTCTGACTATGTCTATTGACTGTTGATTATTGACTGTTGGTTTGTCTGTTTGACTTCTTGAGTTGTGTACTGATTGAGTTAGATTGTTTTCAGGTACATTAGTTGCTTAAGTTCTTTTGAACTTGCTTTTGCTGTTGCTTGGTTGCTTAACCATTTGAGGTATAACTCACTGACTTCATGTAGTCTGGAAGACCTGTCCTGTTACTTGGGCAGGCACCTGTCTGAAGCCCTCCTTAAGAGGCAATGCTTGTGTTTGTTTATTTTTGTGCCAAGCAGGAAAAGTCCTCTATGAGGCAATTGGCAGATATAAGAGATGTGCAAGCCATCTCCTGCTATTCAGTGTGTCATCTGCTTTGCTCACACACCTTGTTTTGATGCATTGTGGATATTAACCCAAGATCTTTGTTGAGTCAGTCATATGTGGAGAAGAGTTCCAACTTTCTGAACTCCTACACTTTCATTTGTCTGAAGCTCTCCCAGGCCAGGG
Source organism: Lathyrus oleraceus (assembly GCF_024323335.1). Taxonomy (NCBI): domain Eukaryota; kingdom Viridiplantae; phylum Streptophyta; class Magnoliopsida; order Fabales; family Fabaceae; genus Lathyrus; species Lathyrus oleraceus. The sequence continues at coordinate 328,260,320 of NC_066580.1, forward strand.
ATAAGAGCTGTGAGATCTTACTCTCACTTCCCATTTCATCTGCTTCACCCTAACTCTCAATGTTCGGGTTAAGAGCTAACATCACCCGATTCCAGTTGGCTTGTGTTTCACAGCCTAACCTTGTGTGAGCCCACTTTGTTTGTATATAGTGTGTGCTAATTGTGTGGTTGATTGCTTTGCCTGTGCTGTTTAGGATAGCTTGCTCCCTGTGCAAGTTAGATAGCAACCTTAACATAGGGATCGTATGCATGACAACTTCTAGGCTCGAGTCGTAGTCTCCCTAGTAGTTTGTGTCTCCCTTTTGTATCTGGTTAGGCTAGTCCTTTGTCCCTGCGCTGGGGAACAACGTCGCCCTGATCCTCATACCAGATGAGGTACGTAGGCAGGAGATGAGCTGATCTCTTCGGGCGCCCTTTTTGTTTTGTCTTTTGTGTGTGTGAGGAGATGGATGTAAGACCAGCGATTGGCATTCCGTATCCTATTGTTGTGTGCTTGGAGTCCGATGTAAGCCCAGCGATTGGCATTTGGTTTCCAGTGTGGGTGTGTTTGGTTCGGAGTCTGATGTAAGTCCAGCGATTGGCATTCGGTTTCCATGTTTGCCTGTTTTGTGTGGAGTCTGACGTAAGTCCAGTGATGGGCAGTCGGTTTCCTGTGTGTGTGTTTTTGTTTGGCGTGCGTTAGCCGATCTGTGAGTGCTCTGATTCTTCTTTAGTCCAAGAAGATACGTATGCATAGGATGCGACATCCTAGCGAGCACGTTTTCCCCTGTCCGAACTACGTCGACTCTGATGTCTGTGCCTGACAGACTACGTAGGCCCAGGATGCGATATCCTGCCGAGTTAGTTTCTTTTGTTTTCTATGTCTCTTTCAGCCAGTGTTTGATGTTTGTTTGAGCAGCGATTCGCAACCTTTATCCTTCCTTTTGTGCGTGGATCCCGTCAAGTACGACAGATGCGTAGGGGTGCTAATACCTTCGCTTCGCATAACCGACTCCCGATCCCATCTCTCTTTGGTCGCGAGACCATGTCTTTTCCAGGTTTACTTCGAGCGTTTCCTTTCCCTCTTTTGGGATAAATAACGCACGGTGGCGGCTCTGTTGTTCTGTTTTCCCGCCGGTTTTTCGCGTAATGCGACAGGGAGAAACAGAATTGTGCATCATTATCCACTGCAGAAGCTAAGTACCTAGCATCTGGTAGCAGGTGTTCCCCACAGGTATGGATGAACCAAATGCAGACTGAGCACAATGTCCCTCAGAATGTCATGACATTGGAGGTTACTAAGTTTGACAAATTAAGGGGCAAAGTGGGAATGTGCCCTTATGAGGAATTATAGCAACTAATGATGTTAGTTATTTCCTGTTTAATAAGTCAAATTATTAAAGATTTGATGGTTCGCTCTGATTGGTCAACAAATAACAGATACTGCTCGTGCAACAAGCGTTACCTCTTCCATCGTTTCAACTTTCAGTCTTGCAAGCTTTCTCTCAAAGAAACTTTTCATTTCTCCTCTAAGATATTCATCATGTCACACCAATCCAACTCATCTTCCTCCACTACCATGTCTGATTCCTCTTGCTCTGAATCATGCAACCCTAACAGGGAAGATCCTATGTCTGACTCTGCGAATACCTCACATGCAAGAAGACCTAAAGAAACTGTCTCAGGCTTCTCCTCAGCAATCGCGCTTGATGAACAAACTAGAGAAGGCTCCAGGTATGTTCACAATGCCATTGCAACTATGGTGACTGGAATACCGTCTGGTAATCATAAGGTTCTTGGGGTCTCCATTCCCTTAAATACTATTGTACCGGATAATGTTACTTGTCAAGAAAATACAGTTTCCTTAGGAAAGAATGTATCTGATGATGCTGAGAAAATTGATGCTCATGAGGGGTCAAATATTGACAAACCCTTAGAGAATGTGGGTGGTAAGGAAGTCCGTGTCACTCATGATGTCAGTGACAACCCTAACAGTGAAGCTGAAACAGTAGACCCGGAGGAATTTTCTGATAATGAGTTATTGACCTCAGTTGTCCCTAGCATAGCCAAAAGGGTTAGGACTAGGAGAGAAAAGAAAACAGTGGTACAGAGGTCCCCTAAAAGGAAGATTGATGTGCCAACTTCTCCCAATCCAAAGGTGGCAGAGAGTTCCCTCAAGAGGAAATGGCATGGTCCAACAAAATCTTGGAGTAAAGGGGTGCCCAAGAAAATGAAGACCAAGTCTGTTATTGTGGAGTCTGACTCAGATGTCCCATGTGATGTCACTGCCTCTCTGTCAAAGAAGAAGCCAACCACTAGCAAGCTTGCAGCTAGTGTCCCTGAGGTACCAATTAACAACATATCATTCCATTTAGCTTCTAGTGTGAACAAGTGGAAATATGTTTATCATAAGAGGCTGGCTTTGGAAAGGGAACTGACTCAGAATGTCTTGGAATGTAAGGAGATTGTAGACCTTATTCAAGAGGCAGGGTTAACGAAGACTGTGACTCAGCTCTCAAAGTGCTATGAGATATTAGTAAAGGAGTTTATTGTCAATGTGTCTGAAGAATATGCTGATGGAAAATCTAAGGAATTTAGAAAAGTATATGTGCGAGGCAAGTGTGTGAACTTCTCTCCCTCAGTAATCAACATGTATTTGGGAAGACATGATGTAGCTCAACCTGAGCTTGAGGTGACTGACAACAAAATCTGTCAAGTCATCACTGCTAATCAAGTCAGGAAGTGGCCTCTAAAAGGTAAGTTGGTGGCCAGCAAACTAAGTGTCAAGTATGCTATGCTGCACAAAATTGGAGCTGCTAACTGGGTGCCCACCAATCACAAATCTACAGTGGCTGTAATGCTTGGAAAGTTCATATATGCTGTTGGAACCAAAGCCAAGTTTGACTATGGAACCTATATTTTTGATCAAACCATGAAACATGCAGGAAGCTTCAGTGTGAAGGGGCCTATAGCCTTTCCTTCTCTCATATGTGTTATTGTGTTGAATCAATTTCCAAACATATTAATAGAGACTGATTTTGTGAAAAGAAGAGAGAGCCCTTTGGCCTTCAATCATAAATTGTTCCTAGGTAAGCATGTTCCTGACATTGCCATGGCAACAGGAGAGACATCAAGTGTTTGCAATCAACCAGGTAAAGCTGCTGTCATTGCAATACTCAAAGAAACGTGCAAGGAGTTAGAGGCAAGGAAGCTCACTTTGGAAAATTTGATTATCAAGTTGGAGATGACTGAAGGTGATGTGCTTGGTGAAGCTGCTGATGCTGCAGAAGGAGTTGCAAGACAAAGTGCAGAGGGTGAAGAGTATGCTAGTCCTGATGATGGCACTGATGATGATGCTGACTTTGAGTCAGATGAATAGATCATTTCCCGTGTTTCTGACATTTATGTGTAATTTTATTCTGTTTTGGTGTGTATTATTAAGTGTTGCTTTGGCAACATTTTTGACAAAAAGGGGGAGTAACACCTGTACCCCAGGACAACAGATTTGCTATGTGACTGAACAGATGTTGAAGATCCTCTAATCCAGAGGTTGTGCTGCAGCTTGATGTTATGTTCAACTTCTATGTGTGATGAGTGTGAGTATGTTGCTGTTTGCTATCTACTTGTGTTGTTGCTGTTTGAAGTTTTTATTTAACTTCTATGTGTGCTGAGTGTGTTGTTGTTCTGAGTGTTGTTCTGAGTGTATTAGCTTTGTTAATTCTCTGCTAGGATGTGTGTTTTTCCGCTGCTGTGAACTCTGTTGTGAAGCCAAGTTGTTTTAGCCAAAAAATTGCCAAAGGGGGGAGTTTGTAGATGTTTGATTGGCTGCAGTTTGTGTTAAAACACTAACTGTACTCTGATGTCTTGACTGATATCATGACATGCTTGAGTAGTATGCTGCAGGATTAGCTAATACAGGATTTACTGAATGTCAAACTGGATGTTATGACATTCATCCCTGACAGTAGATACTGAACTATAGAATAGTTGGTTTTTCTGTTATAGCTCAGTATTTAGTTCAGTCTGTTTTTCAAGAGAATAACAGACCTAGCACATAGCCTATTGTCTGAATATCAAACTGAATGTTATGACATTCATCCTTGACAGCAGATACTGAATTATAGGCAGGTTGGTCTTTCTGCTACAGTTCGATATTTATCTCAGACTGTTTTTCAGGATAATAACAGACCTGGCACATGGACTATTGTGTAAATGTCAAATGAATGTTATGACATTTATCACTGACAGTTGATACTGAATTATAGACTGGTTGATCTTTCTGTTACAGTTCAGCATTTAGTACAGTCTGTTTTTCAGGAGAATAACATACCTAGCATATGGCCTATGTTTTGGACGTCAAACTGAATGTTATTGTTAATACATTAGGATTGACATTAATTTTGTAAAACAAGTAATGTAATCATCTCTGTTGTTTTAATATGTTGGGTTGAAGAAGTTCAACATCTGGACCAACATGTCATGTACGATGTCACGACATCATGCCTGTGACATCTCACATGTGTAGAAAACTGAATTAATTAAATCAGTATGTATTCTGGGATTAGTGAGGATATTTGGTGAATATCCTAACTTCCTTGTGGAGGTCTTAAAGACTCAATCAGAATATATAGGCTCTAAATATGGAGATATATATGGAGAGATTTTAGGAACTAAAAGATTGAAGACCTTATTTTTAGCAGAATTTTTTTGCTGAATTTGTAACAACAAAGGAGAAGTTTGCTGCGATTTCTCAAGGCCCAAATCCAGTTGGATGCTTAGGTTATAAATAACATAGTGTAACCTAGGTTTTGTAAGCCTCATATAATGAATAATTAGGGGTGTGTGTGAGGAAAACCTCCCAACCTGTGGGAAGGTTACCATGTGTTTCTCAGTGTTCAATGCTGAGAATATCTGTAACTCAAAGCCTGTAGGTAAGAGTTGTTATGGTCTTGAACGAAGTTGTGAAGCAAGTTCAAGTGGTTTAACATTACATTGTATTTATAGTGATAGGAATGGAAACTGGAGGTTTCTATCTAGGAGTTCCTAGGTATAGATTGCATTGGGTAGGGATTAAGTGAAGAGTTGTAAACGGGGGAGTTTAACTCTGAATTAATACCGCTGATAGTGGATCTTCTTCCTGGCTTGGTATACCCCCAGAGTAGGTGATGTTGCACCGAACTGGGTTAACAATTACCTGTGTTTGTTTTCCTTCTGCATGTTATAATCCTGTCTGCCATAACTCAGCTTGTACTTTAGTCTGCTTATCAAGATAATAACAGACCTGGTACATAGACTTCTATTTGAATGTTAATCAGAATATTTTGACATTCATCATTAACAACATATACTGAATAATAGGCAGGTTGGTTTTTCTGCTTCAGTTCAGTATTTATTTCAGTCTGGACTTCAAGAGGATAACATACCTGGGCAAAGGATCATTGTGAAACTGTCAAACTGGATGTCTTGACAGTTAGTCATGTATGCTGATACTGAAGTAGAGACTGGTTAGTCTTTTACAGTACAACAAATTTAGCACAGTCTGTTTTCAGGAACATAACAGACTTAGCATATGGTCTTCGATTTGGACGTCAAACTGAATGTTGTGACATTCATTCCTGACAGCGTATGCTAAATTGTAGGTTGTTTAGTTTTTCTGTTTCATCATTTTTCTCAGGCTATTCTTCAGGGATTCAACAGCTGAGCGAAAATCCAGGAAACCAACAAATAAGCTACAATTAATGAACCTAACAAATAGCCTATTTGTTAGCACCCTAATAAGTGGAAATTAGATTAACTTGTTCAACCTTTATTTTAGGAAATACAAGTACAAGGCCAGCAAACTAGAATAATGTAACAGATGATGTTCAAATCACTATTGAGACATCTTGCTGATAACTGTGTAGGAAAATAACAGAAGTTAGTGCTATGGTTGATCTCTGCTGAGTCTTTCTACCAAATGCACAGAACTAGGTGTTCCTACATTCTAGGGTGATATAGAAGCAGATGTCGTGACATCTGTGAACGTGTGCATATTAGTACAGGGTTTAATTTGTATAACTGTCTTGCTGTATTAGTTACAATGTTGGATCAGATGTCATGACTTGGAGTAGAACATCTGAAATCTGACTACGCCAGAATTTCAAATGGTATCAGAGCAGGCATCCTGTTCTGTTTCTGGATGAGATCCATGGGTGACACTTTCTGGTATCTTGCAAGGATTCATGTTAGTACTGATGTTAGAACCTGTGGAATGTTTTGTGATTTACCTGAATGGTCCCTTGAAGTAGGTGGATGGACTATTCATGACAGGAACTATGTGGACCTGTCTCTGGAGGTTGGCAATTGGTCTTTGCGTGGGATAACTATGCTAGTATTGAATCATATTCAAACTTGGCATGGTCTTGGAGGCTGATATGGTGAAGTGTGTGTTCATAGGTTGAGTTGTATTATGATTTCCGCTGCATAATACCTGGCAAAACTCAAACTCTGATGTAGTTACCCCTCATGTGGAAGAAAGACTGCTGTATTCAAGATGTCGAAGATACTGGAGTCTCCTCAAGTCCACTCATCATGGTAAGAATCACTTGATCACTGATCCTTTTACTCTCTTGGGTAGTGCATATAAAGACCTTGAAGACTTTCAAGGAGGGTTTGTTCCAAGGAGGTGGAACTAATGTTCTATGTGATGTTAGAACATGTTGTTCAACAAGTACGCACCTACTAGTGGAAGAGCAGATGTGTTTAGGTGTCAAACAAAGGGATACTTGTGTTTGGAACCTACTCCTGACCTGGAAGAGGAGACATTTGTGTGTGTTAAGTTGACAAGGGTAGGGTCAACTGTGTGTATGCTCAAGATGGTCACTTGTAGAGGTCTGGTCTCTAGAAGTGGAGCTGGCTGAGATGTGACATTGTGCAATTTCCTGCTGCTTGTCCTATTCCTGTTGATTGATCAGGGCTGGATAGTTGTTCCCTGGAGTACTATGTTGTGTTGGAAGACAAGTCCCCTGGATGTTAGAAGTCAATAATGGGGTCACCTGACTGCTATTTCATTTAAGAGGATTGGAACCATGAATCTTGTTATTCAAACACCACGCTCAGAAGTGGCAGTTCTTTCAAGGAGTGAGAATATGAAGATTCAAAGGTGGTTGAGGTAGTATGCTCTGGAAATGCATATCTACTATTGACTGGTGTTGTTTTGTTTTCACTAGTACTTATGGTCAGCTGGAGTCTGATTGGTGTGATTGGAGTATGTATAGGTATAACTCATAGAGTTAGTTTCCACTGGCAAGGATGGTATATGTCATATTGAGACATTTGTGCACAATACATGGAGATTGATGTGGAGTTTCCATGATTGTTAATTTGAGGGGGAGTTTTGGTTAACCTCCTCAAGATTTGGTCAGCCTACGGTATGGTTGGCTGTTGACCTAGGTCACATGGGTTCTGGCTGTTGTGTGACACATTTGCAAGGAAGGATTCATCTCTCTCTTTCCTAAGGGTGAATCTAATCTGGAAAGATTCTCAAAACTATTGAGGTGCTTGCAAGCAAAAGATGTTGACACAAGAAGAGTATTTTCAAAGTATTCTTGTGGTGGAAGTATCTGAAAGGATAATTGGGAAGGGATTTAAGATCAATGTCTACTTGTGCCAAGTGCAAGTATTTAATTGATTATCCTTGGAGCTCAAGACAATTGATGTTCCTAAAGATGTTGGAACATATCTTCTTCAAGACCCTGTGCAGAATCACGGGAAGGATAGTATATTGGTTTATGATCTATCTCTTTGGTGGCAGCAAAAGCATATGATCTCTGAAAAGGTTTCCTGGCAAAAAACATGTTCAGCCTTGGTGTGTACAAGAAGAAGAAGACATCATAGTCTTGAAGTTGGTTACTTGGATCAGTTTATCTCTGATCTAAGTAAGGAAGTGCATTGGCTAATGCACACTGTGGAGTTAAGAACAAGTGGCAGCATTCTTAACAACATGGAAATAGCCTTGCTTTAGGAAGTGGAATCCTTGGTATAGCTGAAGGGTTAGTTTCTAACTGGTCCTTCTGAAGACTCATGCATCAGAGTGTCTGATGTCTTTGGAGAAGAAGCAGGAATTCATCAAGGTGTGAGCTTGGATGACTTAACTGCAAACCTGCAGGATGAAGGTTGTTTACTCAAACTTGGTTCCACAATCAAGTCTATGAGAGCGTTGAACTCTTGTTCTGTGTAGGGAGGAAGTTCCTTCAAGTGGCAGAAGAAGGAGCTGAATTCAACAGCTAGATGTTAAAACACAATGTTGTGACATTTGGTTCAACATCAGAATCTTAGTTGGTGAAGTGGCACATCAACTTAAGATAGAAGGGTCTACAGAGTTGTAGATTGGTTACTTCAAAAAGATTGTTCTCATTGCAGTACTTTGGAGTTGCTGGATGGAGAAGATGTTACATGTTCATGTCTTAGAGAATCTAAGTTTTGTTTAACATGTAGATTGAAGTTCAAGTCTCACTTGGAAGGTCAGAATATCTTTGGGAGAAGTCTGATAAACATGGAGAGGTCAATAAGTGGCATTTGACTTTTTCATATGAGGGAGGTAATCAACGAGTGGCATTTGGTCCATCTCAGAAGTGAGTTCGAAGAATCAAGATAATCAATATATGGCAGCTGATTATTCTTGAGGAAAGTCTGAGACAAATTACTTTTGAGCAGAAAAGTAGTAAGTTGAAGACAAAAGGAGGTGTTTTCTATTCATCTCTTGGATCTTGTGGTAGAAGTTCTGAGATATATATGGAAGATTATCTTTCGTAATGGGATGAGAATGTATACGTCCCAATTTATGTCTGGGTTCTTTTGGATCAAGCTGGTGACTCAGTGATATCTGAAGATTATCAGATGGTGTACTTTGTGAAGAATGTCCTAAGTTATGTTAGAACAGTTTGTGAAGTGGCCTTCTGTTCTGGTTAGAAAAGAGATTGACACAGAGTGTGGATGTGTTCAGCCAAGAGGGTTGAACAAAGGGTGTGCTCTTGAAGACATGAAGATGCGTCTTATGTTTTCCATTCATCAAGTGGTCTGGGTTCTTTTTGAGTCAGGAAGTATGTGAAGGTCCAACCTTGGGGTGTTGGATATGTTCGTGTGTGATCTCCAAGTTGCAAGAGAAGAGTTGGTTGTTCATGACAGGGGGAGTTATATCTTTGCGCTGCAAGTACTCATCAAGCTTGTGGTCTATGTGTCTTCAGATAACAAGGTATGGACCCTTGTTGGTTATTGGGATGATGTGGTGCGTGTCAATGCTGAGTGAGCATAAGAATGTCTGATCGGATGTCATGACATTGCCTTGGACAATATTGTTATTTCCTTCTAAAGCTTACAGTCATGAGGAAATATGGATGTGATGTGTCTAATTATCATATATCAGAATAAGCCTGAGTACTACAGTTGTGTGGTACAGGGGGAGTAACCATTTACTGATGTGTGGGATTTTGGCTGTAGTGGTGCCAGATGTCTAGCTACTACTGGAGGTACGAAAGTGGTCCTAGTAAATGATGATAGGAAGAATACATGAAGAATACAGGAAAAAGCCGCGTGGAATGTTAAGACATCGCATGCAACGTGTCTGATTGCATATATGGAATAGTCTTCATGCACTGGAACTATTGTTTCGGAAAAGAAACAGTCAAAAGCTATAAAAGGTATTCAAAGATAGTCTGAGATTTTGTTGGTGATTCTCTGACTGTTTCTCAGCAAATATTAATGAATCTTGACCAAGCATTTATTCCCACCGTTAATTCCTAAGCACGGGCTGGACTATTTAAAGGATGTATCAACACTCCTCCTCTCACAAGAGAAACATTCTATTCCCTCTAAACCATGGGGTATGCCAAGGTTTGGGCAAACTGCGCCTGGATCTGGTTTTGTGAAGGGTTCATTTATAAATGTTTAGCTAAGAATGTACCAAGATTCATTTATAAGGGGGAGAGAAATATTGTCCTAAGAATGTACCAAAAGCAAGTAAAATGTGGTAGCAAACAGAAGTTGGCTTCAGGCACAAAAGTCACTAACTGGGTACATCACTTGTGTCTTGTGATCTGAGTTAAGAAGACAGTTGTGTCTTGTGATCTGAGTTACATTGTCTATGTACTCAACATTACATATTCTTCAGGAAGCCCTCCTATTGAGGGGAAGGGTTGTGATGCAACTGCGTCTTGTACCTCTACTTCCTCATGTACACCAACTTTGGTGTTTGTGGTGGTGGAGATAATGACAGAGGCTTATTTTTTTTAGCTAAAATTTGCCAAAGGGGGAGATTGTTAATACCTTAGGATTGGCATTAATTTTGTAAAACAAATAATGTAATCATCTCTGTTGTTTTAATATGTTGGGTTGAAGAAGTTCAACATCTGGACCAACATGTCATGTACGATGTCACGACATCATGCCTGTGACATCGCACATGTGTAGAAAACTGAATTAATTAATTCAGTATATATTCTGGGATTAGTGAGGATATTTGGTGAATATCCTAACTTCCTTGTGGAGGTCTTAAAGACTCAATCAGAATATATAGGCTCTAAATAAGGAGATATATATGGATAGATTTTAGGAACTAAAAGATTGAAGACCTTATTTGTAGCAGAAATTTTCTACTGAATTTGTAACAGCAAAGGAGAAGTTTGCTGCGATTTCTCAAGGCCCAAATTCAGTTGGGTGCTTAGGTTATAAATAACATAGTGTAACCTAGGTTTTGTAAGCCTCATATAATGAATAATTAGGGGTGTGTGTGAGGAAAACCTCCCAAACCGTGGGAAGGTTACCATGTGTTTCTCAGTGTTCAAAGCTGAGAATATTTGTAACTTAAAGCCTGTAGGTAAGAGTTGTTATGGTCTTGAACGAAGCTGTGAAGCAAGTTCAAGTTGTTTAACATTACATTGTATTTGTAGTGATGGGAATGGAAACTGGAGGTTTCTATCTAGGAGTTCCTATGTATAGATTGCATTGGGTAGGGATTAAGTGAAGAGTTGTAAATGGGGGAGTTTAACTCTGAATTAATACTGCTGATAGTGGATCTTCTTCCTGGCTTGGTATGCCCCCAGAGTAGGTGATGTTGCACCGAACTGGGTTAACAATTTCCTGTGTTTGTTTTCCTTCTGCATGTTATAATCCTGTCTGCCATAACTCAGCTTGTATTTCAGTCTGCTTATCAAGATAATAACAGACCTGGTACATAGCCTTCTGTTTGAATGTCAATCAGAATGTTTTGACATTCATCATTAACATCATATACTGAATAATAGGCAGGTTGGTTTTTCTGCTTCAGTTTAGTATTAATTTCAGTCTGGTCTTCAAGAGGATAACAGACATGGGCAAAGGATCATTGTGAAACTGTCAAACTTGATGTCTTGACAGTTAGTCATGTATGCTGATACTGAAGTAGAGACTGGTTAGTCTTTTACAGTATAGCAAATTTAGCACAGTCTGTTTTCAGGAACATAACAGACTTAGCATATGGTCTTTGATTTGGACGTCAAACTGAATGTTGTGACATTCATTCCTGACAGCGTATGCTAAATTGTAGGTTGTTTAGTTTTTCTGTTTCAGCATTTTTCTCAGACTATTCTTCAGGGATTCAACAGCTGAGCGAAAATCTAGGAAACCAACAACTAAGCTACAATTAATGAACCTAACAAATAGCCTTTTTGTTAGCACCCTAACAAGTGGAAATTAGATTAACTTGTTCAACCTTTATTTTAGGAAATACAAGTTCAAGGCCAGCAAACTGGAATAATGTAACAAATGATGTTCAAATCACTATTGAGACATCTTGCTGATAATTGTGTAGGAAAATAACAGAAGTTAGTGCTATGGTTGATCTCTGCTGAGTCTTTCTACCAAATGCACATAACTAGGTGTTCCTACATTCTAGGGTGATATAGAAGCAGATGTCGTGACTTCTGTGAACGTGTGCATATTAGTACAGGGTTTAACTTGTATATCTGTCTTGTTGTATTAGTTACAATGTTGGATCAGATGTCATGACTTGGAGTAGAACATATGAAATCTGACTACGCCAGAATTTCAGTTATGATATTCATTCCTGATAGCATATGCTAAAGTGTAGGCTAGTTAGTTTTTTTGTTTCAGTATTTTTCTCAGGCTATTTTTCAGGAATCCAACAACTGAGCTAAAATCCAGGAAACTAACAACTGAGGTACAATTAATGGACCTAACAAATAGCCTATTTGTTAGCACCCTAATATGTGGAAATTAGGTTAACTTGCTTAACCTAAATTTTAGGAAATATAAGTACAAGGCCCAAGTGCTGCAGTATAAAAGGATGGCAATCCTACTTTCAGCAACTCAAGGGTTTTTAAGCGTGAAGCATTCATTGAACCATTATACTTCACTGCTGTATTTTTGTTTGTGTCTTGTATTAGGTTTAACTTGTGAGCCAAGCAATTATCACCTAGATGATTGCATTGGAATAGGGTGTTCATTGAGTTGTAAGTGTTGTGTTACTCTAAGCTTTTCATCATGAGTGCTGTGTTTTTTGATTAAAGCTGTTAAGCACAATCAAGAGTTGTTTGAAGTATTACTTCACCATTGACTTTAAACTTAATCAAAGGTTGTAATCACTGTGGTGATTGTTGGGGAGTGAGTAGGAACTCTGGTCTTAGTTTAGATTGAAATTGCATTGGGTAGGTATTAAGTGATAGGATTAAACCGTTGGTTTAAGGCCTGAATTAATACTGCTAATAATGGATTTCCTCCCTGGATTGGTAGCCCCCAGACGAAGGTGTGTTTGTCACCGAACTGGGTAAACAATTCTTTGTGTTTTTTACTGCACTTTACAGTTACCTGCTATATACATTCCTGTCCGCGCAGAATTGGATGTCATAACATCCAGTGTGACATCGAATGTGTGTTAACTAGAATTTCAAAACTGTTTGATCTGCCCGATAGATTTCAGGTATTCCAGTTGTTACTAGGAATCATCTTTAAACCTGTTTACTTCCGCAGTCGAGTCAGGTATTCTAGCCGTCACTAAGAATCATCATTGTACCTTCGTGAGAAATTGTATCCCTAGTCGGTCAAGTATTTCTAGTCGTTGCTAAAAATCATCGCTGGACTATTTTAGTTTTCAATCCTAGTTGAGTCAGGTATTGCATTTGTTGCTAGGAATCGTCACTGAACAAATTTCCCCCCCACAGAGTCGGGTATTCTAGTCGTCACTAAGAATTGTCACCATACCCTATCATTTCTCTCCAATTAGGCCAAATGTTCCAGCCGTTGCTAGGCATCATCTTTTGAAATCTTTTATCATCCCCACTAAGTCATGTATTCTAGCTGTTGCTAAGGATCATTGCTGAATTCATTTGTTTGGTCCCCGGTAGATGTCACGTGTTCCAGGCATCGCTAGGAATCATCACTTAACCTATAACTCCCCATCAAGGTTAGATGTTCCACCCGTATATAGGAATCACCCTTTTGTTTTTCCTTAGTCGTTCCTATGGGAAGTCATCCTTTTTCTCATTCTTAGTAGAGTTTTCTTCTCTCTATTTTCTTGGGATTCTGACATCGAACTTTCCTCCTTAAAAAGATACTTATGTTGCATGTATAATCATCATAACCATGGATACTCCCCAGCAAATCATAAAATTATCATCCCCTGGCAGGGCAAATTTTCAGTAACTCATATTAGTATTTCATCCTCTCATACCTTAAACACATTGGAAGTTATCTTCATCCATATTTTCATGTCTTAGAAGAATAAATAGGGACAATTGTCATACCCCAAGCAAATTTCAATTGATCCATATCCCCATTACACATACATGCATTAATTTTTCCATCACCATAATTGTATTAACATTCATAACCAAAGGCATACTGCAAGGAATCAAGGCATGTTATTCACACCTAAGAAGAAACTGTGATTTTCTGTTTAAAGCCTTAGAAAAAATTCCAACAAATAAGGAAAAAAGTCACTTTTTAGTTTGTGTAACCAGTTACCAGAATAAGGATAACCGGTTACACCCCTTTTAAAGAGAACTTTCCAGGCCATATTTGGTCTGTGTAACCGATTACCCTGATTCTGGTAACCGGTTACACAAGTGTAACACATGCTCCCCACGTTATTTTTGGCATAGGTAATCGGTTACCTTGATTCTGATAACCGGTTACCTTGCACAAAATAACATCAATAACTTTTTTTTACTCCAAATTGACTCTTCTTTTTTACTCACCTACCCACTTTCTTTCCTTATAAATTGGGCATTATTTCGCCCTCTTTTGGACTATGCTTGCAACCCCAATATTCAGGAAAAAAAACATCAATCAGATCCTCTTCCTTAAACCTAAGTCAAAAAAAAAATCATCACCTCTAAAAATCACCTCCCACCATCTTTTTACCTACTTCACTTTTTTCCTCAAAACCATCCATTCTCTAACATTCGCAACTCAGTCCCTTGACTAAGTTTCCACCATAGACACTTCCATCTTAAACCTCTTGCTTCACATCTAAGCTCAACACCACAACAACCTAGTTCTTTCACATGATTGTAGCTTAAACTTTTTAACATCTTTGGTTTTGTTTTTGTGGTGGAAATGGTTGATTGTTCTTGTGTTGTTTTTGTTAGAGAGTTTAGAGTCAAGTTTGTAAACAATGATTAAGTTTTGTTTACTCACTTTTTCTTGGGATTTTTGCTCTTACTACATTTTTATTCGCCATTTTATAATCAAACTTTATTGTTGTCATTTGTTGTTTATTATTGACTTATTATTTATATTTGCTTGGTTGATGAGGTCTATTGGATCATGACCATGGTTGTTTAGAGTTGATAAAACCTTTAATGTTTCAAACTTATTAATGATTGATCTATAGATCATTCATGATACTTTAAGGCATATATAAGTTGCCTCTATTTTAAGCATACTTGAATAATTTGATGCATAGATGAAACCATATTCTTTATACCAACTTGCTAATCCATTTTCTTATTGTGATTCCACTAACCACTAACTACTAACTTGTAACATTTATATTATTGCACTTTATTTTCTTTGCTATTTATTTTCTCATAATTTATTTTATTATTCATTTTATTTCAATTACTTTATGTTTATGTCCATTATTATCTAACCATAATTCATTTACATTATGTTCTCTTACTATCTTGCTAAAAAAAAAGGAGTAAAAGTAAAAGAAAGAAAACAAATCATAATTATTTGAGTGATATAATCTTCTATTTGTCAAAATATTGATAGATGGACATGAGGTTGTATAACCTTCTTTGTTACAAATCTATTGTTAGATGATTATTAATCATCCTCAATACTTTGCATCAATGATAAGTTATCCCTTGATGCGCCATATTTAGAGTTTTTTGACTTATGGGTAGATAATCCTCAAAATGTTCATTTTTGCACATATTACTAACCAATAATTATACTTCACTAACTTTGTTTATCATTAATCTTTATTATTATTATTTTTTAATACTATTAACTTGTTATTTATTTTATGTCATTCATACTCACTAACCATTGTTACTATGATATTGTTACTATTATTATCTTGTAATTTACTTTTATGTTGTGGTTCATCCTCAGTAGAGTGTTGTGAGAACCTTTTATGGTTTCTCCCCCAGTGAGGTTGCCAAGTAGAGTGCTTATTGAAGATTTTAACCTTCCTCTCTCCAATAGAGCAGCATTTTTTCCTCACCGATGTGATTTTTCTTGAGAGATTCTGATTGGTGGTTGATCCCCAGAATGTCTTCGTTTCCTCGGAAGAATCCCAGGTAGAATCGTGAGTATGGTGGATGTTATCTGTGTGGATTTATCCCTTGCATAGATTGGGTTGTTCCTGGTATCTTTGATCCCCAGACTTCCTTTGGTTCCTTCGGGTATATCCCCACCAGAGTTGTTGGTATGATGAACTTTATCTGTGTTTGGTTCATCCCCGAGTGGTATGTTTGTCGAGATGATTACCACTCTCCCCAAAGCAGAAATCTTCTCTCCTCAGCAGGATGTGATTTCCTCAGCAGGTTTGGTACTTGGTGTGATCACCAGTTTCCTCTTGTCTCTTCCTCAGTGACGATGCCAGCAGATTTGCTTTTGTGACAGTGTTCTGCGTGTGCAATGAACTCTTGTCCTCCGGTTGTGATTGCTGATTCCTCCGGAACCTCTTGTGTTTCCTCCCGAGCAGAGCGTAGGATGAAGGTGTTGATGGCCTCCTTCCTCAGCAGGTGAGATTCTTCGGTCCGATTGGCCGTTGGAAGCTTCTGATTGGTGGTTATATCCCCACAGAGATCCATCACTCCCTTTGATAACTTCCCTAGCGGAGTGGTCCCTAGCAGAATTCATCTGGGCCCTGGTCCATTTTCCCTGGTGGAGTCGATTCTCCAGCAGAATTAATCTGCACTGTGATCTGATCCCTCAGTAGATTTGCTTTGATGGCAGTTTATGCCTGTGTGAGGCATTTCTCTCCCCAAGTCGGAGTGGTTGTTCATCCTCCCCACGGAGTTGTGATATCTCTGATTCCTCAGCAAAGTTGCTCTTATGGCATTTTGAGCCTGTGCATTAGACTTTGTGTCCCAGTTGGAGTGATTATTGATCCATCCCCGCAGAGATTTGGTGTTTTCCTGATATCTCTGATCCGTGGTGTAGCGGTGTATTCGTCGCTATATGATCTATCGATTAAATCATAAGCTATGAGATACATGAAAAATTTCGAGTCGCCACCGCACTTTTATTTATCCAAAGGATTGGCTAAAAAGCGAACAAAAGCCTAAGAAGTTTTACACGTAGAAAACTAATAAAAAGATCAGAGATTCTGGGTAAGGGGTAAATTACGCAATGGGAAGGTGTTAGGCACCCACTACGTCCTAGGTACTCCTAGGGAGCCCTTTTCACACTTGTTGTAAAAATTGTTATTTGTTATGACATAAAGATTGTGCAAACATGATTGGGATGGTGAGAAAAGAATGTACAATTTTTTATTGGGTTATTGGGTTATTGGGTTCGAACGGATGAACCCGTTGCCTACGTACCTTCCATCAAAGGTAAGGATCAGAACGCCGTAGTTCGGCTAAAAGATTTCCAAAAGTGGGTTAGGTTCAATTTTAAGCACAAACCCTAGGTCTTACGTTATCCACGGGAGAAAACTCAACCTTATACAAACAACAACGTCCACCATGTGAGAACAGCTTCAACTTGCCAGAGAGGGGTTAACCCTATAATAGGCAAGGAAGGCTTACAATTCAATCACTAAAGACAGAAGGTGAGATTAACATCAACCACTAAGATAAATCAAACCTATAGCTCATGTATGAAAACATTAAGGGACAAAGCCAAAACAAGTGAATGAGTGGAGTTACTGATTATGATTATGAAAATGGAGTCAAAGTATGATTAAGATCAATTCAAATAAGTATTATGAAATGGAGTTTGAAAAAAGGTCAAGGACTTGAGTCCAGGTTTTTAGTTAGAAAAACATGAAGATGTTTGCACAACACTTATGCCAAGTTTAAAAGATAAAGTGTGAAAAGGTTTAGGACATAATGAATGATGAATGGATGAGGAATGGATAGTAAAACTTCTTAGAAGGTTCACTTCTTGAAATCATATAGCAGATGATTCAAATGTGTCCTTTGGAATAGCAATTAATAATAACAAACAAACAAATCAAGCAAAAGCGGATATCGGATGCCAATCAATGGTCTTATACCAATCTCCTAAAATAAAATGGGATATCAGAAGCCACTCAATGGTCTTACACTAATCTCCACAGGCAAATAAATAAACATGGATACCGGATACCAATAAATGGATTTACACCAGTCTCCTAAAACAGAAACGGATATCGGAAGCCACTCAATGGACTTACACCAATCTCCTCAAAAGAAAAACAAAGATGAACTATGGGAGTCAACTGCCAATCTATCTGGACTTAGGTTAACTCCACAGTATGCTCACAGGAAATCCAATGCCACATCACAGGGACTTACAATGGATCCTCACACACGAGAACAAAAGCAACAATATGGTCACAGGAATGCAACTGCCAACTTACGGGGACTTATAATTGCAACCTCTCACACAAACAGATGAACCAACTATGATCACAGGAAAGAAGATGCCAACTTACAGGGACTTATAACTGCAACCTCACATACAACATCAAACAGATCAAATTATGATCACAGGATAACAGATGCCAACTTACAGGGACTTATAACTGTATCCTCACATACACACAGATAAACAGAAGATATGAGTGACCAATGAGGTCTTACACTCTATCCTTCCATATCACAGGAGCAAATGCCAAAAGAGATGGACTTACAATTGTCCTCAATGGGCAAACAACAATGATAACATCACAAAACCAATGAGATGATCATGCATTAATGGCAATTGATGATGATGATAAATGCATAGCATACAGGCAAGCAAATGCACATGAAGCAATCAATCAATCAATGAATATCAAACAGCACACTCTATAGCCAAACAATGGGGGGCTCACACAAGAGGGTTTGACTTTAAAAGTCCACTGTAATGGGTAAAGATCGCTCTTAACCTGGCCATTGAGGGGCTCAGGTGAAGCAGATGAAAAGGAGATGAGGGGTGTGCCTCATTGCTTCTATCTCAAATCAGAGAGAGCATAAAAGAAAGTGTGGGAGTTCAGAAAGTAGGAACTCTCTCCACATTATTGACTCGATTGGATCTTGGGTATTTATCTCATTGCTTCAACCATGTAATGGGAGCAAAGAGAGGACACACTGAATAGTGGGGGATAGATTGCTTATCCCTACCTTCCACCAATTGCCTTACTTGAAGGACTTTTCCTGCTTAGGACAAATATAAACAAACACAGGCATTGCCTCTTAAGGAGGACTTCAGACAGTTTGCCCGGTCAAATAACAGACCGGGTCTCCAGACTACATGAAGAAGAAGTAATTATACCTCAAAGCAAATGCTAAAAAGCAAAGCAAGCAATCAAGTTCAAAGAACTTAGGCAACTAAAGTACCTGCAAAAGTCAGACCAATTAGTAAACAACTCAACAGTCAAAATCAAAAGATAATGAACCAAATAGTCAACCACAGAGGGACCAATTGTGCAAGGCACAAAGACTCAAGCATATGAGTCACCTACAAAACAAAGGTTAGCACATCATATAATTCAACTCAAACAAATATTTGAATGATCCTCAAGGCATTGGTGCTGAACCTGAAACAGATGAACTCAACATAAGCTTAGAAGACCACTAGGACTAGCCTAGGGTCAAAGATGAAAGAAAAAGTCAAGGCAGCAAGCAATATTCAATCAAAGTCAAAATCAATCATGTAGGAAGCAAACACAATTGGATTCAAACTTATATCATGCATCAAGGTCAATTCATATGCAAAAGGATGCAAAGCATGGCAAGAGAAGCATACAAAAGTCAACAGCAGAGACTTCATTCAAAAGTCAACTTAAACAATCTCAAAAATTATGAAATAAATCACACTCAATCCTAACATCTAACATGGTATACATGTAAAATTTCATGGCATTTGGATGAGAGGAAGGCAGTCAACAAAAATCATGAAGTCAAACCAAATTCAAGTAAGCATGGTGAAAGTCAACAAACATAGGTCAACTTCAAAAAATCATATCAAATTGAAAACAGAAGAGAAATGAATGAGATTAACACCAATGCAAAGCTTGAGATGTCTAGTTATCACATATGAAATTTCATGGTCATACAATAAGATTTGAGAATTTCACAAAAGATTTGGCAAGGCATAGCACAAAAAGTCAACAAATGACCACATATGGAAGAAAATTCTCAATCAAATGGAAAACAGCAAGATTAATTCCAAGAAAATTCATACATCAATTAGACATGTAAAGGATCATTCATGCAAAATTTGGAGTCAATTGGATAAGAGGAAGCATGTGAACAAAAATTGTGAAAATGCATGATCATGGTGTGACACCAAATGCAACACACAACTTCAAAAAATCATAACTCTCAATCCACAAATGATAAATGCACAAACTTTATATGGAAATGAAGATCAATGTGTCTAGTTTCACCACAAAAAATTTCAAGGGCATTGGATATAACATGAGTATTTCACAAAAGGAATGGAACAATGTATCATTTATGCACACATGTGAAGAAAATAATTATCATTAAAAATCCAACCAATGGAAAAATAATTAAAAATCACAATAAAATTCTAGACTCATTTGTGATCATGTGTAAAAAATTTCATAATTTTTTGATGAAAATTGAATGAGAAATAAATTGTGGAACTTGATGAAATAATTGGATGAAATGTGAACAAAATGCATGGTCAAACAAAGTCAACAATGGCAGAGTTGTAATTCTGGACTCATTAATCAAAACTACTGCGTTTTGGCAAGGCAAAACGAAATGTTCTGATTGGCTCCCAGCCAATAGAACAGTAATCAACCAATCCATTTGAATTTTCTGAATTTGGAAAAAAACCTAAGGTTTCTAACAGCATGGCT
Source organism: Lathyrus oleraceus (assembly GCF_024323335.1). NCBI lineage: Eukaryota > Viridiplantae > Streptophyta > Magnoliopsida > Fabales > Fabaceae > Lathyrus > Lathyrus oleraceus. Next base: position 328,280,807 of record NC_066580.1, read on the forward strand.
CATGTATTCAAACTTCAAACAAGTTCAGTCAACATCCAAACAAAGTTATGAACAACAAATGTAATATAACACACATGCTCATGGGAAATCCTGCACGGCTTAAGGTTTCAAAATAGCAGCCTATGTTCATCATACATGTAATCATCAAACCAAGTTCATCCTCATCATGCTTCATCATACACACAGCAAGGCATAGCATCATGTTCATTATATCAAATAGAACTAACAACAGCAACAACATGGATTTAAAATTGCAGCATGGTTTTCATGGTGATGCTCACACGGCCAACAAACAACAGCATAGCATAATCATGGAATCTTTAATACAACCATAACACGACAACAAAACAATGCCATCAGTTCATGAGGAAATCTTGCAAGCTTATGGTTCAAGCAATAACAGCAGCACCAAAATTCGACCAACAACAACATGGCAATGAGAATGTTCCTACTGCAGCCAAACAAAAGCATACATTCATGTTTCAAAACTGCAGCAGGACTCTAGCAAGCAGGGTACATGTAATCAACATTGAAGTCATGGCAAGTTTCGAAACAGCAGCATGGGATTTGTAATTAACAAACATAATTTCAACCAAGCATCAAACAATCATCATGGTAATGAGATGCATCATGGGATCACAAACAGAAATAATGGCCAACATATATGCACATGTACATGGTTCCTGGAAAATATGCTGGGGGTTTATGAACAGCAGCATGTATGTTCTAGCAGCAACCAAACAAATTCTAAACAAAATTCAAGGGCAAGCTGGGCAGAGTTAGGTCTCGAAACAGCATGGGATTTCATCATCAAACAACAATATGGAAATCACATGGCAACAAACATTCATGATGCTCATATAGCAAACAGCAAAACAACATACATGAGATGGATTTCTGGGAGAAAGTAACAGGGTTTATCAGCATGGTTCAGCATGGTTATCATGTTCAAAAAACAACAACATTAAAAATCAAACCAAGCAAAAAAGACCAACAGCATGGCAAAGGCATTTCATACAAGTTCAAAACAGCAGCAGTATTCATTCACCCTTCAAAGTTCATCATCATCATGTTCATTCGACCAAACTATAGCAAAACAAACAACCGCATATAGCAGTATAGCATAGCACAGTAGGTTCATGTGATCAAAAACAAACAACAGCAATCAACAAGAATCTGGAAAAGGATTGAGGTTTATGCGTTTGGTGGCAGCAGTAGGGTATCATCATCATGTAATTATCAAACCAAGTTCACTTAAGCAATCACAACAGCATACACATATGTGACAAATAGCAACCAAGACAAAATGAATTGGAGTTCTGGAAAAAACATGAGGGTTTATCACAACAGCCTGGTATAGCAGCATGGTGTAGCAGCATGGTTCATGGTATCCTCAAACATCCAAACAAATACTCGACCAACATACAACATCATAGCATTCAGCAAGCAGACAGCATTCATCATTACTTATCAACCAAACCAAATGAACAACAGCATGGTATAATTATGGACAAGGTAATTGGTTTAAATAACAGCAGCAACAAACATCATTATCATGTTATCATCATAAACAAAAACAAGCAACCAACAGGATATAGCAACAAAACATGTGTTTTCATGGGCAGCCTTAGGGTTTAATAGCAGCAAAAACTTATGTTGTCACCAACATCAAAACAAAATGTCTCGACCAAAACACACAATCAGCATGGTGGTGGTATAGCAATATCAATTTCATCATCATGAACTCAATCAAAAATGGGCATCAAGCAAGCAGCATCATGACAGGTTTTAAGCACAAACACATAACAGCATGGCCTTGGTACAGCAGATTCATGTAACACACAAACAGCAGTCAAACAACTTTGAATTTTATGGGTTTTCATGCAATACTAGGTTTCTCATACAGCATACAATCCCAACAAGATCATGAGCAAATTCTGGACAAGGAAGTTCAAGACATCAAGGCAGTGGTTTCATCATCATTATGTACTCATCATAACAAACAACATGGTGCAGTAACAGCTTCAATATCAAAAATTCGAAATGCACAAAACATTGAATCACTCATGCCAATGGCGACAGTAAATATCATACATCCTATATCCAGCAAGCAAAATCATCAAAACAAATTCCCATCCACAAATCGAGCAAAGATAAGTTCATGCACAAAGATGTAAATCCAAATATCTCAAACACCACACCACCATTTTGAGTGAAATAACTTGCAGTGGATTCATCCGTAAACACTCTTCCAGAAACACACTATAGATTGGAGAAAAAGGAAGGTCGAAAAACTTACTTGTTTTGGAGGAAATCGTGTAACAGTGATGTTCTTGATGATCCTCCTTGAAACAGATGGTGTTTATGCTTTACAATGATGGAACCTCGAAGTGGTGAGCTCAGCCCAGCCTGGAACTCTTCAAATCTCTTTCTGCCATTGTTATAGCTTGAGGAAGAACAGAACTTGAGACTGTGGTACAGGTGAGGTTTTCTGGTTCAATAGGGTTCACAAAGGTGACTAGAGCTTGAGGGAAGCAAGAGTGGATTGAGGCCTTTGAAGATTTGAGCAGAAAAATGTCAATTGCCAAAAATGCAAGAAGAGAGAATGAATGTGTTTTTTGGTCGTGGAGGCTGCAGTCTAGGGTTGGAAATGCAGAAATGAAGTTTAAATATGGTCTGTTTTTGGTCCTTTAATGATGTGTTAAGCTGGTTTATGCTAAATGATCTGATTTGCAACCTTGCTAATTTGTACCAAAGTGGAATGGAGGGTGTGTTCATGGTCGAGTGGGCTTGAAAGGCTGCTAATGGCCTGCTGCAGAATGCTGTTTTGTGGTCTGCTCCTTAATTGCCAACTTTGCTTTGCTTACATGGAGCTATTTGCACAATTGCTAATAATGTACAAAGGTGGGAAATGGGAGGTGCAATGCTGCTCAGATGGGTTTGGACAGGCTGTACAGACTGCAATTTTGCTGTTTTTGGTTGTACAGAATTGCTGTACTTGATTTGTTCAAATGAACCAAAATGCATAAAAATGCCAACTTTGTACCTTGGTCCAAAATGGTAGGAAAATGGTGATATGATGATGGTTTAAGGATTGGAACAAGTCACAAATGATGTATGGAACATTCCCCAATTGACCAAATCAAGAAAAAGTCAAAAACTCAAAAAGTCAAAGTCTGGTCAAACTTTGAATTTAAATGCAAAAGGTCCAAAAATGCCATTTTGATTGGCAAGGTTTTAGGTCATGAAATTTATATTTTTGGAAAGGGGATGAAAAATGTGGTTTGTAGGAAAAAACCCCACCAAATTTGGCCTTATGGTTTGGGAGATATGCTCAGTTGAAGTTCAAAATTTGGTGAAAATGATTGGATCATATCTTGACAACCACACATGGGATTTTGATGTTCTTGGACTTTTTGAAAATGGGAAGACAAGATCTTCAACTTTCATGTTGGGCAAAAATTCATTTGGAGCTTGTATCATGATGTAAGTTTAAGATCAAGAAGTTTCCATTTTTGGCAGTTGAAATTACAGGTCCACTTTCTATTTCTGGAAAAATTTCTGTTTGGCTTGATTTTCTTCCATGATGAGGCTTGACATGATAGATGAGGCTTATACAAGAATGAATGAACTCCTTCAGATCAATTATATCCATCAAATCTCTGATTAAATCAACTGTTGACCAAGTTTGACTTTTCTAGGGTTTTGGACTGATTGAACTTCTTCTGATGAATTCCAAACCCTAATTCCTTGAGAAATTGATTTCAAATGATGTCTCAAGTTGTTTGAACCTTTGATTATGATCATGGTGCCCAAATTCTGCAAGAATGGCCACCATCCATTGCTTTGACTGATCACTGACTGATTTTGACCTAATTGCTGACGATTGCTTCAACTGCAAGCAACAAGGTTAGACTGACAATATTTTTGTACTTTTTGAATGATAAACATATGAAAGCAAAGATATACAAATGCAAAGTATGCTTGGTGATCAAGAAACAAACCTACAAGGCAAACCAACCCACCAGGAGGGGACAAAGGCATGCAATGACCCTTGAGGTTATGATATGAATGATATGGGCCATGAGGGATCTTAGGGCCCAAAATTGGGGTCTTACAGATGCCCCTATTTAAGGTCATTCTAGCCGGAGAAGTGAAGTTTAGAAATCTTCATCTCGACGCGGTAGAATGGACTTAAATAACAGTAATGAGACAAATTTTGGTCCCTAAGAGACCTCATGATGCAGATGTATGCGTGCAAAAGACACAAATTCTGTGGGGAATATGATTCACACAGAAGACAAGACGATCCATCGGAGTAGTACACTCACCAGGAACAGAGACTCTGATAAGACTCTATGGGGATAATAAAAGAAAAAGAAATGTGTGGACAAGACACGACTCCGAACTGGGGAAAAACAAAACTGACATAACGTGATCAAAACACGACTCTGATTAAGGAAAACAGAAAAACAGACTGGAGAACTCATTGGGGAGTGAAGAACTCACACCGGGGAAAGAGTTCCAAATGGAAAATAAATTCATTGGAGAGACACAAGCTGACTCCTGGAGGAGAAGCAACAGAAAACTCCACTGGGGGAAGTAACAAAGAAATGAGATGTTACCAGGCATACGGGTAACAAACTCAGGAAAATCTGACTCCACAGGGGGACCGAGGTCATAATAGGGAGCAGAAAGGAGGGGACACCAAGGATACCGGTTACTGGGTATATAATAGGTGACCGACCAAAGCGTGAATTGGATTCCACTTCCAAAACACTCATCATCCTGAAGAGAGCGAAAAGCAAACTTGTTTATAGGATGGACATTCAATTCCGCAAGGAAAATGAATCTTACTCTGAGGGGAAAACAATCAAAAGATCGACTCAAGAGTGAACGAGATATAATATCCATTACCGTCAGAACGTGGATAGAATACTCAGATGAGACATATTATTCATTACCGGCAGACCGTGAATAATATACTCGAAAGGAAAATTATCCTGAACCGGTTACTGGGTTGTTTATAGGATAAGATCCGAAAACGTGAATTGGTTTTCACTTCCAAAACACTCATCATCCGAAAGGAGGGCTTGAAAAAGCAAAACAACTTACAGGATGGGCATTCGAATCCACAACGGGAAAACGAATCTTACTCAGATGGGGACACAAACCCAAAGAGTGCATGAGATATAATATCCATTACCGGCAGACCGTGGATAAGATACTCGCATGAGATATATTATCTATTACCGTCAGAACGTAGATAATAAACTCGCATGGTAAGAAACACCAGAGATACCGGTTACTGGGTATATAATAGGTGATCTACCGAAACGTGAATTGGTTTTCACTTCCAAAACACTCATCATCCAGAACACAAACTGGTTAAAGGATGGATATTCGAATCTACAAAGAATACGAATCTTGCTCAGTTGGGGAAAATCAACAAAGGATTCCAACTAAAGAGCGCATGAGGAATATTATTCATTACCGGCAGACCGTGAATAATATACTCGAAAGGAAGACTATCTACAACCGGTTACTGGGTTGTTTAAGGATAAAAATCCGAAAAGAAAGGCATCGGGATACCAGAATAGGTATATAATGATGACCAATCAAAAGGAGCAACAGACATTACCAACAAAAAGGGTAAATGAAAGGCGAACTGCTGAGGATAAATTGCAAGCATCCGGCAATTATCGACAGAAGACTAGCTGGGGATGCATTGGTAAACAAACAATGATCCGAGGAACAAATCACTAGCATACGGTGAAAAGACCCACTGGGGATAAAATTGCTAGCATACGGCAATTATCCACAAAAGACTTGCTGAGGATATAAGTGCTGATCTGAGCAACTTACACAAGCAAAGGAAAATCATCATCAAATATTGAATGAAGATAACCACAAAATTAGGGTTTACATCTACCGAATACGGGGTAGAAGACCAACAAACTCCGCGTGGGGATAGAACAAATCACAAATCCGCACGGGAAACCAAAATAGGGTTATAACAAACCACAAACTGCTGAAGAGCAGGAAAATAGGATTTACAACTACCGGGTATGAGGTAGAAAACCAAAAACTCTGGCTGGAGAATAAAAGGTGTATAACCACGAATTCTGTTAAGAAAGCCAGGAAAAGTAGGACTTACAACTACCGGTTACTGGGTAGAGGCCCCAAGAACATTCCGCTGGGGAACAACCCACTGGGAAATACAAGATATTTGACAAATAGCCAATTCGGGAACGATCCGAAGAGACAGACTGAATAAAGACACGTCCTAATGAGGATATAACTCAAATAGGAACATCCATCCCAATATATGTGTTGGGAGGAAACGGAAGAAACCGTCATCCACGAGGATATATCTCAGTGGGGAACTGCAAAAGGAAAGACAAACTTTTCTGCTTATGGGGTTGACTCTATATGGAGAGATTTTAAACACCCGACATCTGCTTGGGGAGATCTGTAAAGAGATCTATATCACCATAGCAGGAGACACGACAAACAAAAGATATATGGCAAGAAATGCAACATGAATATCTGAATGTTTATGAATATGCATGAATATGCGTGATTTATGTTTGATGAATGCTGACAAAACAGACAATTCTAACACAAACAGGTTCAGGAACCAAACGTCCGGTATTATACTTCCAGGGGAAAAACCAGCTGGAGAGCCAATCTGCGGAGATCCACATGCTGAAGAGCAAAGATCTGCAGGTACTGCTGAAGAAGCAGAGAATCAAAGATATCAGGAAACAACCCAATCAGGGTACAGAAAGTCACAACGGGCAAAAACAGCCACCAAGACGAATCTGTAGGGGAACAAAAGAAAAACCAAGATATCTGCAGGGGATCTCAGTGTCAACTGAGAAACAAAAAGTGCATAAGCACGAACTGCTGTAGAAGCAAATCCACATAACTCCGCTGGGGGAGAATCCACTGAGGGAGAATGATATCATCCAGATAGAATCTAACTGCATAAGCAATTCTACTGGGGAACACTGTCGACTACTCTCTTGGGAACAAACCACTGAGGGAGGACAGATCAAACAAATAGATTCTGCAACGAATCATTCCACTTGGGGGAATATACACAGCAAAACTGATCACAACAAGTAGATTCTGCAATACAAGCCACTCTACTGGGGATCACAAACAGTCAGGAAATTAATCCGTTCACTGGAGGCTAGAGCCATCATCCGACCATATCGGGGATTGAAGGAGTATTCAACTGGCGAAACTGCCACAACAAACACTCTGCAGACTAAGCTGAGGAAAAGATGGTTGCAAATACTGGGATGTCAACCCAAATCAAAACTGCTCAGGAAAATAAATCCTGCTCTGCTGAAGAGAATAACTCTGATGGAGAAATAGCAACAAATCCGCAGACGACTTCGCCGGGGAAAAGGTAAAGTACCGGGTATCAAACCACTGACCTACCAAGTCTTCAAAAAGAAAGCGATCGTGCTGAGGAGACAGACAAATCCTGCTGGCACACTGCATGGGGGAAAGCGGTAACAACTCCACTTGCAACCCTGGTGGGGATATTAATAACAGCTCTACTCTCGACTCCGAGAGGAGTATCAATCAATCAGTTATACACATGACTGTGCTGAGGAGTCAAATAAAGTCTGGGGATCTGACCCACTGGAGAAAGTGACGGGGCACCAAGGCAACAAACCATCAACCGCCGAAACTTCTACAAGAAAAAACATCCATGCTAGGGGAAAAACTGCTGCTGGAGAAAACGAAGTCTTCAACAACACATCACTTGCGACTGTACTGGGGAACAGCCCCAACAATAACTTTGTTTGAGGAACAACCTCAACAAAGATCTGGAGAAAGAAAATACCACCAGACCAGGAATATGAACAAATGTCTTACCTGTTGGGAATCATGCCACCCTCGGGAGAGCACTGAGATATTCTTGAGTATCCTTTCAATCTTGTGAGTGTTCACTTTGTTTAAAACAACAATTTTGAAAAATTTATTTGTTTAAACAATGATATTTTTATCAATTTACAACATGCAAAACATTTGTTGAATTGGAACAAATAAGAGTGCAAATAATTGGATAAAAAGCTCAAATTGATTTGATAGAATGGTAGTCTGCAAATGGCAAGACTCCATAGATCTGTACAAATTTGAAATCAGTGATGTATATTGGAAGAGGGCTACATTGAACATAATGATCCTTTCTCTACCAATTTGAATCTCGATGTATCCGAAGCTTCAGTTGACGACGAATCGAGAATCTGCTGACGAAATGACGACTGATGAACCAGAAAGTCTTGTCGGGATGCAGTTACTTGCCAAATCCCTAATTTTTGCCTAGATTGCCCCAGAGTGAGGTACTCAATCTAGCGGGATGCAAATATATTCTTTTTTTAAGTCTCTAATTTTTGCCTGGATTACCCTTGCGGGTTCACCACCGAGACGCTCATTTTTGCCTAAGCCGCCCTTTCGGGTTTTCAACTTAGCGAGCAATTCTGTTTTTTTCATATTCTTTTTTTTTTTTTTTTTTTTTTTTTTGCATATACTTCTCTTTTTTTTTTTTTTTTTTAGGCAAAGTATCTCTTAACTGCATCTGAATTCACAGGACGAGTGAAATCCTCCCCATCCATTGTTGTAAGCATCAAAGCACCGCCTGAAAAGGCTCTCTTAACAACATATGGACCCTTGTAGTTTGGAGTCCACTTGCCCCTGGAATCGGGCGCGAAAGACAAAACTTTCTTGAGCACAAGGTCACCTTCTCGGAACACACGAGGCTTGACCTTCTTGTCGAATGCTTTCTTCATTCTTTGCTGATATAACTGACCATGGCACATGGCAGTTAATCGCTTCTCTTCGATTAAATTCAATTGGTCATAACGACTTTGAATCCATTCAGCATCAGTCAACTTGGCTTCCATCAAGTCTCGCATTGATGGGATCTCCACCTCTACTGGGAGAACGGCTTCCATGCCATAAACAAGAGAGAAAGGGGTTGCCCCTGTTGAAGTGCGTACAGACGTACGATATCCATGCAAAGCAAATGGCAGCATCTCATGCCAATCTTTATACGTGACAGTCATCTTCTGGATAATTCTCTTGATATTCTTATTAGCAGCTTCAACAGCCCCATTCATCTTGGGTCTGTAAGGAGAGGAATTATGGTGTGCAATCTTAAATTCAGCGCACAACTCATCCATCATCTTGTTATTCAGATTGGATCCATTATCAGTAATGATCCTCTCTGGCACACCATAACGGCAAATCAACTGGTTCTTGATAAACTTCACAACCACCTGCCTGGTTACATTTGCGTACGACGCGGCTTCAACCCATTTGGTGAAGTAATCAATTGCTACGAGAATAAACCGATGTCCATTGGACGCTTTCGGCTCAATCATACCGATCATGTCGATTCCCCACATAGAGAAAGGCCATGGTGATGAAATCACATTCAGGAGTGTCGGAGGAATATGAATCTTATCCGCATAAATTTGACACTTGTGACATTTCTTCACATACTTGCAACAGTCAGACTCCATTGTCAGCCAATAGTAGCCTGCTCTCAACATTTTCTTAGCCATGGCATGTCCATTGGAATGAGTACCAAATGAACCCTCATGGACCTCAGTCATCAATAGGTTTGCTTCGTGTCTATCCACGCATCTGAGCAAAACCATATCAAAATTTCTCTTGTACAGCACTTCTCCACTGAGGTAGAAACTGCCTGACAACCTTCTCAAAGTTTTCCTATCTTTCACAGATGCCCCAGGCGGGTAGACCTGGTTCTGGAGGAAATTCTTGATATCAAAATACCAAGGCTTGTCATCTTTCACTTCTTCAATTGCAAATATGTGAGCGGGTCTGTCCAAGCGCATCACAGTAATGTTGGGGACATCATTCCACCATCTGACAACAATCATGGAAGCAAGCGTTGCAAGGGCATCTGCCATCCGATTATCCTCTCGAGGAATATGATAAAATTCAACTTCTGTAAAGAAAGTTGAAATTCTCCTTGCGTAATCTCTGTACGGAATGAGACCTGGTTGATTTGTCTCCCATTCACCTTTGATCTGATTGACAACCAAAGCTGAATCACCATAGACATCAAGATATTTGATTCTCAAATCAATGCATTCTTCAAGTCCCATAATACAGGCTTCATACTCCGCCATATTATTCGTGCATTTGAAAGTTAGCCTTGCTGTAAACGGAATGTGCGATCCCTGGGGATTAACAATTACTGCCCCAATTCCATTTCCATATTGATTAACAGCGCCATCAAACACCATCGTCCATCTGGAACCAGGTTCTGGACCTTCATCAAGTGTAGGCTCATCACAATCTTTCATCTTCAAATACAGAATTTCCTCGTCAGGGAAGTCATACTGAACAGACTGATGATCTTCAATCGGCTGGTGCGCTAGGTGGTCAGCCAAGATACTACCTTTGATAGCTTTCTGAGCTCGATACTCAATATCATACTCAGACAACAGCATCTGCCAACGGGCAATCCTCCCAGTTAAAGCAGGCTTCTCGAAGATATACTTAATTGGATCCATTCTGGATATCAACCAAGTTGTATGATTTATCATGTACTGGCGCAAACGCTTAGCTGCCCAAGCTAAAGCACAGCACGTCTTCTCAAGCATAGAGTACCGAGACTCACAATCAGTAAACTTCTTACTGAGGTAGTATATAGCAAACTCCTTCTTCCCTGATTCATCTTGTTGACCGAGTACACAACCCATCGAGTCTTCAAGAACTGTCAAGTACATAATCAGAGGTCTTCCTTCCACAGGCGGAGACAAAATCGGAGGTTCGGACAGATAATCTTTGATACTGTCGAAAGCTTTCTGGCAATCCTCGGTCCAATCATGAGACTGATCTTTCCGGAGGAGCTTGAATATCGGCGCACATGTGGCAGTCATGTGGGATATAAATCTGGAAATGTAGTTCAAGCGGCCAAGAAAACCTCGGACTTGCTTCTCAGTTTTGGGTGCGGGCATCTCTTGTATTGCTTTGACCTTGGCAGGATCAACCTCAATACCTCTTTCACTTACCACAAAACCCAACAACTTTCCGGAACGGACTCCAAAAGTACATTTGTTCGGATTCAGACGAAGCTGGAATTTCCTCAAACGCTGAAAAAGCTTCAACAAATGCTCAATATGCTCAACTTCCGTTCGGGACTTAGCAATCATATCATCAACATAGACTTCTATCTCCTTGTGCATCATGTCATGAAACAAGGTAGTCATAGCTCGTTGATACGTGGCTCCGGCGTTCTTCAAACCGAAGGGCATCACTCGATAACAGAATGTTCCCCAAGGTGTGATGAATGTTGTCTTCTCCATATCCTCTGGTGCCATCTTGATTTGATTATATCCGGAAAATCCGTCCATAAAGGAAAAGACTTTGAATTTAGCTGTATTGTCTACCAACATGTCAATGTGTGGTAGAGGAAAATCATCTTTTGGGCTAGCTTTATTCAAATCTCTGTAGTCAACGCACATACGGACTTTTCCGTCCTTCTTAGGAACAGGCACAATATTGGCCACCCATTGAGGATATGTCGAAGTCACCAGAAACCCCGCATCAATTTGCTTCTGAACTTCCTCTTTGATCTTCACTGCCATATCTGGATGAGTTCTTCTGAGCTTCTGCTTCACAGGCACGCACTCAGGCTTCAAAGGCAGGAAATGTTGCACAATATCTGTATCTAAACCCGGCATGTCTTCATAGGACCAAGCAAAGATATCTGAATATTCTCGTAGCAAGCTGATCAAATCTTCCTTAACAGACTCTTCAAGAAGTGCCCCAATCTTCACCAGGCGTCACAATCTTCAGATCCCAAGTTGACTGTTTCCAAGTCTTCGAGATGCGGCTGAATGATCTTCTCTTCGTGCTCAAGGAGACGGGTGATCTCATCAGGAATCTCTTCAACGTCATCTTCTTCTGCCTCAAATACAGGGAATTCAAAGTTGGGAGATGGCGTTGGATCATTATGTTCAATGGGTTTTAGGATCAACCTGCATAATGATTTTGGTTAAGAAAAATTCAGCATTTTAAACAAGCAAATCATTATGCAGATGAAAGAATGTTGCTTTTACAGCTTTTATTTTTGTTTTATGGTTTTTTGTGATCACTGATTTCATAAAGAAAAGCAAAAAGTGAAAACAAAGGAAAAACAAATGTTTTGACAATGCAAAAATTGAATGAAAACATCATTGTATATATGCTTTGCCAACAATGTCATCACTTCTCCTTTTGGCATGGGAGAAGGGTTTTAAACAAAATGAACAATTACTCTGATCTATGGATAACTGTAGGAACATCCACAGCGACCCAATTGTGGCAGACACCACCAGGAATAACAAAATTGTTCAAATCTTCTGCATCTTCTTCTTCGATGATAGCAGCAGCTTCCTCTTCTGCAGGTTGATCAGCATGGATGAATCCTCCACTTGTGAACAGACCTTGCTCGTTGCATGCCCCAGAACCATAGCCAATGCCAGCCCGGGATCGGTTATCTTCAAGTTCAAGCACTTTCCCTAATCCAGCAACTGCACCACATTCAATGGCCAGCTTTGCATCACGGTAGGAAGTGAATGAAGGAGACTTCTTCTCGATTGGTTTATCAATAGATAAAGCTTGGAACTGAGTTCCAACTTCATCCTCTGCATCAATATACGAGAAAGAAGATAAATTACTGACCAGGAGAGCCTTTTCTCCCCCTACTACAACCAATTTCTTATTCTTCACAAACTTCAACTTTTGGTGTAGGGTGGATGTCACGGCGCCAGCCTCGTGAATCCATGGTCTGCCCAAGAGACAGCTGTATGATGGGTGAATATCCATTACTTGAAAAGTGATCTGGAAATCACTTGGTCCGATCTTGATCGGGAGATCAACTTCCCCAATCACGGTCTTGCGCGACCCATCAAAAGCTTTCACAACAACCCCACTCTGCCTCATAGGAGGACCTTGATATGACAATCGAGAGAGTGTGGATTTTGGCAATACATTAAGGGACGATCCAGTGTCCACCAATACATTGGACATTGCATCAGATTTGCAATTCATGGATATGTGTAAAGCCATGTTGTGGTCTCTTCCCTCCTCAGGGAGATCAGCGTCACAAAAGCTCAGAGTGTTGCAGGCAGTAATGTTTGCAACAATGCTATCAAATTGTTCCAAGGTGACGTCATGATCAACGTACGCCAGATCCAAAACTTTCTGAAGAGATTCCCGATGAGGCTCTGAATTCAGCAACAAAGAAAGGATGGAAATCTTGGAGGGCGTGTGTAGAAGCTGGTCTACAATATTGTACTCACTCTTTCTGATGAGCCTCAGCATCTCATCAGATTCTTCATCAACAATGCCACTCGGGCCATCTGAAGAAACAGGAGTCTTTTGTACAGACGAGGAGGGTTTGGCGACATCAAGTGCCGGATTCTGAACATTCACAGCATTCCCTACAGGGCGCTCAACAGATTCAGAAGGAACAGCCTTAGCAGGCGCAGAAAATACACGACCACTGCGGGTTAACCCACTAACATCAACGATAGTGGTCACGGAAGTAGACGGCAGAGGTACCTCAACCTCATCCTGGACAGCAACAGGATTGTACCGGAATGGTACAGCTCTATCAGATGAATACGGCACAGGGCCGGCTGGCTTGATAATCAAAGCAGGGGAAGCCTTGGGCTTGTTGCTATTATAACGAATAACAACGGGCTCTGGAAGCTTGAACACCGGGGAGATGACACTCACTTCGGGTTCAACAACATCCACATTGCGATTCTAGAGAATCTCAATGGTACCTTCATTCAACAATTTCTGAAGTTCACAGCGAACCTGATCACAACCCAAGCGGTTAACAGCACAGACGCGGCACTGGTCATGGTTATGCTTCAAATAGCTGTGCTGACACAGCATCTTATGTAATCCAACCAATGACTGCCGGATATGACTGATGTACTTAACCTTGTACTTCCCAAGGTCTTCCTGGATCATATTGACAGATTTCCCATGCGAAGGCAATGGGTTCCTGGTGACGTTAGGGTTGGAGTCTTCAAAACTCAGAATTCCACTTCTCATAAGGTCTTGAACCTTATTCTTCAGCGGGAAACAGTTCTCAACGTTGTGGCCCGGAGCACCGGAATGGTAGACACAATGCTGGTCTGGTTTGTACCACCATTGCGGATTGGCAGGAATAGCAGGAGGATCCCTAGGAGAAACCAACTTCCTCTCCAACAAGGAGGGATAAAGCTCTGTATATGTCATCGGAATAGGGTCGAAGCTGACCTTCTTCCTATCATAGTTCACATTAGCCTGATTGGTTGTACTTCCACGAGGCTGGTAAGCCTGTTGCTGTGGACGCTGCTGTTGCTGTTGATATTGCGGTTGTGGATATTGCTGCTGATGCTGATACTGTTGAGCATTATCCTTGAATACAGGCGCTACACTAGCCACCTGATGCTGATGTTTGGAATGATGTGCAGGCTTCCTCTGAACAGAGGGTCTTCGATGTTTGGGCTGAGACTGCACAGCATGCGCTTCACCTTCTTTCCTCTTAAATGCTCCATACCGTTTAGAGGAAGGACCATCATCTTTTGCTAATCGTCCTTCGCGGACACCTTCTTCCAGACGCATCCCTATGTTCACCATCTCGGTGAAATCAGAGGGAGCGCTAGCCACCATTCTCTCATAATAAAATGACCCAAGAGTCTTCAGAAAGATCTTGGTCATCTCCTTCTCTTCTAATGGTGGAGTGATTTGAGCTGCCAGCTCACGCCATCTCTGGGCGTACTCCTTGAACGTCTCTTTGTCCTTTTGTGACATAGACCTGAGTTGATCTCTGTCAGGCGCCATGTCAACATTGTATTTATATTGCTTGACGAAAGCTTCGCCAAGGTCATTGAAAGAGCGGATGTTGACACTGTCCAGGCTCATGTACCAACGGAGAGCAGCACCAGACAAACTGTCTTGGAAGTAGTGGATCAAGAGTTGATCGTTGTCGGTCTGCGTGGACATCTTCCTGGCATACATGACTAAATGTGCCAAAGGACAAGTGTTCCCTTTATATTTTTCAAAGTCTGGGACCTTGAATTTGACTGGTATTTTAACGCCGGGAACTAGACAAAGTTCGGCTGCTGACTTGCCGAAGAGATCTTTGCCTCTAAGAGTTCTCAATTCCTTTCTCAGCTCAAGGAATTGGTCGTTCATCGCATCCATCTTCTCGTGTACATCTGAGCCTTCAGAAGCCTCAGAGTGATAAATGGTGTCGTCTACCCTCGGCATGGTATGCACGACAGGAGGAACAGGAATAGGGACCGGGCTAGATGCCGGCATTTGAGCAAATGTTGGAGCTGGCAGATCAGGCATGAAGCCTGGAGGCATCCCCCAAGGAAAACCGGGAGGCATAGCACTTGGCTGATGGGCACTAACAGGCACCGATGTAGTGGCTATCTCAGAAATAACAGTCCGCTGAACCGGAGTTGCTGGCTGTTGGGGAGCAGGCTGATTCTGGGCAGCAAGAAGTTGCTCCATCAATGCGCCAAGTCTGGCGACTTCATCTCTTAAACTCTGATTCTCTTGTTCCAATTGCTCCATAATCCTTGCAGAGTTGACTCGCGTATAATACCGGTGAGTCAGCTTGTCTTCAAAATAAATGAAGAGCAGATGTTAGAACCGGAAGACCAGAAAAATGGGTACCTGCTTATGCAAGAATGATGCATGAAATGCTCGTGCAAATGCTTTGATTTTCAAGGAACCCTCAGGGTATTGTTTGCAATATTTTGAATTTTAAACATTTTAATTGCTCATGGAAAATATTTTCATTCAAAACATCAAGACAAAGAAGTACAGCATTCTTTTAAATATTACAAAGAGAAAAGGTAAATGACATCCTATGGATCCCTATCAGCTCGGGATACTGGAAGACGAGAAGTGCACAACTTCTTGATCTCTCTCTCATAGGCGGCCTCCATATCAGCTTTCTCCTTTGCAAGTTGATCATACTTCCTTTCCCAGAATTTGGAGGACTGAGGAAGCAGAGAAGTCCAAGTGTCGTTCGGATCGTCGATCACTCGGTGCTCGAGAAATTCAATCATATCATCTTTCTCCTTGAGCTGCTGCAGCAATTCCTCTCTCTCGCGGATCCAGGCACGCGAAAGGTCTTCTTCTCTCAACTCCTCTACACGTTGGGTAGGGAGGGTTGAAGGCCCAGCCACATCCAACAGTGTAGGTCTCGGATGATCATATGGCATCAGGTAGGTAGCAGCCCTCTGTCTGACCCAAGAGGTGTATGGCTCCAAAGCAATGCAGTTCTTTGGACCCAATTCATTCCTACTCTTTATGCGAATATTGCGCCAAGCGCGGACAAATCTGGCTTTCAGGCCTTGGGGATCTTTACCCTCCTGAAAGAATACACCTTCTAACAGAATGTTATGGGGTTTATCCTTTAGGGGGAACCCAAGCTGACGACGTGCAAGCGTAGGGTTGTAGGTAATCCCACCACATGTACCAAGAAGAGGCACATTGGGGAATTCCCCACAAGAATTGATGATCTGAACGGTATCATACACGCGATCATACCAGGTGATATCATCATTGGTGAGAGACATGAGTCTCTGAGACCACCGTAGACATCCCTTGTTCTCCTTGAAAGTAACTGTCTGCGGCAAGTGCGAAATAAACCACTTGTACAGCAGGGGTAAACAGCAGACAATGACTCCTCCATTCTTCATATTCCTCAGATGCATGGAGACATATGCATCACCCAACAAGGTCGGAACTGGATTAAGGACTGAAAAGATCCTAATAGCGTTCATGTCGACGAACTTGTCGAAGTTGGGAAACAGCACCAATCCATAGATGAGCAGCACAAACAGAGCCTCAAAGGCATCCTCACTCATGGCCTTCCCATAGAAAGTGGCTTGAGCAATAAGGAACTCGGAAGGAAAACCCTGAATTCCGCCTTTGATAGTCAGATTAGCTCTAATCAGATCTTCATCTATGTGCAACAGACTGGAAATCTCTCGAGCAGATGGAATACTCTCTAAGCCACTGAACGGCACTTGATCCAGAATCGGGATCCCAATAAGGTGAGAGTATTCTTCCAAAGTTGGCAGCAACTGGAAGTCCGGAAATAAGAAGCAATGATAGAGCGGATCATAGAACTGAGCAAGAGTGCTCATCAATCCCTCATCCACCTGAGTAGTCAGCAACGGCAGAAGCTTCCCATAGCGAGCCTTGAAACCCAAGGGATCTAATACATATGATGTCAGATTCCTTAACTCTTTTACATCGGGCTGCTTAAAGCTGTACTTCTTTGTATGCCTTTTCGGTCTTTCCATGTCTGAAAATTTTGCAAATCAACCCTTTAAGTTCCTTGAAAATTTTCTTTTTTGATGACATGAATGCGGATGAATGCGTGAATGCATGAATGCAACAAACACACTCAAGGATCAAACAAAGCACACCAAACAAAGGTCGTGGGAAAGCTCTATGTATCCCTAATATCAATCATCCATTTTGGTGGATTTAGGTTTTCACCTTATCGACACCCAAGTTCCATTGATATTAACGGTACATGAACCGGTTCAAACATTCCTAATATCAACCAGCCGCTTTGATGGATTTTAGGTTTTACACCTGATCCGGGATCCATTGATATTAACAATGTTTGAACGACTCAACCACGAATCACGGGTTTGTTGAGAGTCACGAGCATGGAGTCTCGGTTAAGAACCACCCAAAGGGAGTGTACTAGGGTTTAAACCTGCCAGACATGTTCTATCAGAGGTTCCCATAATCATCGTTCCATCTTTCGAATATTATCGGAGGAACGAATACTCGTATTCCAAGAATATTCTCAAGAGAAACTCTTATGAGTGTAGTATCGCGTAACAATCGTATCAGAACTGACATCTGAACGACCTCCGCACTACGGTCCTAAAAATAGGCCAAGATGGGTTTGGTAAACTAAGGTCCTTGGCTTCTGCGGAACATGATTGAAAGAATAATGCCTAACCACAAATAACTTGTGTGACATTATTAGTTCAACATGACCTCCACCAAGTGAATGGGCTCGCAAGTCAACTGGCTAAGGACTACTCCACACCAGTCGACAAGACTATGCCATTCTCCTATCCTAGAGTGCACTCGAGTTCGGGTATAGAACTCATCTCACAGATCACCAAAGCACACAGCAAATGTATATCAAGCAATTCACACATTACAATCAATACATTCATCCCAAATTGTACAAAAATATGTCAGATAAAGAATAACAATATAGCACAACAAGGGTGAAAAGTAGGCAATACAACCAGGGATTCTGGATTTTATCCCCAGCAGAGTCGCCACTTTTCTGTAGCGGTGTATTCGTCGCTATATGATCTATCGATTAAATCATAAGCTATGAGATACATGAAAAATTTCGAGTCGCCACCGCACTTTTATTTATCCAAAGGATTGGCTAAAAAGCGAACAAAAGCCTAAGAAGTTTTACACGTAGAAAACTAATAAAAAGATCAGAGATTCTGGGTAAGGGGTAAATTACGCAATGGGAAGGTGTTAGGCACCCACTACGTCCTAGGTACTCCTAGGGAGCCCTTTTCACACTTGTTGTAAAAATTGTTATTTGTTATGACATAAAGATTGTGCAAACATGATTGGGATGGTGAGAAAAGAATGTACAATTTTTTATTGGGTTATTGGGTTATTGGGTTCGAACGGATGAACCCGTTGCCTACGTACCTTCCATCAAAGGTAAGGATCAGAACGCCGTAGTTCGGCTAAAAGATTTCCAAAAGTGGGTTAGGTTCAATTTTAAGCACAAACCCTAGGTCTTACGTTATCCACGGGAGAAAACTCAACCTTATACAAACAACAACGTCCACCATGTGAGAACAGCTTCAACTTGCCAGAGAGGGGTTAACCCTATAATAGGCAAGGAAGGCTTACAATTCAATCACTAAAGACAGAAGGTGAGATTAACATCAACCACTAAGATAAATCAAACCTATAGCTCATGTATGAAAACATTAAGGGACAAAGCCAAAACAAGTGAATGAGTGGAGTTACTGATTATGATTATGAAAATGGAGTCAAAGTATGATTAAGATCAATTCAAATAAGTATTATGAAATGGAGTTTGAAAAAAGGTCAAGGACTTGAGTCCAGGTTTTTAGTTAGAAAAACATGAAGATGTTTGCACAACACTTATGCCAAGTTTAAAAGATAAAGTGTGAAAAGGTTTAGGACATAATGAATGATGAATGGATGAGGAATGGATAGTAAAACTTCTTAGAAGGTTCACTTCTTGAAATCATATAGCAGATGATTCAAATGTGTCCTTTGGAATAGCAATTAATAATAACAAACAAACAAATCAAGCAAAAGCGGATATCGGATGCCAATCAATGGTCTTATACCAATCTCCTAAAATAAAATGGGATATCAGAAGCCACTCAATGGTCTTACACTAATCTCCACAGGCAAATAAATAAACATGGATACCGGATACCAATAAATGGATTTACACCAGTCTCCTAAAACAGAAACGGATATCGGAAGCCACTCAATGGACTTACACCAATCTCCTCAAAAGAAAAACAAAGATGAACTATGGGAGTCAACTGCCAATCTATCTGGACTTAGGTTAACTCCACAGTATGCTCACAGGAAATCCAATGCCACATCACAGGGACTTACAATGGATCCTCACACACGAGAACAAAAGCAACAATATGGTCACAGGAATGCAACTGCCAACTTACGGGGACTTATAATTGCAACCTCTCACACAAACAGATGAACCAACTATGATCACAGGAAAGCAGATGCCAACTTACAGGGACTTATAACTGCAACCTCACATACAACATCAAACAGATCAAATTATGATCACAGGATAACAGATGCCAACTTACAGGGACTTATAACTGTATCCTCACATACACACAGATAAACAGAAGATATGAGTGACCAATGAGGTCTTACACTCTATCCTTCCATATCACAGGAGCAAATGCCAAAAGAGATGGACTTACAATTGTCCTCAATGGGCAAACAACAATGATAACATCACAAAACCAATGAGATGATCATGCATTAATGGCAATTGATGATGATGATAAATGCATAGCATACAGGCAAGCAAATGCACATGAAGCAATCAATCAATCAATGAATATCAAACAGCACACTCTATAGCCAAACAATGGGGGGCTCACACAAGAGGGTTTGACTTTAAAAGTCCACTGTAATGGGTAAAGATCGCTCTTAACCTGGCCATTGAGGGGCTCAGGTGAAGCAGATGAAAAGGAGATGAGGGGTGTGCCTCATTGCTTCTATCTCAAATCAGAGAGAGCATAAAAGAAAGTGTGGGAGTTCAGAAAGTAGGAACTCTCTCCACATTATTGACTCGATTGGATCTTGGGTATTTATCTCATTGCTTCAACCATGTAATGGGAGCAAAGAGAGGACACACTGAATAGTGGGGGATAGATTGCTTATCCCTACCTTCCACCAATTGCCTTACTTGAAGGACTTTTCCTGCTTAGGACAAATATAAACAAACACAGGCATTGCCTCTTAAGGAGGACTTCAGACAGTTTGCCCGGTCAAATAACAGACCGGGTCTCCAGACTACATGAAGAAGAAGTAATTATACCTCAAAGCAAATGCTAAAAAGCAAAGCAAGCAATCAAGTTCAAAGAACTTAGGCAACTAAAGTACCTGCAAAAGTCAGACCAATTAGTAAACAACTCAACAGTCAAAATCAAAAGATAATGAACCAAATAGTCAACCACAGAGGGACCAATTGTGCAAGGCACAAAGACTCAAGCATATGAGTCACCTACAAAACAAAGGTTAGCACATCATATAATTCAACTCAAACAAATATTTGAATGATCCTCAAGGCATTGGTGCTGAACCTGAAACAGATGAACTCAACATAAGCTTAGAAGACCACTAGGACTAGCCTAGGGTCAAAGATGAAAGAAAAAGTCAAGGCAGCAAGCAATATTCAATCAAAGTCAAAATCAATCATGTAGGAAGCAAACACAATTGGATTCAAACTTATATCATGCATCAAGGTCAATTCATATGCAAAAGGATGCAAAGCATGGCAAGAGAAGCATACAAAAGTCAACAGCAGAGACTTCATTCAAAAGTCAACTTAAACAATCTCAAAAATTATGAAATAAATCACACTCAATCCTAACATCTAACATGGTATACATGTAAAATTTCATGGCATTTGGATGAGAGGAAGGCAGTCAACAAAAATCATGAAGTCAAACCAAATTCAAGTAAGCATGGTGAAAGTCAACAAACATAGGTCAACTTCAAAAAATCATATCAAATTGAAAACAGAAGAGAAATGAATGAGATTAACACCAATGCAAAGCTTGAGATGTCTAGTTATCACATATGAAATTTCATGGTCATACAATAAGATTTGAGAATTTCACAAAAGATTTGGCAAGGCATAGCACAAAAAGTCAACAAATGACCACATATGGAAGAAAATTCTCAATCAAATGGAAAACAGCAAGATTAATTCCAAGAAAATTCATACATCAATTAGACATGTAAAGGATCATTCATGCAAAATTTGGAGTCAATTGGATAAGAGGAAGCATGTGAACAAAAATTGTGAAAATGCATGATCATGGTGTGACACCAAATGCAACACACAACTTCAAAAAATCATAACTCTCAATCCACAAATGATAAATGCACAAACTTTATATGGAAATGAAGATCAGTGTGTCTAGTTTCACCACAAAAAATTTCAAGGGCATTGGATATAACATGAGTATTTCACAAAAGGAATGGAACAATGTATCATTTATGCACACATGTGAAGAAAATAATTATCATTAAAAATCCAACCAATGGAAAAATAATTAAAAATCACAATAAAATTCTAGACTCATTTGTGATCATGTGTAAAAAATTTCATAATTTTTTGATGAAAATTGAATGAGAAATAAATTGTGGAACTTGATGAAATAATTGGATGAAATGTGAACAAAATGCATGGTCAAACAAAGTCAACAATGGCAGAGTTGTAATTCTGGACTCATTAATCAAAACTACTGCGTTTTGGCAAGGCAAAACGAAATGTTCTGATTGGCTCCCAGCCAATAGAACAGTAATCAACCAATCCATTTGAATTTTCTGAATTTGGAAAAAAACCTAAGGTTTCTAACAGCATGGCTCATGTATTCAAACTTCAAACAAGTTCAGTCAACATCCAAACAAAGTTATGAACAACAAATGTAATATAACACACATGCTCATGGGAAATCCTGCACGGCTTAAGGTTTCAAAATAGCAGCCTATGTTCATCATACATGTAATCATCAAACCAAGTTCATCCTCATCATGCTTCATCATACACACAGCAAGGCATAGCATCATGTTCATTATATCAAATAGAACTAACAACAGCAACAACATGGATTTAAAATTGCAGCATGGTTTTCATGGTGATGCTCACACGGCCAACAAACAACAGCATAGCATAATCATGGAATCTTTAATACAACCATAACACGACAACAAAACAATGCCATCAGTTCATGAGGAAATCTTGCAAGCTTATGGTTCAAGCAATAACAGCAGCACCAAAATTCGACCAACAACAACATGGCAATGAGAATGTTCCTACTGCAGCCAAACAAAAGCATACATTCATGTTTCAAAACTGCAGCAGGACTCTAGCAAGCAGGGTACATGTAATCAACATTGAAGTCATGGCAAGTTTCGAAACAGCAGCATGGGATTTGTAATTAACAAACATAATTTCAACCAAGCATCAAACAATCATCATGGTAATGAGATGCATCATGGGATCACAAACAGAAATAATGGCCAACATATATGCACATGTACATGGTTCCTGGAAAATATGCTGGGGGTTTATGAACAGCAGCATGTATGTTCTAGCAGCAACCAAACAAATTCTAAACAAAATTCAAGGGCAAGCTGGGCAGAGTTAGGTCTCGAAACAGCATGGGATTTCATCATCAAACAACAATATGGAAATCACATGGCAACAAACATTCATGATGCTCATATAGCAAACAGCAAAACAACATACATGAGATGGATTTCTGGGAGAAAGTAACAGGGTTTATCAGCATGGTTCAGCATGGTTATCATGTTCAAAAAACAACAACATTAAAAATCAAACCAAGCAAAAAAGACCAACAGCATGGCAAAGGCATTTCATACAAGTTCAAAACAGCAGCAGTATTCATTCACCCTTCAAAGTTCATCATCATCATGTTCATTCGACCAAACTATAGCAAAACAAACAACCGCATATAGCAGTATAGCATAGCACAGTAGGTTCATGTGATCAAAAACAAACAACAGCAATCAACAAGAATCTGGAAAAGGATTGAGGTTTATGCGTTTGGTGGCAGCAGTAGGGTATCATCATCATGTAATTATCAAACCAAGTTCACTTAAGCAATCACAACAGCATACACATATGTGACAAATAGCAACCAAGACAAAATGAATTGGAGTTCTGGAAAAAACATGAGGGTTTATCACAACAGCCTGGTATAGCAGCATGGTGTAGCAGCATGGTTCATGGTATCCTCAAACATCCAAACAAATACTCGACCAACATACAACATCATAGCATTCAGCAAGCAGACAGCATTCATCATTACTTATCAACCAAACCAAATGAACAACAGCATGGTATAATTATGGACAAGGTAATTGGTTTAAATAACAGCAGCAACAAACATCATTATCATGTTATCATCATAAACAAAAACAAGCAACCAACAGGATATAGCAACAAAACATGTGTTTTCATGGGCAGCCTTAGGGTTTAATAGCAGCAAAAACTTATGTTGTCACCAACATCAAAACAAAATGTCTCGACCAAAACACACAATCAGCATGGTGGTGGTATAGCAATATCAATTTCATCATCATGAACTCAATCAAAAATGGGCATCAAGCAAGCAGCATCATGACAGGTTTTAAGCACAAACACATAACAGCATGGCCTTGGTACAGCAGATTCATGTAACACACAAACAGCAGTCAAACAACTTTGAATTTTATGGGTTTTCATGCAATACTAGGTTTCTCATACAGCATACAATCCCAACAAGATCATGAGCAAATTCTGGACAAGGAAGTTCAAGACATCAAGGCAGTGGTTTCATCATCATTATGTACTCATCATAACAAACAACATGGTGCAGTAACAGCTTCAATATCAAAAATTCGAAATGCACAAAACATTGAATCACTCATGCCAATGGCGACAGTAAATATCATACATCCTATATCCAGCAAGCAAAATCATCAAAACAAATTCCCATCCACAAATCGAGCAAAGATAAGTTCATGCACAAAGATGTAAATCCAAATATCTCAAACACCACACCACCATTTTGAGTGAAATAACTTGCAGTGGATTCATCCGTAAACACTCTTCCAGAAACACACTATAGATTGGAGAAAAAGGAAGGTCGAAAAACTTACTTGTTTTGGAGGAAATCGTGTAACAGTGATGTTCTTGATGATCCTCCTTGAAACAGATGGTGTTTATGCTTTACAATGATGGAACCTCGAAGTGGTGAGCTCAGCCCAGCCTGGAACTCTTCAAATCTCTTTCTGCCATTGTTATAGCTTGAGGAAGAACAGAACTTGAGACTGTGGTACAGGTGAGGTTTTCTGGTTCAATAGGGTTCACAAAGGTGACTAGAGCTTGAGGGAAGCAAGAGTGGATTGAGGCCTTTGAAGATTTGAGCAGAAAAATGTCAATTGCCAAAAATGCAAGAAGAGAGAATGAATGTGTTTTTTGGTCGTGGAGGCTGCAGTCTAGGGTTGGAAATGCAGAAATGAAGTTTAAATATGGTCTGTTTTTGGTCCTTTAATGATGTGTTAAGCTGGTTTATGCTAAATGATCTGATTTGCAACCTTGCTAATTTGTACCAAAGTGGAATGGAGGGTGTGTTCATGGTCGAGTGGGCTTGAAAGGCTGCTAATGGCCTGCTGCAGAATGCTGTTTTGTGGTCTGCTCCTTAATTGCCAACTTTGCTTTGCTTACATGGAGCTATTTGCACAATTGCTAATAATGTACAAAGGTGGGAAATGGGAGGTGCAATGCTGCTCAGATGGGTTTGGACAGGCTGTACAGACTGCAATTTTGCTGTTTTTGGTTGTACAGAATTGCTGTACTTGATTTGTTCAAATGAACCAAAATGCATAAAAATGCCAACTTTGTACCTTGGTCCAAAATGGTAGGAAAATGGTGATATGATGATGGTTTAAGGATTGGAACAAGTCACAAATGATGTATGGAACATTCCCCAATTGACC
Source organism: Lathyrus oleraceus (assembly GCF_024323335.1). Taxonomy (NCBI): domain Eukaryota; kingdom Viridiplantae; phylum Streptophyta; class Magnoliopsida; order Fabales; family Fabaceae; genus Lathyrus; species Lathyrus oleraceus. Next base: position 328,306,193 of record NC_066580.1, read on the forward strand.
AAATCAAGAAAAAGTCAAAAACTCAAAAAGTCAAAGTCTGGTCAAACTTTGAATTTAAATGCAAAAGGTCCAAAAATGCCATTTTTATTGGCAAGGTTTTAGGTCATGAAATTTATATTTTTGGAAAGGGGATGAAAAATGTGGTTTGTAGGAAAAAACCCCACCAAATTTGGCCTTATGGTTTGGGAGATATGCTCAGTTGAAGTTCAAAATTTGGTGAAAATGATTGGATCATATCTTGACAACCACACATGGGATTTTGATGTTCTTGGACTTTTTGAAAATGGGAAGACAAGATCTTCAACTTTCATGTTGGGCAAAAATTCATTTGGAGCTTGTATCATGATGTAAGTTTAAGATCAAGAAGTTTCCATTTTTGGCAGTTGAAATTACAGGTCCACTTTCTATTTCTGGAAAAATTTCTGTTTGGCTTGATTTTCTTCCATGATGAGGCTTGACATGATAGATGAGGCTTATACAAGAATGAATGAACTCCTTCAGATCAATTCTATCCATCAAATCTCTGATTAAATCAACTGTTGACCAAGTTTGACTTTTCTAGGGTTTTGGACTGATTGAACTTCTTCTGATGAATTCCAAACCCTAATTCCTTGAGAAATTGATTTCAAATGATGTCTCAAGTTGTTTGAACCTTTGATTATGATCATGGTGCCCAAATTCTGCAAGAATGGCCACCATCCATTGCTTTGACTGATCACTGACTGATTTTGACCTAATTGCTGACGATTGCTTCAACTACAAGCAACAAGGTTAGACTGACAATATTTTTGTACTTTTTGAATGATAAACATATGAAAGCAAAGATATACAAATGCAAAGTATGCTTGGTGATCAAGAAACAAACCTACAAGGCAAACCAACCCACCAGGAGGGGACAAAGGCATGCAATGACCCTTGAGGTTATGATATGAATGATATGGGCCATGAGGGATCTTAGGGCCCAAAATTGGGGTCTTACACGTGGCAGATGTGTCCTCCTTGGAAGGTTCATTTGGGTGATGTTCCCCTTTTCCTTTCTCCAGCAGTTAGTCTCCTCAGTAGAGATACTCGTGTGATGGAAGTGGTCTTTATGACTCATATCCTCCAGCTGGAGTGATTATTTGATTCCTCCCCTGCAGAGATTGGGTTGTTCCCTGGTATCTCCAATCTCCAGCAGATCTCTTGCTCTCTGGTGATTTTTGGCTCTCCCTTTTGACCAGTAGTACCGGGTGGTTGATTCTTGGAATCCTATGTGTGTTAGACATGTCTGTTTTGTCAGCATTCATCATATATAAATCATGCATAATCATAACATTCAGATATTCATGTTGCATTCTTTGCCATATATCTTTTGATTATTATCTCCTGCTAATTGGTGGTCCTTATCTCCCCAGTAGATCTCCCCAAGCAGATATTGGTGTGTCTGATCTCTCCATATAGAGTCAGCCCCTTAAGCAGAAAGTGTCTACCTTTCCTTCTGCACTCCCCACTGAGTTATATCCTCGTGGATGACGGTTGTTTTTGTTTCCCCCCAACATATATTGGGATGGGTTTCCCTATTGAGTTAGTTCCTCATTAGGATGAGTCTTGATTCAGTTTGCCTTTTTGGTTTGATCCTAAATTGGCTCCTTTTTGACTGTCTCTTGTGCTTCCCTGTGGTATAAATGAACAAATTGTTCAGTAACCGGCAATAGTTCATCTTATTCCCCAGCGGAATTTGTGGCTTTCTACCCAGTAACCGGTAGTTATAAGTCCTATCTTTGCGGTTTTCTACCCAGTAACCTGTAGTTGTAAATCCTACTTTTTCTCCCCTCTGCGGAGTTTGTCGGTCTTCTACACAGTAACCGGTAGTTGTAAACCCTTGTTACCCATCGGAGTTTGTGGTCTTCTACCCAGTAGTCGGTAGTTGTAAATCCTACTCTTTTATCCTCAACCGAGTCTGTGGTTTTCTACCCAGTAGCTGGTAGTTATAAACCTTTTGTTCCTCAGCGAGAGTTTCGTGGTTTTCTACCCCGTATCCGGTAGATGTAAACCCTATTTTCTCCCCTTTGCAGAGTTAACCCTTGTGTTCGTCCTAGTTGATGACGGTTACTCTTCCGTGGTTTTCTACCCCGTATTCGGTAGATATAATCCCCTCTTTGACGGTTATCATTATCCAATATTAGGTCTTGATATCCCCTCCCTCTGTTGGATATTTGCTCTGAGTAAGCAATTTTATCCCCAACGTGGTCTTCTTTCATTTACCCTTGTGTGGTAATGTTTGTTGCCCCTTTGATTGGTCATCATTATATACCCAATAACCGGTATCCTGATGCCTTTCTTTTTGGTTGATTTATCCGTTTAACCTAGTAACCGGTTATGGATAATCTTCCATGCGAGTATATTATCTATGTTCTGACGGTAATAGATAATATGTCTCATGCACTCTTTGGTTGAAGCCTTTGGTTGTTTCCCCAACTGAGTAAGATTCGTATTTCCTTTGTGGAATCGAATATCCATCCAGTAAATTGAGTTTGCCTTTTCAGCCCTCCTTTTCGGATGATGAGTGTTTTGGAAGTGAACCCCAATTCACGCTTTGGTCGGTCACCTATTATATACCCAGTAACCGGTATCCCTGGTGTTCCCTCCTCTTTCGGTCGATTTATCCGTTTAACCCAGTAACCGGTTTTGGATAATCTTCCATGCGAGTGTATTATCTATGTTCTGACGGTAATAGATAATATATCTCATGCACTCTTAGGTCGAAGCCTTCTGTCCTTCCCCAGTTGAGTAAGATTCGTATTCCTTGTGGAATCGAATGTCCATCCTATGAACAAGATTGCTTTTCCAGCTCTCTTCAGGATGATGAGTGTTTTGGAAGTAAACCCCAATTCACGCCTTGGTCGGTCACCTATTATATACCCAGCAGCCGGTATCCCTGGTGTTCCTTCCTTTCTGCTCCCTATTATGACCTTGGTCCCCTGTGGAGTCAGATTTTCCTGAGTCGAAATATACCTTTTTCAGGTCTTCCTCAGATGTTTTTGGTTGATTGATATCTCTCACCCGTATACCGGTCTTAGACATTCATTCTTCCCGAGCGTGTTGTTCTCACCCAGTAACCGGTGTTCAGATCACACGTCTCTTTGAGCTTGTTACCCAGTAACCGGTAACACCTCACCCCTCTGCTTCCCCAGGAGAGTATTTTTTTTAGACAATCCCAGTGAGGTCAGTTGTATTTCGTTGTTGCTGTGTTGGCGTTTTCCCCAATACATGCATTTTCCCGGCAGGGATATCTTGTTCAGATCTTTCCCCAGCCCGAGTCCGGATTTTTATCCGAAGTTTCTTCCGTTTGAGTCTTTCCATTGGTTATTCCCTTTGGAACCCTTTTCCCGAGTTTCAAGTCGTGACCTGCTAACACATTTTCTCTTTTTATTCCCCAATAAAGTATCTAGTTTTGGGTCGTGACTTGCTCATGCATTTTCTTATCCCCATGTGAGTCCCGGTAGAGTCTCTATTCCTGGCAAGTGTATTACTCCGATGGATTGTTTTTCCCGGATGTCTTTTCTTCTTTGTGGACGTACTCCCACTTAGATTCGTTTGTTTACATGCATACATCTGCATCATGATGTCTCTTAGGGACTAAAATTTATCTCTTTGTTATTATTTAAGCCCATTCTATCTTGTCAAGGCGAAGATTTTAACCTTCACTTCTCCGGATAGAATTATCTTAAATAGGGGCATCTGTAAGACCCCAATTTTTGACCCTAAGATCCCTCATGGCATCATAGCATTTGCATTGCATAGCCTCAAGGATCAATGAGCATCTTGCTTCTTTACCTATGGGTGGGATCTCTTTGAGAGTGATTCTTGATCACCAAGCATGTTTGCATTGTATATCATTGCTTATCTCATTTGTTTATTAACCAAAAAGTACAAAAATATGTCATTAACCTTTGTTACTTGCAGCTTAAGAAATCAACAGGTCAAGCACATCAGGTGAATCCTTGGTACAAGAGATAAGGCATTTTCCTTGAGATGAAGACCATTTGATCATTCATAAGAGCTTATATGAGCTAGGTTTGCATTTTGAAGCAAATTTACCAAGTGGTAGAGGCTCCAGTTCATCAGTGCATTTTCAGGGCATCTGAGGCCCATAAAAGTCAACTGAAAGTCAACTGAGGGCTATGAGTTGGGAAAATGATTTTCTTCATCCTAATCATGTTCAAACAAGGCTTATTCCTCATGTCAAACATTTATCTTGAAGAATTTGAAGTCAAATCAAAAGTTTCCAAAAATGGAAAGTGACCTGTAATTTCAAGTTTCCAAAAATGGCAAGTTTTTGGCTCACTTTCAACTTGACTTTCCAACATCAAAGAAGCTTCAAATGAATTTTTGGTCGACATGAAAGTTGAATATCTTTCTCTCCTCTTTTCAAAAAGTCCAATATCATGAGCATCTGATGAATGGTTGAGAAGTTATGGCCAAAGGATCACAATGTGTACATGGAAGTTCAACATGGCATAACTTTTGATCCAAAAATCCAAATTGAGTCACTCCTTTTGCAAAATGCTCCTTATGACCAAGAGATTCCAAATCCATCATTGCATTGCATGAAAAAGAATTACATGACCATATGTCCATTCAAGTACATTTTGGAGGGAAAGTTGGTAATTCAAATTTGGTGCATCATACATGCAAAATTCTAATCCTATCATGTTCATGAGATGATTATAAGTGATTTTGAATCCTCACATGGCACTGTTCACGTGCACTTTTTCCATGCATAGGTGTATTTACCAATTTTGCCATGCACCTCATTTTCCTTAATTTTTCATTAGCCAATTCCTAATTATCATTTCAGCATGATTAGGGAGGAGTATATAAGCTTAATCCTAACTGCATTTGCAGATAACATCACATTCTAGATCTGAAATTTGATTTCCCTCCAAAAATTCTCTCAATTCAAACTTGAATTTTCTTCACATAACTCATCAATATTCTTGCATAATCATGTTCACAATGCATCATTGATGAAGAATCATCACTTGGTTTGAAGAAATTGGTGCAGAAACGTGCATACACAAAGCATGAAGATGAACATGGTTTTCTGAAATTTAGCAAGATCCAAGCCTTTTCAAGTGTTAATTTGTGCATCAAACTTCATAACAAGGTTGAGGAAGGAGATCTGGAGCTGGAGGAGCCTTGAATACACTGTTTCATCACACTGCTCTTCAAACAGGTTGGAAATCGATCATCTCCTTTCTTCATTTTATTGCCATGATTAGATAGATCTTGATTCACTGATGATGCTGATGTAAATAGAATTGAATTTGGCTAAGTATTGAGTGAGATACGATGAGTTGAAATTTGGATGTGCGACATGTTTCTCTTCGATCTGCTCTTGTTAGGAAGTATTAATATGAATTGAACATGGATTTGGAATGTATGTTCATTTCAATGTCTATTATTTGTTGATGTCATTTTCCTGATTTTTGCACTTCTGGTTTTTTAAATGTGCTTGAATGATTGAACATGATGCAAATTTGACATGTGGTACTGTAGCGGTGTATTCGTCGCTATATGATTTATTGATTAAACCATAAGCAAAGCATACAATGAAATTTCGAGTCGCCACCGCACTTTTATTTATCCAAAGGACTGGCTAAAAAGCGAACAAAAGCCTAAGAAGTTTTACACGTAGAAAACTAATAAAAAGATCAGAGAGTCTGGGTAAGGGGTAAATTATGCAATGGGAAGGTGTTAGGCACCCATCACGTCCTAGGTACTCCTAGGGAGCCCTTTTCACACTTGTTGTATTAAATTGTTATTTGTTATGACATAAGTATTGTGCAAACATGATTGGGATGATGAGAAAAGAATATACATTTTATTATTTTTATGTTCGAACGGATGAACCCGTTGCCTACGTACCTTCCATCAAAGGTAAGGATCAAAACGCCGTAGTTCGGCTAAAAGATTTCCAAAAGTTGGTGGATTCAGTTTTAAACAATAGCACTGAGGCTCTTCATTATCAATGGGAGAAAACTCGACCAAGACCAACATCCACCATGCGAGGATAGCTTCGACGTACTAGAGGGGTTAACCCTGTTTTCAGTACGGAAGTCTTATAGTCGACTCACTAAAGATAAGGTGAGGTTTACATCAACCACAATGATAATTGAAACCTATGGCTAATGCATGAAAAGATTAACAATGGACAAAGCCAAAACAAGTGAATGGGTGAAGTTAATTGATTGTGATTATGAAAGTAGGGTCAAAGTATGATTAAGATTGATTCAAAAGAAGTGTTATGAAGTGGAGTTTGAAAAAAAAGTCAAGGACTTGGGTCCAGGTTTTTAATTTGAAAACATGAAGATGTTTGCACAATATCTATGTCAAGTTTGAGATCAAAGTGTGAAAAGGTTTAGGACATAATGAGGATGGATGGATGAGGATGAATTGTAAAACTTCTTAGAGGGTTCACTTCTTGAAATCATATAGAAGATGATTCAAGTGTGTCCTTTGGAATGAAATGGATAATAACAAACAAACAAAGAAGAAAGTCAACAACAGCGGATACCGGATGCCAATCACTGGGCTTATACCAATCTCCTAAAACAGAACGGGATATCAGAGGCCACTTTATGGACTTACACTAATCTCCTAACAAAATGAAACTTGGATACCGGATGCCAATCTGTCTGGAGTTATACCAATCTCCAACAACAAAAACAACATTTGGATGTCAGATGCCAATCTATCTGGGCTTACTCTAACCTCCAACATATGATCATAGGAAAACAAATGCCAAATTACACGGACTTACAATTGCATCCTCACATAAGCAAACAAAAACAAAACATGGATGTCAGATGCCAATCTATCTGGGCTTACTCTAACCTCCACAGTATGGTCCTAGGAATACAAATGCCAAATTACACGGACTTATAATTGTATCCTCACATACAAACAAGCAAAACAACATATGATCATAGGAAAGCAAATGCCAACTTACAGGGACTTATAATTGCATCCTCACATACAATCAAACAAATGCATCAAGCAAAAACAAGATGAGTGGCCAATGAAATGGTCTTATACTCACTTCCATATCATAGGAGCAATGGCCAAAGGAATGGTCTTACAATTGTCCTCAATGGGTAAACAACAAAGACATGTCACAAAGACAAATGAGATGATCATGCATTAATGAGCAATAAATGATGATGAGTGCATAAAGCATACAAGAAAACATGTGCATATGAAACAACAATCAATCCATGAAAGCATTCAGCACACACTATAACCAAACAAGGAGGCTCACACAAAAGGGTTAGGCATTGAAGCCAACTGGAATAGGGTCACTGATGCTCTTAACCTTGCCATTGAGGGGCTAAGGTGAAGCAGATGAGAGGATATGAGGGGTGTGCCTCATTGCTCTTATCCCTGGTCAGGGAGAGCATTTGAATATCAGAAGGTGTGGGAGTTCAGAAAGTAGGAACTCTCTCCACAGATTAGACTCTATAGATCTTGGGTTTGGATCTCAATGCTACAACCATGTAATGGGAGCAAGGAGAAGACTCACAGAATAGTAGGAGATAGGTTGCTTATCTCTTTGATCTACCAATTGCCTTATTTGAAGGACTTTTCCTGCTTGGGACAAATGTAAACACACACAAGCATTGCCTCTTAAGGAGGACTTCAGACAGTTGCCTGGCCAAGTAACAGGCCAGGTCTTCCAGACTACATGAAGAAAAGGGATTATACCTCAATGCAAATTGCTATAAAGCAAAGCAAAGCAAGTTCAAAGAACTAAGCAACTAAAGGTACCTGAAATAGTCAAACAGAATCAGTACACAACTCAAAGTTTAAATCAAAAGGAGATAGAAATCAACAGTCAAAACAAACAGACAAATGTGCAATGCACAAGTCTCAAGGCATATGAGCCAAGCAACCTACAAAACAAAGAGGTTAGCTCATGATAAACAATCAAGCTTAATCAAATTTGTTCGATCTCTTTGGAGCATTGTTGCTTAACCTGAAAACATGAACTCAAACATAAGCAACAGGACCACTAGGACAAGCCTAGGGTCAAAAGAGGATGAGAAAGTCAAAACAGCATGTGATATCCAATCAAAATCAAATTCAAACATTTAAGAAGCAAACTCAATTGGTCCCACATTCATATCATTCATCATCATGATTTCATAAGCAAAAGAAGTCAAAACATGGCAAATGAAAGCTCATAGAAGTCAACAGCAAGACTTAACTCAAAACCAATCATAAACAATTCAAAAAATTATCAAATAATTCATGATCAATCATAATCCATAATATGACATTCATATCAAATTTCAGCTCAATTGGATCATGGGAAGATGGTCAATAAAAATCAGAAAGGCAAGGCAAGTTTAAGCATGCTCAAAGAAGTCAACCAAACATGTATCAACTTCAAAAAATCATAAATCAGTGATAACATATGAGAAATGAATGGGATTAACACCATGGCAAAGCTTAAGATGTCTACAAATCACATGTAAAATTTCATGTTCATCCAATAAAGTATGAGAATTTCACAAATGAAATGGCAACATGTATCACACAAGTCAACATTTTGGTCAAACAGGGGAGAAAATCTAAAACAATTTGGAAATGCCACAAATAATTCCAAGAAAAATCACATGTAAGCTAGACATAAACAAGTTCAATCATGCAAAAATTCAGATCAATTTGAGTTCAAGAAGCATGCTATCGAAAATCATGAAGTTGCACATCAATGGTGTGACACAAATTGTCACACCCTACTTCAAAAATTCATAACTCACAATACAGATAAGATAAATTCATAAACTCTACATCAAAATCACCATGAATATGTCTAGTTTAAGCACAAAATATTTCAGGGCCATTGGATAATGCATCATCATTTCACAATTGATTTGGCAAAAGGTACAAAAAATGGATACATGTCACAAACCCTAGCATAATAAACAATCCACTCATCCAAAAATTCTGGAAAAATCATGATAAATAAGTAGAGATCCAGATGAACACAATGCAAAAATTCCCATGAATTTTGGATCACAAATGGATGAGTTATGATTTTTGTAAATTGATGCATCAAAATGAAATGAATATTGAAACAAAAACATGAAATAATGGATTAATTGGACACGATGGCAAATTTGTAATTATGTGCACAAATTAATGAAACGCGGCGTTGCGTTTTGATGCGTGGCAGCAGGTGATTCGGCATGGGCAATGGAATAGTGACAAAACCATGCAACACACGTAAAACAAAATTCTGGAAAATGCGTTTTAGGGTTTATCAGCTACAGTGAAGCTTCATCTTCTTCATTCAATCGTGAAAAATATTTTGTCTCAAAAATTAACAATAAGCACATCAATCAAACCAATAAACCACACACATTCATAATATAGCATCTATTTTCAATGAATCGTGCTAATAAGAAAGAACAAGGTGAAAACATGTTCACACATCAATTTTCAACTCAGTATAACATTCAAAATACTTAGCCATTTTTAATGATTCAAGTTCCAAAATGTCCAGCACAACAAGACCTAGCTAAAGCGTAGCATGGTTTCAAGAAATTGGAGATTCGAAAACTGACCAAGATTGATGTGCAGTTGAGCTACAATGGCTATTTGGCTTCCAAAGATCAAAACAGATGTTCAAGAAGCTTCCTAAAGTTGAATGGTGAAGGGAACTTGGCTCAAAGATACTTGGTGTTACTCCATTCCAGATCTGCCATTAGTGAAGCTTGAGGTAGCAGTCGTGTAAATAGGCTCTACAGTTAGTGAATCATGCTTGAAAGCTGCTCAAAGATGATGGTAGATGATGAAACAACAAAAGCCAGCTCGAGTTGTTTTGAATTTTTTCCGCAGAAATTCAAAGATGAAGAAAATGAGATTTTTTGAGAGAATGGTTTTCTGTTTGTAATGTTGGCTGCTGTTCGCTAGGGTTGTGTTCAGAGAGAATATGAGGTATATATGTGGTGATTAGTGGAGCTAAACTTCATTAATCAAAGTGGTAAAACAGAATTTTGTTTAAATGACAAGTTTTTTGCTAATTGGTGGTTTCTCACTCAAACGGTGCATGTGCATGAGCTGGCTGCGAAATGGGCTTTGTACAGATCCCAAATGCATTTTCTGAACTATCTCACTTGGCAAAATGGATTGAAAAGGGTTAATTCAAAAGTTCATTTTTACACCACACTTGAAATTAATCATGTAAGTTCAAAAAAGGCTATTTTGATTGGTGATGTTTTGGTGCATGATGGTTACATTTTTGGAAAGAGGGGATCAAATATGACTTGTAGGAAAAAAACCCCACCCAATTTGGCCAAATGGTTTGAGAGATATGGCCTTTTGAAGTTCAAAAGTTTTTGAGATTGAATTTATCATAACTTGCCAACCATACATGGGAATTGAGTGTTCTTGGACTTTTTGAAAATGGGAGAACAAGATCTTCAACTTTCATGTTGGGCAAAAATTCATTTGAAGCTTGTATCATGATGTAAGTTTAGGATCAAGAAGTTTCCATTTTTGGGAAATTCCAATTACAGGTCAACTTTCTATTTCTGGAAATTTCTTGTCTGACTTTATTTTCTTCACTGTGGATGCTTGACATGATGTATGAAGCTTATATAGACATGAATGAGACCTCTCAGACCAAATCCCATCATCAAATCACTGATTAAATCCACAGTTGACCAAGTTTGACTTTCTAGGGTTTTGCTTGACTGAACCCCCTTCTGATGAATTCCAAACCCTAAATCCTTGATATATTGATTCCAAATGATGTCACAAGTCATATGAACTCTTGATTATTGATCATGGTGCCCAAATTCTGCAAGAATGGCCACCATCCACTGCAATGACTGACTTTGACTGATTTTGACCTAATTGGCTGATGACTGCTTCAGCTGCAAGTAACATGTTTAGATGATAATATTTTTGTACTTTTTGGTTAGTAAACATATAAAAAGCAATGATATACAAATGCAATACATGCTTGGTGATCAAGAACCACACTCACAAGGCAACCTACCCACTAGGAGGGAAGCTAGGGTATGCAATGATCCTTGAGGCCATGATATGATATGATATGGGCCATGAGGGATCTTAGGGCCAAAATTGGGGTCTTACAGGTACTAATAAATTGCTTTGAAATTTAACATGCTTGATCATAACATGTGACATGATCTTTTGGATTTTGTTTGGCATTTTTATCACATTCCATCACTGTTTTGGACACATGAATGTATGGTGTGACAATTTGTGTCACACATTTGGATGCTTCTTTGTTCATTTTCATATACATGCCATTTGATATCTTCTGGACCTAATTTTTTGCATGATGCTTGTGTTTAACATGTTGTGTTCACATAAAAAATTTCATGATCATTGGACACATTTCTGTTTTAATGTGGATTTTCTATGTCTGATGTCCAATTGTGATCACATTGATTGCCTCTGCCTTATCTTGTTCATGTGATGGATTTTCTTTATGATTTGGCCTTGATCCTTTTTAGGACATCTTCTTGCTTGATTAAATGTGCATCATGTGAAATATTAGCTTCTGTTTTGACTATTTGCTTTGCCTTTCACCCTAGTCTTGGTACTAGTGGTTTGTACTCACCTTTTGAGCTTTGTATTTCAGGTTCAAGCATCTAGCCCTAGTGGTTGATGTGATCTAATTACTTGAGCTTTGTACTCACATTTCTCACATTGTGTACATATTGGAAATGTCCCACTATTGTTGATTGTTTGGTTTGTCTGAATACAATATTGACTGTTTGACTTTTGTACAGGTACATTAGTTGCTAGCTTTTGCTTAAGCTTTGCTTTGGAGTGTGGTTGGTACACCACTTAGGTAGCCACTCTTTTCTCCATGTAGTCTGGAAGCCCTGTCGTTTCTTTTGGCAAGCATTTGGCTGAAGTCCTCCTTAAGAGGAAATGATTGTGATTGTTTACATTTGTGCTCAAGACCTCCTTGTTGAGGCATGTTACTTGTTAAATCCTCCTAATTGAAGAGGCAATTGACAGATAGAAGGGATTAGCAATCAATCCCCTGTTATTCAGTGAGTTGTTCATTATGCTCGCACTACGTGCTGATGCTCTTGAACCTAACCCAAGATTTTTGTATATAGAGTCAGTCAAGTGGAATAGGGTCCCTCTTTCTAGATCCCCACATCTTCTTTGATTCAAGCTCACCCAGGCCAGGGTTCAGAGCATGAGGTCTAATCCTCATTTCCTTTCATCTGCTTCACCCTAACTCTCAATGTTAGAGGTTAAGAGCTCAAGATACCCCTACAGTTTTGGCTTGTTTGTCAAGGTTGATATGACCCCTCTTGACTAAAGCCCAACCATTTGTATGAGCCTATTGTTTGTATATAGAGTGTGATGTTTGATTGTTTGTTTGCTTTTTCATCTTTCATGTGCTTGCTTTTAATGCATCTTTGTTGCTAGGAGTCAGATGTAAGTCCAGCTATTGGCTTTCTGTTTCCTATTTGTTTTGAGGAGTTAGATGTAAGTCCAACTATTGGGTATATGTTTCCTATTTTGTTTTGAGGAGTTAGATATAAGTCCAGCTATTGGCATCCTGTGTCCTATTCTTTGTTCAGGTGTTGGATGTAAGCCCATCTATTGGCATTCCATTTCCGTTGTTGTGAAGGAGTTGGATATAAGTCCATTGATTGGCATTCCATTTCCTCTTTACTGTTTATAGCTTTTGCTTTTGTGCTTGTTGCCTTATTCCAAAGGATGATACTTGCTTGGATCATCTACATATGATCTCAAGAGAGGAACTCCTAATGAATTTTTGTTCCTCACCCTTCCATATTTTATTCCTTATGCCTCCATTTGCATGTTAACCCAAACCAAAAAATATTGTGCAAACATCTGACTTGTTTTCAAAACTAGAAACCTAAGCCTTAGGCTTTTGATTTTCAAACTTTCTTTTCATAATACTCATTTTGAATTGAACTTTAAGTCAACTTTGACCATTTTTGTACATACTCTAATTGGTTAATTCAACCCATTCAAATGTGATTCTTTTGTGGTTCCAACAACCATGTTCATAATCAAATTTTTCATAACCATCTGCTATTAGGTTTAAGTTATCCTTGTGGTAGATATAATACTCACCTTGTCCTTAGTGATTTGATTGTAAGACTTCCATGCTTATTATAGGGTTAACCTCGCACTAGCATGTTGAAGCTGTCATCACATGGTGGACCTGTGGATTTTTCAGGTTGAGTTTTCTCCCTTTGATAACAAAAGTCCTTAAGGCTTTTGGATCAATCAATCTACCCATGTTTTGGAAATCTTTTAGCCGAACTACGAGGTTTTGATCCTATTCTTTTTATAAGAAGGTACGTAGGCAATGGATTCATCCATCCAAACACAAAAATAATTAACTTGTACATTCTTTTCTCACCTCTTCAATCATGTTTGCACAATAAATATTTTCATAAACAATACCTTTTGCAACAAGTTTTGAAAAGGGCTCCCTAGGAGTACCTAGGATGTTGTGGGTGCCTAACACCTTCCCATAGCATAATTACCCCCTTACCCAGATCTCTGTTTCTTTTATTAGTTTTCTCTTTATCATACCCCAAAATTCACCCTACTCCGATACAACTTTCATCTGATCCATGGCCCTACTGCACATGCACGCTTTAATTATCTCCTCATCATAATTATATTAACTTTCATAACCAAATACATATTGCATGGGATCAAGGCATGATTTTAAAAAAAAAATTAAAAAAAAAATTAAAATTTAAAAAAAAAAAAGAGGAAAAGGGGGGAAACCGGATTTTGCCTCCCACACTAAAAAAAAAAGAGTTTTTTTTGTACAAAGGGTATTTGGTTCCCCCCCATTTTCCCACTAACTTTCCCTATAAATATATGCATCATTCTCCTTCATTTTTCATGCTTTCTAGCCCCCAAAAATGATGAAAAAATATCATTCAACCCCTCTTCTCCAAACCTAAATTAAAACCCAAAAAAACCTTTCCCTCCCAAAAGTCACCACCACCAACTTTTTTTCATTTCACATTTTCCCCCAAAATTTCTCACTCTCTAACACTCATAACCCAACCCATTCACTAAGCTTTCACCATAAATATTTTCATCCCAAACCCCTCACTTCACATTCAAGCTCAACACCATTTCTACCTAGCTTTTTCACATCTTTGTGGGTAATGATTTTAACTTAAACTCTTTAACCTTTTGTTTCTTTTTTTTGATTAAAAATGGTTGTTTGTTCTTGGTTGGTCTTTTGAGATGGTTTAGATTCAAGCTTGCAAAAAAAAATGATTGACTTTGGTTTACTCACCTTTTTTTTTTTAAAAAGATTTTTTTACTCTTACTATATTTTTCACCTTTTTGTGGTTGCTTTGTGTGTGTTATTTTTTTCCTTTTTATTTATGAACTTATTGTTGTTTTTGTTTGGTTGATGAGGTCTATTAGATCATGACCATGGTTGTTTAGAGTTTATTAAATCTTCAATGTTTCAAACCAATCTATGGTTGATCAATAGATCATTCATGATACTTTGAGGCATTGATAGATTGCCTCTATTTTAACCATATTTGGGTCATTTGATGCATAGATGAAACCATGTCTTTACATTAACTTGTTAATCCATTTGCTTATTGTTACTAACTACTAATTACTAACTCCTAATATTTATATTATTGCAATCTATTTTATTGTTCATTTTATTTCACTTACTTTATATTTATGTTCACTAACTACCAACTTCTAACATTTATTTTATTGCACTTTATCTTTTTATTTATTTTTTTCTTTTGTTCACTTTACTTCAAGTATTTTATGTTTATGTTTATTATTATCTAACTAAATCATTTACATTAGGCTAACTTATTTACTACCTCATTATCTTGTTAAATAAAAGAGGAATAAAAATAAAAGAAAGAGAACAAATCACTTTTTTTTTTATACTAATAAATGGACTTAAGGTTGCATAACTTTCTTTATTACAAATCTATTGTTAGTTGATTTTTTAATCATCTTCAATACTTTGCATCAATGATAAGCTATCCCTTAATGTGTCATATTTTAAGTCTTTTTGGTCTAAAAAAAATAGTCTTAAAAAATATTCATTTTTGTACATGTTACTAACCACTAATTATATTTCATTAATTTTGTTCATCATTAACCTTTGCTATTGTGATTTTGGTGTTATTGACTTATATTTGCTTTATATCATTTATACTCACTAACCATTACTATTGTGATATTGTTTCTTTTTTTTGTAATTTACTTTTATGTCATTACAATGTAATTTACATTAAAGTACTAATCATCATCATTGTACAAATTCATCATGCATGTTTATTTACTTGTTATTTATTTTATTATCATCAAACATTAAAAACAACAAAAACATGATAAAATGATAAGATAAAAATATTTATTCCACTCTTAATCAACTTGGACTTAGAGGATTTCATTTTAGGACCCTTGCTTGGAGGTCTTTCCCTTATCTTTGTGATACTTTGTAAATGTTGGATTTTATTTGTAACTTACACTCATGTTGTATGAATGGCATCATGGCACAACCTTAGGGGGACATGTTTGTAAGACCCTTATCCTTTGTTTAGCTTAGGTCACTTTTGCACACACAAGGCTTTCTCTTGGGCTAACTTACAATGAGACTTTTTAATTTCTTGTTGGTTACATTGCATTCATGTTGCATAAGCCAAATTTCATAATCAAAATAAAATAAATCCTTGATTCAACGTCAAGTGGCATTTTCTTAGCCAAATTCAAAAATACTTAATAATTACGATTATCATTGTGTGCCATGAGCCTTAAGTGGCGGAGAATGAGTGAGAATGGAGCATTCTTACCCTTACTCTGATTATTTTGGACGCAAGACGCTTGACTTGTTGTCTAGAATAATCACCTCCGCCCATAGACTTTAGTATAATATAATCACAAACATTCTTTCATAAAACCCTTATTCAAGGTAAAAACAGTATAACTCATCAAACTCTTTTTTTGTGCCTTAGGGCATCATCCCAAAAACCCTTTTTTCAAAGGTAAAACCAACCAACACACAAATATTTTCTACTCCAAACTACGGAGCTCTGATTCCTCATCCCCGAATGAGTGATACGTAGGCACAAGGGCCACAATCCTTGGAGAGCACTATAATAACAAAAACACCCCCTTTTTTCCACATATTCTTTTAAAAATAAAACAATAATAGATAAATCCCATGTATGTAAAACAACCCAAATGGTTCCCATGGAGTACCATGGACGTAAGGGGTGCTAATACCTTCCCCTTGCGCAACCGACTTCCGTACCGAAATCTCAGTTGCGAGACCGATTCCTTATTCTCTTTTAGCGCTTCTCGTACGCGTTTCTTTTCCGAGGGTTTTATCGACTATTTCCCCTTTCCTCTCCGATAGAGGTAAACTAAATAAAATTCGGTGGTGACTCTTCTAACTTTGCCTCTCTTTGGCATCTCTTTAGTCCCGGTTTCATTATCGTGAAATCCCGATAGAGACAGCTGGCGACTCCACTGGGGAGCAAAATTCCCTAAGCAAGTCTAGCCTAGTTTGGGTTGTTTCCTCTTTTACGTACGTGGAGATTTATCTGTTATCTATTTTTTCTGTATATATTGCTTTCTTTGCTAACCCGTGCATATTTTCTTTGTTTACCTGTTGGTCCGAAACACTGACTCTGTGACGAAGAACTTTTGGAAGCAATAATGATTGCAAAGAAAAAACCTTGTGTGAAAGACTCCCCACCCAAGTCTGAGAGTTTGCTTGAGATAGGAGAGGTTGAGTCGTATTGATCCGCGAGGTTCCTTCCTCGTTAGGGTCATACGAGAACCTCACTTAGTGGTATATTCTCTTAAGGGGATTGATGACCGTCGTGCTTTCGGCGTAAGCATATTTTCTTTTACTAGAGTCAATGACCCTAAGACCCCATTTAGAACCTTTAAAAACTATGGCTAGCCTAGACCGATGGTCGCGTAGTATAGGCTACCGAGGTGCCTTCCTCGTAAGGGTCGATACGAAGATCTCACTTAGAGTAGATGACTTTGATGGAGCAGTCGTCTGGCAAGTAAATTGACATAAGCGGCTGACAGTCAAGGAAGTCCATGACTCTAGGGGCAGTGTCTTACACCCAATTTTCCAAAAGCCTTAGATCACACAAAGCGAGAACCTTGGTTTACTAAGCAGTCATTATTAACTCCAGCTTCGTCACGATGGTCCAAAACCACGAACCCATGCCTAAAACCCTGTGGAAATAATAAACCAATCATTCATTCATACATTCATTCATCATCAAAATAATAAACAAACCTCTTAAAATTTTTGTTTGTTCAAACGCAAAATTACAAGACTATTTTCCGACACAATCATGGATACTTCAACAAAGAAAAACACTTCTTCTTTCCGCTTCAAGAGTCCCGACATAAGGTCATTAAAGATCCTCTGTTCAAAGGTCGTAACCCTCAAAGACAACAAGTTTAGAGCCAATTTTGGGAACATCATAGATCTTCTAACCGAGAAGGTTGACTATTGTGCTATCACTGCAATGTCCCAATACTATGACGTTCCTTTAAGATGCTTCACTTTCCCCGACTTCCAAATCTCTCCAACCTTGGAAGACCTCGAGAGACTCCTCAATCGACCAATCAAGGAATACAACCCTTTCCCGAAATTGGAAGAAGGATTCTGTTTGACCGAGCTCTCACTCATCTTGGGTATCAACACCAACAAGTTAGTGGGCAATTGGGGCGTTAAACGATCCCTAAAAGGTTTAACTCAAAAGTTCCTAGAAGCCCATGCTTGGGAAATGATTAAAGAAGGAAGACCCGACTTTTGTAGTGCAACCTTGGCACTTTTGATTCATGGAATTGTCCTCTTCCCAAATTTGGACAAGTTTGTGGATCAGTTAGCAGTTGAAGTCTTTTTAACAAAGAACCCGGTGCCTTTTCTACTTTCCGATTTCTACCACACCTTCCATACAAGGCATGAGAATAAGGGAGGTACTTACCTTTGTTGCGCTCCTATGCTACATCTTTGGATGAGGGCCCGCATGCCTCAAAGTGGACCTTTCGCCGAAAACAAACTGACATGGCTGCAAAGGTTCGCGTCTCTCTCTGCCAACTCAATTCTATGGTACAAGAGGGAATACGATATAAAGGATGTCATCGCAAAATGTGGAGAGTTCTCTAACGTACCCTTAATAGGAACACAAGGTTGCATCAACTACAACCCTGCTATACTCAAGAGACAATTAGGGTACGCCATGACAAGCCCCCCGAGGAAAGAGATTTTATTCCATTTGTCATCAATACCGTGGATCCTCTTGATTCGAACGTGAAAAGAGTGAGAAAAGCTTGGACAAGCATAGTCCGTATTAGCCACGAATGGGGCAAGAAAAATATCCTAGCCAAGGAACCCTACTATGTGTGGGTAAAAGATAGGGCTAGGGTGGTTAAGATGCCGTTTCTGTTTGATCCTTCTTCATTCCCGTTGATGCCCGAGCCCGAGCCTACCCTACAAGAGGACATGGACAAACTTACCATCCAAATCAAAGAGCACGAGTTGGAAAACACTCAACTACGAGTCGAACTCAATCGCGCCAAGGAACGTAACCACGTCTTGGAGGATAAGGGTAAGCAAGTCTGTGAAAAATTTGAAGATAGCAAGAAAAGGCTCCGATTAGCCGAGGGACAAAGAGTTTGGGTTGGTGGAGCTTTACAAAGAGCTAATTCTGAGCTAGATTTCCGCAACAAGGAGTTGGATCGAGCATCCCGAATCATCAAGGACCTTGAAAATACTGTCGAGAGGTCTAATGCCATGAAGAAAGAAGCGAGGGAAGATTAGGAGGCCCAGATTCTCGAACTAAGGACCACTCTAAAAGAGTATAAGGATTTGCTAGCCAAGGAGCAACTAGAGAAAGAAAAGATTCATCGAAGCTTCAAGCGTGAGTAGTTCAACCTTGGACGAGCTTGCGAGCAAATCAAGAACTTGAAGAGGGGAATCTATGACCAAGCCTATGTAGAATTGCAAAACAACTGCAGACATTGGGAGGAGCGTTGCTATGAATTCGAAGCTGCCATTCTTCAAAGGGACGAAATCATCCATAATCTCCAAGTCCTTTACGAAGAATGGAGGGACAAGTACACCAACATGACCGTATTAACCAACTATGCCCTTCAAGACTTTCCTGACAAGTTGAAGGAGGCATATCTGATCATGTGCCCAGATAATACCCCTATGGAGGTCTACCACTTTATCAAGTTCTGCAAAAGAACAATGGCCGAACTCATCACCCACATTGAGGCTCTCCGCAAGTCTCAAGGGGTCACTTTTAGGGTGGATATCTAGTTGGTTTATTTGCTTCCATTACTTGTATTTTGCAACTTCTATGTATTGTTGTCTATTTTCCCTTCAAAGGATGAATGAAAGTTGCGATTTTTCTCTATTGTGTTTTCCTATTCCATGATTGTGAACGAGAATCGTCAAGTAATTTTTTGCAATGAATAAACATGAATAACTAAAAAGAGCTTTGCTTTAACAAGAAAAAATCCATGCATCATATGCATCTTTCGAAACACAAAAACATAAAAAACTCATCCATCCACCCTTTTTTCCTTCCAGAACCACTCTCCAAAGTTGACTTTTCGGTACGATACACGAGGACGTCAACAAGCTGTCATGGAGCAACTTTAAGAGAACCAAGTTGTCCTTCAGAAAGAAGTATCCCAAATGCGGTCCCAAATGTGACAATTGATGGAGACTATTCAAGCAGTCGCAAGAGGCCAGGAGGTTATGGCAAAAATGCAAGAAAAAATGAATCAACGTGCCAGTACTACCAATCCTCCTACCCCTTAAACGGTCGAGAATCCGACTCCAGTTCCTCAAGCTGATCCTCCAATTAACATTAATGCACCCGACGGTGTTCCAAACGACAATCCTCGTCCTCATGTTCTTGAGACAGACAACCAACTTGATGCATTCTTCAGCCCAAGGGACGCTTCTCAGGATGACGCCTTCGGTTCCGCAACCAGCAAGGTGGAGAGGAAGGTAAAGGCTATCGAGGAAAAGCTCAAGGAAATGGGGAGCACTGACATTTTAGGCCTCGATGCGGCAGAAATGTGCTTAGTACCTGGGGTCATCATTCCAGCCAAGTTCAAAGTTCTGGACTTTGAAAAATATAAGGGAAATAGCGACCCTAGGACACACATTAGGGCATACTGCCGAAAGATGGCTGCCTATTCCAGCGATGATCAACTTCTAATGCATTTTTTCCAGGATTCCCTCAGTGGGGCATCTTTGGATTGGTACATGCAACTCGAGGGCAACCATATTCACACCTGGAGGGAAATGGCCGAGGAATTCCTCAAGCATTATCAGTACAACATTGATATGGCACCTAATCACACGCAGTTGCAAAATTTGACTCAGAGGTCTGAGGAGTCCTTCAAAGAGTATGCCCAGCGGTGGAGGGAATTAGCTGCTAGGGTACAACCCCCATTGCTAGAAAGAGAACTGGTAGACATGTTAATGGGAAACTTGCAAGGTCCATACCTTGATAGAATGGTAGGGAGCACCTCTTCAAGCTTTTCCGACCTGGTCTTAGCCGGTGAAAGGATAGAAAATATGATTAAAATGGGAAAGATCCAGAACTCTGCCAGTACTTCTAGTGCATCAAAGAAACCTTTTGTTCCATATGGTAAAAAACGAGAAGGCGAGACCAATGCTGCCTCCATCATTCGAACAAGAAATCCCACTTATCCACAAGTATCTGCCATAGCTCCCGTCCAACCAAGTCAACAACAACCATTGGCAATTCCTATTCAAACCCAACAACAACAACGGTATCAACAACAACCGCAACATCAGCAACCACAATATCAACAACAACAAAGGATGCGAAGGCCCGAGAGAAGATTTGACCCAGTTCCCATGCCTTATAGCCACATGCTACCATATTTATTGAGGGGATCACTTGTGCAACTAAGGGAGTTAGGACCCCCACCAGCGGTTCTTCCTCCCGGTTATGATGCAAATGCCCGTTGTGAATTTCATTCTGGCGCTCCCAGGCATTCGATCGAGAATTGTAAAGCATTAAAGTACAAGGTTCAAGATCTTATTGACTCTAAGGTAATCAAGTTCGCCCCCAAGAGGCCGAATGTGAATAATAACCCGATGCCCCCTCACAACAATGCATCGGTGAATATGATGGAAGCTGACAATGGGAGGAGATTGACGTCTTGTGTGGACGAGTTAAAAACACCACTCATCGAGATCAAGAATGCTTTGATGAAGAATAATACCTTTCCCATCTGTGGTAATGACTGTGAACATTGTCTGATTAACCCGCAACAATGTAGAACATTGAAGTCTGTCATACAACAATTAATGAACCAAGGGATCTTGGTGGTAGACTGCCCATCCACAAACGAAGATGTGTCTACCCTTGAGATACCATACGACGAAGTCCCTCATCTGCAAATTCCATATGAATTCTCTCAGTTAACTCTGTCGACAAATCCTATTACTCCAATCATAATAACAGTTCCCACACCATTCCCATATGTTGACACCAAGGCAGTCCCTTGGATGTATGACACCTCAGTCTACATTCATGGTCAGAAGATTCAAGAAGAACCGATAAAGTCTAGTGACCCAATGATCAATATCACCGGCACTAGCGGAGTCACAAGAAGTGGAAGGATATTTGCACCGACACCCACTCCAATTGGAACTATCAATCCTTCAACTTCAGACAAAGGCAAACAAATTGATGGCGCTCAACAACGACAAGACCCCGCACCTTCAAGTGAAGTAGACGAGTTCTTACGCATCATCAAGAAGAGCGATTATCGAGTAGTTGACCAGCTTAACCAGACACCCTCTAAGATCTCAATGTTGTCTCTATTGATGTGCTCAGAGGCCCATAGGGAGGCTTTGGTAAAGTTTCTAAGGACAGCTCACGTACCGCAAGAGATATCTGTTTGTCAGTTTGAAGGAGTAGTTAACAATATCGCTACTAGCTTAAGCTTAGGTTTCAGTGATGAAGAGCTTCCCGCCGAGGGGAGGAATCATAACAAGGCTCTCCATATTTCCATTGAGTGTGTGGACACATTCCTATCAAGAGTTTTGGTAGACACTGGGTCTTCCCTCAATGTGATGCCTAAGAGTTCCTTTGCTAAACTAACTATTGAAGGACTCGTAATGAAGCCGAGTGAGCTTATAGTAAGAGCATTTGATGGGACTAGAAGGACTGTAATCGGTGAGGTGAATTTGCCTATGAAGATTGGTCCCCATATTTTCCTTATCACTTTCTTCGTAATGGATATCTATCCAGCCTACAGTTGTCTGCTTGGGAGGCCTTGGATCCATTCAGCTGGTGCAGTCACTTCAACGCTCCACCAAAAATTGAAAATCTTAGCTGATGATAAGCTAGTTGTTATCGAGGGTGAGGAGGACATTATGGTATGTCACCTTGCATCTTTCCGATACGTTGAAGGAGAAGGGGAGATAAGAGAAGTCCCATTCCAATCATTCGAAGTTATCAATGTTGAAATGGTTTGCCCAGCAAGGGATGAATCAAAAGATGTCGAATCTCCCATGGCATCTCTTAAAGACGCCCTGACAATTATAAAGGATGGACACCCCCAAGGATGGGGAAGATTGCTTGAACTCCCTGCCAACAAGGACCTCACTGGTTTGGGATACAACTCCCAGAATTTGAAGAAGCCCGCGCCGATAGCTACAAGGGGATCAATGCTCCCGCTGTCCGACAACTTCTCAAGTGCTGGTTACCTGGATGACAACCGTATTTGTGCCGTGGAAGAAGAAGAAAAAGAAGAAGAAGAAGATGATGGCTTGATCTTCATAAAGACTGATGGAAATGGTGCCACCAAATGGACCGAGTTTGAAATACCTAAAGTGACCTTGATCGAAATGTAATTCCCAATGTTGTTTTCCTTCCTTTTTATCAAAAGAACCCATGTCAAGCCCAAGGCATGGGGGAATCATTTGTAGGGCCTCATCAAATTTCCTTATTAATCATTAATGAAAAAGGGTTCATGTTCGCAATCAATTTTGAGATCCTTGTCTTTCATTTTTTCATTTCACTTTTTTAAAATGACATTTTTCTTTTATAAAAAATAATAATAAAAAAATTCTTTTCAAATCATCCTTTCTTTCATACCAATAAAAGCGTGAACCTTAAATCATGCAGATCATCCTCGACAACCATCAATGATAATTCTGCTACAGTCTCATACGACTTTGACAACCCGATTAATCAAGCTAATGAAGAGTGTGAGGAAGAGGTCGAACTCCCAGAAGAATTGGCAAGGCTGCTCAAGCAAGAGGAAAAAGTCATCCAGCCGCACGAAGAATCAGTGGAAGTGATTAACCTTGGGACAAATGAGGAAGCGAAAGAAGTCCGAGTCGGCTCCGCTCTACAAGACGAGGTGAAGACAAAATTGATTGAGCTCTTGAAGGAATACAAAGATGTGTTTGCATGGTCATACCAAGATATTCCCGACCTCGATACTGACATTGTGGTCCATAATCTACCCCTTAAAGAAGAATGCCCTCCAGTAAAGCAAAAACTACGAAGAACCCGTCCCGACATGGCTATGAAAATCAAGGAGGAGGTACAAAAGCAGCTCAACACCGGCTTCCTAGCGGTCTCCAATTATCCTCAATGGATAGCTAACATTGTGCCTGTACCTAAGAAGGATGGCAAAGTAAGGATGTGCATAGATTACAGAAATCTAAATAGAGCAAGTCCCAAAGATGACTTTCCACTGCCACACATTGACGTGCTAGTAGATAATACCGCCCAGTTCTCTGTTTTCTCTTTTATGGATGGTTTCTCCAGTTATAACCAAATCCACATGGCTCAAGAAGATATGGAGAAAACCACTTTCATAACAC
Source organism: Lathyrus oleraceus (assembly GCF_024323335.1). NCBI lineage: Eukaryota > Viridiplantae > Streptophyta > Magnoliopsida > Fabales > Fabaceae > Lathyrus > Lathyrus oleraceus. Next base: position 328,330,155 of record NC_066580.1, read on the forward strand.
CATGGGGCACCTTCTTCTACAAGGTGATGCCTTTTGGATTGAAGAACGCCGGCGCCACATACCAACCAGCCATGGTCACTCTCTTTCACGATATGATTCATAAAGAGATTGAGGTCTACGTCGACGACATGATAGCTAAGTCACAAACCGAAGAAGAACACCTTGTCAATCTAGAAAAGCTGTTTGAGAGGCTGAGGAAGTTCAAATTGAAGCTTAATCCCAACAAATGCACATTTGGGGTAAGATCCGACAAATTGTTAGGTTTTATCGTCAGTCAACGTGGCATCGAAGTAGATCCCGAGAAAGTAAAGTCCATACAAGCTATGCCTGCACCCAAAACCTAGAAGGAAGTCCGAGGATTCCTAGGTAGATTGAACTACATTTCTAGGTTCATATCTCACCTCACGGCCACTTGTGATCTGATCTTCAAACTTCTTCGAAAGGATCAAGCCATCATTTGGAACGATGACTGCCAAGACGCATTTGAGAAAATAAAGGAATATTTGCAAGAGCCTCCTGTGTTGATGCCTCCTGTACCTGGTAGACCATTAATCACGTATCTTACCGTTCTTGAAGGATCAATGGGTTGTGTCCTCGGCCAACATGACGAGACTCGTAGAAAAGAGCATGCAATATACTATTTGAGCAAGAAGTTCACTAATTTCGAGAGTAGGTATTCGATGCTTGAAAAGACTTATTGCGCACTAGCATGGGTTGCCAAACATTTAAGACAATACATGCTCACTCATACGACATTGTTGATCTCTAAGATGGATCCTGTCAAATACATCTTCGAGAAGCCGGCTCTAACTGGTAGAGTAGCCCGATGGCAAATGGCTCTGACCGAGTACGATATCCAACATGTCACTCAAAAGGCCATCAAAGGGAGTGTATTGTCTGATTATCTTGCACAACAACCCTTGGAGGACTATCAGTCTATGCGTTTCGAATTCCCCGACGAGGATATCATGTTGATTAGGGATTGCAACATCCCCGGTCCCGAGGAAGGACCCGAGCCTGGATCCCGATGGACCATGGTTTTTGATGGAGCTTCTAACGCTCATGGTAATGGCATTGGGGCAGTAATTACTTCTCCAACTAACTTCCACCTCCCCTTCACCGCCCGATTATGTTTTGAATGTACAAACAATATGGCCGAATACGAGGCTTGTATCTTTGGTATTGAAGCTGCTATTGATCTTAGAATCAAAATCCTGGAAGTTTATGGGGACTCAGCCTTGGTAATCAGCCAAGTCAAAGGAGATTGGGATACTAGAGACCATAAGCTCATTCCTTACAAAGAGCATGTCTTGAAACTAGTCCCCTATTTCGATGAAATTACATTCCACCACATCCCTCGAGAAGAGAATCAGCTAGTTGATGCTTTGGTGACTTTGGCATCCATGTTTAAAGTTAAATGGAAGAACGAAGCGCCATCCTTTCACCTGAACTACTTGGACGAACCTGCTTACTGTCTGGCAGCGGAAGACGAAGCTGACGGTCATCCTTGGTTCCATGACATCATGAGATTCTTAGAGAACCAAGAGTATCCTGCGGACGCGTCTATCACCGACAAGAAGTATCTTCGAAAACTGTCATCCAAATTTTTCTTAAGTGGAGGGGTATTATACAAGAGAAATTATGATTCTGTTTTGCTTAGATGTGTGAACAAGCAAGAAGCAAACCAGATTATAATGGAAATTCATGAAGGATCCTTTGGGACGCATGCCAGTGGGAGTACTATGGTGAAGAAAATCTTAAGGGCTGGATATTACTGGATGACTATGGAGATTGACTGTCATCGCCATGTCCAAACCTGCCATAAGTGCCAGATCTATGCTGATAAGATCCATGTGTCGCCAACGCCTCTCAACGTCCTAACATCACCTTGGCCTTTCGCCATGTGGGGCATTGACGTGATCGGACGCATAGAGCCAACTACCTCGAACGGACACCGCTTCATCCTTGTAGCCATTACCTATTTCACAAAGTGGGTAGAAGCAGCCTCGTACGCCAACGTTACCAGACAAGTGGTGGCCCGATTCCTCAGGAAAGAAATCATCTGCCGTTATGGGGTCCCCAATAAGATCATTACTGATAATGGATCTAACCTCAATAATAAAATGATGAAAGAGCTATGCCAAAATTTCAAGATCGACCACCACAACTCGTCGCCTTATAGGCCTAAGATGAATGACGCTGTTGAGGCAGCTAACAAAAATATCAAGAAGATCGTGCAAAAGATGGTGGAAACCTACAAAGATTGGCACGAAATGCTCCCATTCGCATTACACGGCTATCGTACTTCCGTACGCACTTCCACAGGGGCAACACCCTTCTCCCTTGTGTACGGCATGGATGCGGTCTTACCAGTCGAAGTAGAGATTCCTTCCTTAAGGATTTTGACAGATGTTAAGCTTGATGAGTCTGAGTGGGTACAAGCTCGATTTGACCAACTAAATCTCATTGATGAGAAGCGCTTAACAGCCATCTGCCATGGCCAACTTTATCAAAAGCGCATCAAGAGGGCACATGACAAAAAGGTTTTCCCCCGCAGCCTAAAGGCCGGAGACCTCGTATTGAAGAAGATTCTTCCAATCCATACTGACCCAAAGGGAAAATGGACGCCAAACTACGAAGGTCCGTATGTCGTAAGAAAGGTCTTCTCCGGAGGAGCTTTGATCCTTGCAACTATGGATGGTGAAGATCTTCCATCCCCGGTGAATGCGGATGCAGTCAAAAAATACTATGCTTAAAAAATAAAATATATAGCCCGATATGTTTAAAACCCGAAAGGGAAACTTATGCAAAAATGGGTATCCCGGTAGACTGAAAACCCGAAAGGGCGGTCTAGGCAAAAATTAGGGATTTAATAAGAGCAAGAGGCCGCATCCTGTAAGGAATCCTTCTTCATTCCTTGGCAGGTCAATTATGTGGGTCCCCAGCAAGCCAATCCTATCACACTCCTTCAAAAAAAAGCAAGATCAAAGGACGACGAAAGGCATGAAGACTATAGCAGAGTTAGAATTTGGTGGAAACTCGAGATGTTTCATTGCCATTATAATTATCATTTTCTTTTCGCAATCACCTCTTTTAGGAATTGCTTTCCTTTGTACAAAATTCCCTACTTGTGGAATCACTTTTAAATAAAAATCAAGTACCCTCACATATGTTCCATATTTTTACTTTTCCTGCTTTGTCTGCGAAATATGACCTTTCTCTAAATAAAATTACATGGGAAATTTTCGATTAAAAGACCTTTTTTAAAAAAAAACTATAAGGAAGACAATATCGAATTATATTCTTTCTAAAATTTTGCTAAAGGTAGTCAAAACACATTTCCAACTCAAGGGTGCCACATAGTTCTTTGGACTAAGCCGATCATTTCTCCCCCCAATGGGAATTCTCAAACATTACATTCAGCGTCTACTTAGACGTCGAACTTCAATTTCTCGAGTATCGGAAAGTCAGTACGATTCACCCAAGCACCCTTTTTAAGCCCAATCACCATTGACATTCCCTAAACACACTCCTCCGTAAAGCCCAAACATGCTTGGCATAACTTGCAGACCATGCATTTCAAATATTCCCCATGAATGCCCAAACATGCATTAGCATACATAACATCACATCATGAGTATCTCCTTAACTTACTCAAATTAACTCGTCAGAGTTCGGAATTTCCCAACCGTTGTTAGGAATTTTCCCCAATAAACTTTTTTCATCAACCCTCTGATGACGACGTTTTACAACAATTTCTTTCCGTCAACCCTTTGACGTAGACAAATTACCTTTCCGTCAACCCTTTGACGATGACAAACTCTTTTCCGTCAACCCTTTGACGAAGACAAATTACCTTTCCGTCAACCCTTTGACGAAGACAAATTACCTTTCCGTCAACCCTTTGAAGAAGACAAACTCCTTTCCGTCAACCCTTTGACGAAGACAAATTACCTTTCCGTCAACCCTTTGACGAAGACAAATTACCTTTCCGTCAACCCTTTGACGAAGACAAATTACCTTTCCGTCAACCCTTTGACGAAGACAAATTACCTTCTCGTCAACCCTTTGACGAAGAGGAATTACCTTGCCGTCAACCCTTTGACGAAGAGGAATTACCTTCCCGTCAACCCTTTGACGAAGAGGAATTACCTTCCCGTCAACCCTTTGACAATGACAAACTCTTTTCCGTCAATCTTTTGACGAAGACAAATTACCTTTCCATCAACCATTTAATGATGACACCCTTTTCCATCAACCATTTGATGATGATCCCTCATCGGAAACAAAAATCCCTATAAAAATCCAAATACCCAGTTGCAGTCCCACATGCATTGCATGCATCACTTCATGCATGATTTTTCCCTCTGAAACGAAAAGTTCCACTAAAGCCCCATCATATTTGGCACAATCTATAGACCGTGCATTTGCATACCCCAGCAACCCGAGCATACTTCGGTATTCTGCGTACACCATAACATACATTGCATATCATACACATCATGACATAACCATCATACATATGACCCATGTCCTCCCCACATGATACCATAAACTATCCTCAACAGATGATTTCATATCAAATTTATTTTCCACCACATGAACAATCTTCACAAATACCCATCACTTCATATCACATTCATTTCATTGCCAGCAGGTTGAATTTCAGGATATTTTTATTTATTTAATCCTCTCTTACCTTGAATGTGTGGAAGCCGTTGCTATCTAAACATTCAGGTTCGAGAAGATTAAATAGGGGCAGCTGTCATACCCAAAAATTCACCCTACTCCGATACAACTTTCATCTGATCCATGGCCCTACTGCACATGCACGCTTTCATTATCTCCTCATCATAATTATATTAACTTTTATAACCCAATACATATTGCATGGGATCAAGGCATGATTTTAAAATAAAATTAAAAATTAAAAAAAAAAATTAAAAAAAAAAAAGAGGAAAAGGGGGAAAACCGGATTTTGCCTCCCACACTCCAAAAAAAAGAGCTTTTTTTGCACAAAGGGTATTTGGTTCCCCGCATTTTCCCACTAACTTTCCCTATAAATAGATGCATCATTCCCCTTCATTTTTCATGCTTTCTAGCTCCCAAAAATGATGAAAAAATATCATTCAACCCCTCTTCTCCAAACCTAAATCAAAACCCAAAAAAACATTTCCCTCCCAAAAGTCACCACCACCAACTTTTTTTCATTTCACATTTTTTCCATAAAATTTCTCACTCTCTAACACTCATAACCCAACCCATTCACTAAGCTTTCACCATAAATATTTTCATCCCAAACCCTTCACTTCACATTCAAGCTCAACACCATTTCTACCTAGCTTTTTCACATCTTTGTGGGTAATGATTTTAACTTAAACTCTTTAACCTTTTGTTTCTTTTTTTTGATTAAAAATGGTTGCTTGTTCTTGGTTGGTCTTTTGAGATGGTTTAGATTCAAGCTTGCAAAAAAAAATGATTGACTTTGGTTTACTCACCTTTTTTTTTAAAAAGATTTTTTTACTCTTACTATATTTTTCACCTTTTTGTGGTTGCTTTGTGTGTGTTATTTTTTTCCTTTTTATTTATGAACTTATTGTTATATTTGTTTGGTTGATGAGGTCTATTAGATCATGACCATGGTTGTTTAGAGTTGATTAAATCTTCAATGTTTCAAACCTATCTATGGTTGATCAATAGATCATTCATGATACTTTGAGGCATTGATAGATTGCCTCTATTTTAACCATATTTGGGTCATTTGATGCATAGATGAAACCATGTCTTTACATTAACTTGTTAATCCATTTGCTTATTGTTACTAACTACTAATTACTAACTCCTAATATTTATATTATTGCAATCTATTTTATTGTTCATTTTATTTCACTTACTCTATATTTATGTTCACTAACTACCAACTTCTAACATTTATATTATTGCACTTTATCTTTTTATTTATTTTTTTCTTTTGTTCACTTTACTTCAAGTATTTTATGTTTATGTTTATTATTATCTAACTAAATCATTTACATTAGGCTAACTTATTTACTACCTCATTATCTTGTTAAATAAAAGAGGAATAAAAATAAAAGAAAGAGAACAAATCACTTTTTTTTATACTAATAAATGGACTTAAGGTTGCATAACTTTCTTTGTTACAAATCTATTGTTAGTTGATTTTTTAATCATCTTCAATACTTTGCATCAATGATAAGCTATCCCTTAATGTGTCATATTTTAAGTCTTTTTGGTCTAAAAAAAGTAGTCTTAAAAAAAATATTCATTTTTGTACATGTTACTAACCACTAATTATACTTCATTAATTTTGTTCATCATTAACCTTTGTTATTGTGATTTTTGTGTTATTGACTTATATTTGTTTTATATCATTTATACTCACTAACCATTACTATTGTGATATTGTTTCTTTTTTTTGTAATTTACTTTTATGTCATTACATTGTAATTTACATTAAAGTACTCATCATCATCATTTTACAAATTCATCATGCATGTTTATTTACTTGTTATTTATTTTATTATCATCAAACATTAAAAACAACAAAAACATGATAAAATGATAAGACAAAAATATTCATTCCACTCTTAATCAACTTGGACTTAGAGGATTTCATTTTAGGACCCTTGCTTGGAGGTCTTTCCCTTATCTTTGTGATACTTTGTAAATGTTGGATTTTATTTGTAACTTACATTCATGTTGTAAGAATGGCATCATGACACCACCTTAGGGGGACATGTTTGTAAGACCATTATCCTTTGTTTAGCTTAGGTCACTTTTGCACACACAAGGCTTTCTCTTGGGCTACCTTACAATGAGACTTTTTAATTTCTTGTTGGTTACTTTGCCTTTATGTTGCATAAGCCAAATTTCATAATCAAAATAAAATAAATCCTTGATTCAACGTCAAGTGGCATTTTCTTAGCCAAATTCAAAAATACTTAATAATTACGATTATCATTGTGTGCCATGAGCCTTAAGTGGTGGAGAATGAGTGAGAATGAAGCATTCCTACCCTTACTCTGATTATTTTGGACGCAAGACGCTTGACTTGTTGTCTAGAATAATCACCTCCGCCCATAGACTTTAGTATAATATAATCACAAACTATCTTTCATAAAACCCTTATTCAAGATAAAAACAATATAACTCATCAAACTCTTTTTTTGTGCCTTAGGGCATCATCCCAAAAACCATTTTTTCAAAGGTAAAATCAACCAACACACAAATATTTTCTACTCCGAACTACGGAGCTCTGATTCCTCATCCCCGAATGAGTGATACGTAGGCACAAGGGCCACAATCCTTGGCGAGCACTATAATAACAAAAACACCCCCTTTTTTCCACACATTCTTTTAAAAATAAAACAATAATAGATAAATCCCATGTATGTAAAACAACCCAAATGGTTCCCATGGAGTACCATGAACGTAAGGGGTGCTAATACCTTCCCCTTACGTAACCGACTTCTGAACCCAAATCTCGGTTGCGAGACCGATTCCTTATTCTCTTTTAGCGCTTCCCATACGCGTTTCTTTTCCGAGGGTTTTATCGACTATTTCCCCTCTCCTCTCCGATAGAGGTAAACTAAATAAAATTCGGTGGCGACTCTTCTGACTTTGCCTCTCTTTGGCATCTCTTTAGTCCCGGTTTCGTTATCGTGAAATCCCGGTAGCGACACTCTTTGCAAAACTTCTTAGGCTTTTGTTCGCTTTCTAGCCATTCCTTTGGATAAATAGAAGTGTGGTGGCGACTCTATCTTTGTATGATTACCTTGGATCTAGTTAATATTTCCAATGGTAACGATTACACCGCTACAGAAAAATGGCGACTCTGCTGGGGACATCTCCTCTAGTGGGTTTGCCAACTTTTCACACTTGTTGTGATATATTGTTTATGACATATTTTTGTGCAATTTGGGATTACTGTATTGTTTGTAATGATTGATTTGCTTGATATATCAATTCCTTGCATGCTTTGGTGATCTCTGTGAGATGAGTTCTTAACCCGAACTCGAGTGCACTTATGATAGGAGAATGGCATAGTCTCGTCGACTTGTGTGGAGTTATTCCTTAGCAAGTTGACTTGCGAGTCCATTCACTTGGTAGAGGTCATGTTGGATTAATAATGTCACACGAGTTAATTGTGGGTAGACATTATTCTTTTAATATAGACCATAGAAGTCAGGGACCTTAGTTCACCAAACCCATCTTGGCCTATTTTAGGACGTAGTGCGGAGGTCGTTCAAATGTAAGATTTGAGGCGATTGTTACGCGATACTACACTCATAAGAGTCTCTCTTGAGAATATTTTTGGAATACGAGTATTCGTTTCTCCGATAATATTCGAAAGATGGGATGATGACTATGGAAACCTCTTATAGAACATGTTCGGCAGGTTTAAACCATAGTACACTCCCTTTGGGTGGTTCTTAACCGAGACTCCATGCTCGTGACTCACAACAAACCCGTGATTCATGGTTGATCCGTTCACCCATCGTTAATATCAATGGAACTTGGGTGTCGATAAGGTGTAAACCATAATCCACCAAAATAGATGATTGATATTAAGGATGGTTGAGCTGTTCATATATCGTTAATATCAATGGAACTTAGGTGTCGATAAGGTGAAAACCATAATCCCCCAAAATGGATGATTGATATTAGGGATAATATGAACCATCCCATGACCTTTGCTTGGTGTGCTTTGCTTGATCCTTGAGTGTGATTGTTGCATTCATGCATTCATGCACCCATTTGCATTCATGTCATCAAAAAATGAAATAAAAATTTCAAGGAACTTAAGGGGTTTATTTGCAAAATTTTCAGACATGGAAAGACAAAAAAGGCATACAAAGAAGTACAGCTTCAGACAACCCGATCTGAAAGAGCTAAGGAATCTGACATCCTATGTATTGGATCCCTTGGGTTTCAAAGCTCGTTTTGGAAAGCTTCTTCCGCTTATGACTACTCAGGTGGATGAAGGGTTGATGAGTACTTTGGTGCAGTTCAATGATCCTCTGTACCGTTGTTTCACTTTTCCGGACTTTCAGCTTTTGCCTACCCTTGAGGAGTATGCGCATCTTGTGGGTATTCCTATTCTGGATTAGTTGTCGTTCAGTGGCTTGGAGAATATTCCTACTTCTCAAGAGATAGCTGACATGTTGCACATAGATGAATCCTTGGTTCGTGTTCATATGACTACCAAAGGTGGAATTTGAGGTCTCCCTTCTGAGTTCCTCATCGCTCAAGCTACTGTTTATGGGAAGGCCATGAGTAAGGATTCCTTTGAAGCCATATTTGTACTTCTCATCTATGGATTGGTATTGTTCCCCAACATCGACAAATTTGTGGATGTGAATGCCATTAGGATCTACTTTGCTCTTAATCCCATTCCGACTCTGTTGGGTGATACTTATTTCTCTTTGCATATGAGGAATGCAAAGGGTGGTGGCGCTATTGTGTGCTGTTTTCCTCTGTTGTACAAGTGGTTTATTTCGCACTTGCCTCAGACGCTCGCCTTCAAGGAGAACAAAGGATGTCTACGGTGGTCTACGAGACTTATGTCTCTCACCAATGATGATATCTCTTGGTATAACCGTGTATATGACACTGTGCAGATTATTGATTCTTGTGGTGAATTCTCCAATGTGCCTCTTCTTGGTACATGTGGTGGGATTAGCTACAACCCTGTGTTAGCACGTCGTCAGCTTGGGTTCCCCCTAAAGGATCAACCTAATAGCATTCTATTAGAAGGTGTATTCTTTCAGGAGGGTAAAGATCCTCAAGGCTTGAAGGATAGAATGATTCACGCTTGGCGCAAGATTCACAAGAAAGGAAGGAAGGAGTTGGGTCCTAAGAATTGCATTGCTTTGGAGTCGTACACAACTTGGGTAAGGAAGAGAGCATCTGAGTATCTCATGCCTTACGATTATCCGAGACCTACACCTTTGATTGTGGCTGGGCCTTCAACCCTCCCTAATCAAGGAGTAGAGGAGTTGAGAGACGAAGACCTTTCACGTGCCTGGATCCGTGAAAGGGAAGAGTTGCTTCAGCATATTAAGGAGAAAGATGCTATGATCGAGTTCCTCGAGCATCAAGTCATTAATGATCCTAATGACGCATGGACTTCTCTACTTCCTCAGTCTTCCATGTTTTGGAAAAGGAGGTATGATCGACTCGCCAAAGAGAAGGCAGATATGGAAGCAGCATACGAGAGAGAGGTGAAGAGGCTTCGAGCATCTTATCGTCCTGTTCCCTGAGTATCAGATGATTGTTATAGGGATCCATAGGATGAGTACTTTCCTTTTCTCTTGTAATGATTGACAATGTTGTACTTCTTTTGCTGATATATTTGATAAGATATTTTCCATATGCGATAAAAAAAACCAAGCATATGCACAAGCATTTCATGTATCATATGCATAAGCAGGTTTTGTTCAGGTCTCCCGTCCTCTGATCTGACTGTGTGTTCTTCATTTATTTTGAAGACAAACTGACTCACCGGTACTTCACCAGAGCCAACTCTTCGAGACTGATGGATCACCTAGAGAAAGTGAACCGTGAACTCAAGGAGGAATTTTCCAGACTTAGTGCTTTGATGGAATCTTTCCTGGCAGCTCAGAATCAGCCTTCTCCGGCGCCTTCGACTCCTCCCCAGAGGACAATCATCTCTGAGATTGCTTCCTCAACTGTGCCTGCTGCCAGTGCGCATTTTGCAACAATTATGCCAGCCGGATTTCCGTGGGGGATGCCTCCCAACTTTATGCCAGAAATCCCTGCTCCGACTTTTGCTTCTATGCCGACATCTAACCCGGTCCTTGCTATGCCTCCTTCTGTCGTGCATACCATGCCGAGGGTAGACGACACTGTCAATCATTATGAGCCGTTTGAGGGCCCAGATGTTAATGAGAAGATGGACGCGATGAATGACCAATTTCTTGAACTCCGGAAGGAATTGAAGACCCTTCGAGGAAAGGATTTGTTCGGCAAGTCTGCTGCCGAGTTATGTTTGGTTCCCAATGTCAAAAATACCGGTGAACTTCAAGGTCCCAGACTTTGAAAAATACAAAGGGAACACCTGCCCTCTCAGTCACCTGGTCATGTACGCCAGGAAGATGTCTACTCAAATTGAGAATGATCAACTGCTCATTCATTATTTCCAGGACAGTATGTCCGGTGCCGCACTGCGTTGGTATATGGGACTAGACATTGCGAACATCCGTTCCTTCAATGATCTTGGCAAAGCCTTCGTCAAGCAGTACAAGTACAATGTGGATATGGCTCCCGATCGAGATCAGCTCAGAGCCATGTCCCAGAAGGACAAAGAGACGTTCAAGGAGTACGCCCAGAGGTGGCGAGAGTTGGCAGCTCAGATTACTCCTTCGCTAGAAGAGAAAGAAATGACCAAGATTTTTCTGAAGTCCTTGCGCTCATTCTATTACTAGCGGATGATTACTAGCGCTCCTTCGGACTTCACCGAGATGGTGAACATGGGGATGCGTCTAGAGGAGGGAGTCTGTGAAGGACGGCTATCCAAGGATGAAGGCTCTTCTGCTAAACGTTATGGGGCGTTTACCAAGAAGAAAGATGGAGAGGCACATGTTGTGACCTCCCATGTGAAGACCAGAAGACCCTCTGCAAAGAGGAAGACCGTGCGTCCAGCCGGTAACCAGCACCAGGTGGCTCATATAGCACCTGTTTTCAGGGACAATTCACAATACCAACAACATAACAATCAGCAATCAACTCAACAATACCAGCAACAACATCATCCTCAACAGAAGGCTTACCAGCCTCGAAACAATAATCATGCTAGTACGAGTTATGAAAGGAAGAAGATCACTTTCGATCGGATTCCGATGTCATATGCAGAGCTATATCCCTCTTTGATAGAGCGGAAATTGATTACTCCCAGAGACCCACCGGCTATACCTGCCAACCCTCAGTGGTGGTACAAGCCTGATCAGCATTGTGTGTATCACTCGGGTGCTCCTGACCATGATGTGGACAACTGCTTTCCGTTGAAGAATAAGGTTCAAGACCTCATGAGATGCGGTATTTTATGCTTTGAGGACGTTGGTCCTAATGTTAAAAAGAACCCATTGCCCAAGCATGGGAAATCTGTTAACATGGTCTAGGGTTGCCCTGGAAAATACAAGGTCAAATATGTTAGCCATATTCGATAATCGCTTGTTGAGTTGCACCGTTTGCTGTGTGAGTACAGTCATCTGTAGCACGATCATGATAAATGTCGAATCTACTCTGTCAACATATTGGGTTATCGCCTAGTGCGTAAAGATCTTCAGGAATTGCTGGACGAAGGAACTATTGAGATCCTTCAGAACCGGAATGTTGACGAAGACGAGCCAGAAGTCAACGTTATTTCTCCAGTGTTTCGAGTACGTGAACCTGTTATCATTAAATATGATGGTAGCAAGCAGAAGGTTTCTCCTTCCCTGATTATCAAGCCGGCCGGTACAGTGCCGTATTCTTCTGATAAAGTAATCCCTTTTTGGTACAATGTTGTAGCTGTTGAAAATGGGAAAGAGGTGACTTTGCCTTCTTATGTTGTTGTGAATATCACTGATGTGAGCGGATTGACCCGTAGCGGTCGTGTGTTTTCAGCACCCCCGAAGCCTCAGGCTAGGGTTGACTCTGTTGAGCGTCCGATTGGAAATGCAGTGAATGCTCCGAATCCGGCACCTGTTGCTAAACCCTCCTCTGTACAAACTCCTGCTTCTGTTGGCCCGAGTGGCAATTCTAAAGAAGACTGTGATGAGATGCTGAAGCTCATCAAGAAGAGTGAGTACAACGTTGTAGACCAGCTTCTACAAACACCGTCCAAAATCTTCGTGTTATCTCTGCTTCTGAATTCAGAACCCCATAGGGAGGCTCTGCAGAAAGTTTTGGACTTGGCATATGTTGATCATGATGTCACTATTGAATAATTTAACCGTATTGTTGCAAACATTACTGCTTGTAACACTTTGAGTTTTTGTGACTCTGATCTCCCTGAGGAGGGAAGAGACCACAACACGACTTTACACATATCCTTGAATTGCAAAAATGACGCCATGTCCAACATGCTGGTGGACACTGGGTCATCCCTAAATGTATTGCCGAAATCCACTCTCTCTAGATTGTCATATCAAGGTCCTTCCATGTGGCAGAGTGGAGTTGTTGTGAAAGCATTTGATGGGTCGCGTAAGACCGTGATTGGGGAAGTTGATCTCCCAATCAAGATTGGACAAAGTGATTTCCAGATTACCTTCCAGGTTATGGATATTCACCCATCTTATAGTTGTCTCCTAGGCAGACCATGGATTCACGAGGCTGGCGCCGTGACATCCACCCTACACCAGAAGCTGAAATTCGTTAAGAACAAGAAACTGGTTGTGGTAGGGGGAGAAAAGGCTCTCCTGGTTAGCCACTTGTCTTCCTTCTCATACATAGACGCTAAGGATGAAGTTGGAACTCCTTTTCAAGCTTTATCTATAACCGAGCCTGTTGAGAAGAGAACTCCTTCATTTGCTTCCTATCGAGATGCGAAATTGGCCATTGAATGTGGTGCAATTGCTGGATTAGGAAAAATGATCGAGCTTTAAGATAATAAGTCTCGGGCTGGCATTAGCTTTTCTTTTAGGGTCTTCAATGAAAGAGGGCTATTCAAGAGTGGAGGTTTCATCCACACTGGTCAGGATGAAGATGCTGCTGCTATTCTGGAAGAAGATGCAGAGGACTCTGACAACTTTGTCATCCCTTGAGGGATCTGCCACAATTGGGTCGTTGTGGATGTTCCTACAGTTATCCATAAGTCAAAGTAATTAATCACTTTGTTTAAAAACCCTTCTCCCATGCCAAAAGGAGAAGTGATGACATTGTTGGCAAGCATTAATACAATGATGTTTTCATTCAATAAATTCATGTTAAATGTTTGTTTTTCCATTTGTTTTCCCTTTTCGCTTTTTTGCATGAAATTGGTGATCACAAAAAACCCTAAAAACAAGAATAAAAGCAATCTTTTAATCTGCATAATGATTGTCTTGTGTGATTTCTAAAAAGCTTTTATATCCAAAATCATTTTGCAGGTTGATAATCAAACCCATTGAACATAATGATCGAACGCCATCTCCCAATTTTGAATTCCCTGTATTTGAGGCAGAGGAAGATGATGTTGAAGGGATTCCTGACGTGATTTGCCGTCTACTTGAGCATGAAAAGAAGATCATTCAGCCGCATCTCGAGAATCTGGAAACAGTCAACTTGGGGTCTGAAGATTGTGTTCGAGAAGTCAAGATCGGGGCACTCCTGGAAGAATCTGTCAAGAAGGGGTTGATCAGTTTGCTACGAGAATATGTCGATATCTTTGCTTGGTCATATGAAGACATGCCAGGTTTGGATACAGATATCGTGCAACATTTCCTGCCTCTGAAGCCTGAGTGTGTGCCTGTGAAGCAGAGGCTCAGAAGAACTCATCCTGATATGGCAATGAAGATCAAAGAAGAAGTTCAGAAGCAAATTGATACAGGGTTTCTGGTGACTTCTACATATCCTCTATGGGTGGCCAATATTGTGCCCGTGCCCAAGAAAGACGGAAAAGTCTGAATGTGTGTAGACTATCGAGATTTGAATAAAGCTAGTCCGAAAGATGATTTTTCTCTACCACATATTGATATGTTGGTAGACAATACAGCTAAATTCAAAGTCTTCTCGTTTATGGACAGATTTTCCAGATATAACCAGATCAAGATGGCACCCGAGGACATGGAGAAGATAGCATTCATCACACCTTGGGGAACATTCTGTTATCGAGTGATGCCCTTCGGTTTGAAGAATGCCGGAGCCACGTATCAACGCGCTATGACTACCTTGTTTCACGATATGATGCACAAGGAGATCGAGGTCTATGTTGATGATATGATTGCTAAGTCGAAAACGGAAGTTGAACATGTTGAACACTTGGTGAAGCTGTTTCAGCGTTTGAGGAAGTTTAGGCTTCGTCTGAATCCGAACAAGTGTACATTTGGAGTCCGTTCCGGCAAGTTATTGGGCTTTATTGTCAGCGAAAGAGGTATTGAGGTTGATCCTGCAAAGGTCAAAGCAATACAAGAGATGCCTGCGCCCAAAACTGAAAAGCAAGTCCGAGGTTTTCTTGGCCGCTTGAACTATATTTCCAGATTTATATCCCACATGACTGCCACATGTGCGCCGATATTCAAGCTCCTCCAAAAAGACCAGTCCCATGACTGGACCGAGGATTGCCAGAAAGCTTTCGACAGTATCAAAGACTATCTGTCCGAACCTCCGATCTTGTCTCCGCCTGTAGAGGGAAGACCTTTGATCATGTATCTGACAGTTCTTGAAGACTCAATGGGTTGTGTCCTTGGTCAGCAAGACGAATCAGGAAAGAAAGAATCTTCTATCTACTACCTGAGTAAGAAGTTCACTTATTGTGAGTCTCGATACTCAATGCTAGAAAAGACATGCTGTGCTTTGGCTTGGGCTGCTAAGCGTTTACGCCAGTATATGATAAATCATACCACCTGGTTGATATCCAAAATGGATCCAATCAAGTACATCTTCGAGAAGCCTGCTTTAACCGGGAGGATTGCCCGTTGGCAGATGTTGTTATCTGAGTATGATATTGAGTATCGAGCTCAGAAAGCTATCAAAGATAGTATCTTGGCTGACCACTTGGCACACCAGCCTATTGAAGATCATCAGTCAGTGCAATACGAATTCCCAGATGAGGAGATTCTGTATTTGAAGATGAAAGATTATGATGAGCCTACACTCGATGAAGGGACAGAGCCTGGTTCCCGATGGAGTATGGTGTTTGATGGCGCTGTAAATCAGTATGGAAATGGTATTGGGGCAGTTATTATTACTCCTCAGGGCACACATATTCCTTTTACAACAAGGCTAACCTTCAAATGCACGAATAATATGGCTGAGTACGAAGCCTGCATTATGAGATTTGAAGAGTGCATCGATTTTTGGATCAAACATTTGGATGTTTACGATGATTCAGCCCTCGTTGTCAATCAGATCAAGGGTGAGTGGGAAACGAATCAACTTGGTCTTATTCCATACAGAGATTATGCGAGGAGGATTTCGACGTTCTTTACTGAAGTTGACTTCCATCATATTCCTCGAGATGATAACCGGATGGCAGATGCTCTTGCTACGCTCGCCTCCATGATTGTGGTCAAGTATTGGAATGAAGTACCCAACATCACCGTGATGCGCTTGAACAGACCGGCTCATGTATTTGCAGTTGAAGAAGCAAATGATGATAAGCCATGGTATTACGACATCAAGTGTTTCCTCCAGAACCAGGTCTACCCGCCTGGGGCATCTGTGAAAGATAGGAAAACTTTGAGAAGATTGTCAGGTAGTTTCTACCTCAATGGCGAAGTGCTATACAAGAGAAATTTTGACATGATTCTGCTCATATGCGTGGATAAACACGAAGAAGACCTGTTAATGACTGAGGTCCATGAGGGTTCATTTGGTACTCATTCCAATGGACATGCCATGGCTAGAAAAATGCTGAGAGCAGGCTACTATTGGCTGACAATGGAGTCTGACTGCTGCAAATATGTGAAGAGATGCCACAAATGTCAGATTTACGCTGATAAGATTCATATTCCTCTGACACTTCTGAATGTGATTTCATCACCATGGCCTTTCTCCATGTGGGGAATTGACATGATCGGCATGATTGAGCCTAAAGTGTCCAACAGACACATGTTTATTCTCGTAGCAATTGATTACTTCACCAAATGGGTTGAAGCGGCATCATATGCTAATGTGACCAGGTAGGTGGTTGTGAAGTTTGTCAAGAATCGACTTATATGCCGTTATGGTGTGCCTAATAAGATCATTACTGATAATGGATCTAAGTTGAACAACAAAATGATGGAAGAGCTGTGCAGTGAGTTCAAGATTGCACACCATAATTCTTCTCCTTACAGACCCAAGATGAATGGGGCTGTTGAAGCTGCTAATAAGAATATCAAGAAGATTATCCAGAAGATGACAGTTACGTACAAAGATTGGCATGAGATGCTGGCATTTGCTTTGCATGGATATCGTACATCTGTCCGCACTTCAACAGAGGCAACCCCTTTTTCTCTTGTTTACGGCATGGAGGCTGTTCTCCTAGTATAGGTGGAGATCCCATCAATGGGAGTCTTGATGGAAGCCAAGTTGACTGATGCTGAATGGATTCAGAGTCGTTTTGACCAACTGAATTTGATCAAAGAGAAGCGATTGACTGCCATGTGCCATGGTCAGTTATATCAGCAAAGGATGAAGAAAGCCTTTGATAAGAAGGTCAAGCCTCGTGTATTCCGAGAAGGTGACCTTGTGCTCAAGAAAGTCTTGTCTTTCGCGCCCGATTTCAGGGGCAAGTGGACTCAAAACTATGAAGGTCCATACGTTGTCAAGAGAGCCTTTTCAGGCGGTGCTTTGATACTCACAACTATGGATGGGGAGGATTTCACTCGTCCTGTGAATTTAGATATAGTCAAGAAATACTTCGCCTAAAATAAAAACAGAATTGCTCGCTAAGTTGAAAACCCGAAAGGGCGACTTAGGCAAAAATGAGCGTCTCAGTGGATTGAAAACCCGAAAGGGAGATCCAAGCAAAAGTTAGAGACATGAAAAATGAATTTTGTATCCCGCTAGATTGAGTACCTCACTCTGGGGCAATCTAGGCAAAAATTAGGGATTTGGCAAGTAACTGCATCCTGACAAGACTGTGTTCTACATCTGTCATCCATCGGAGGATTGTCCATTCGTCGTCAACTGAAGCTTCGAATACATCGAATTCAGAATTGGTGGAGAAATGGTCATTATGTTCAATGTAGCCCTTTTCCAATATATATCACCAATTTCAAACTTGTAAATATCTGTGGAGTCTTGCCATTTGCAGACTACCATTCCATCAAATAAATTTGAGCCTTTTCCCAATTGTTTGCACTCTTATTTGTTTCTATTCAACAAATGGTTTGCAGGTTTTAATTGAGAAAATGTCATTGTCTTAATAAATGAATTTTTCATAAATTGTTTTTAGACAAAGTGAACATTCACAATGACAAAAAGATACTTAAGAAATCCTCAGTGCTCTCCCAAGGGTGGTATGATTCCCAACAAGGTAAGACATTTGTTCATACCTCTGGTAGGATTGTATCTTCTTCTTTCGAGCCCCTATTGTGGTTCATCCCCAGTAGAGTACTGTGAGAACCTTTTATGGTTTCTCCCACAGTGAGGTTGCCAAGTAGAGTGCTTATTGAAGATTTTAACCTTCCTCTCTCCAATAGAGCAACATTTTTTCCTCACCGATGTGATTTTTCTTGAGAGATTCTGATTGGTGGTTGATCCCCAGAATGTCTTCGATTCCTCAGAAGAATCCCCGGTAGAATCGTGAGTATGGTGGATGTTATCTATGTGGATTTATCCCTTGCATAGATTGGGTTGTTCCTGGTATCTTTGATCCCCAGACTTCCTTTGGTTCCTTCGGGTATATCCCCACCAGAGTTGTTAGTATGATGAACTTTATATGTGTTGGGTTCATCCCCAAGAGGTATGTTTGTGGAGATGATTACCACTCTCCCCAAAGAATAAATCTTCTCTCCTCAGCAGGATGTGATTTCCTCAGCAGGTTTGGTACTTGGTGTGATCACCAGTTTCCTCTTGTCTCTTCCTTAGTGAAGACGCCAGCAGATTTTCTTTTGTGACAGTGTTCTGCGTGTGCAATGAACTTTTGTCCTCCGGTTGTGATTGCTGATTCCTCCGGAACCTCTTGTGTTTCCTCCCGAGCAGAGCGTAGGATGAAGGTGTTGATGGCCTCCTTCCTCAGCAGGTGAGATTCTTCGGACCGATTGGCCGTTGGAAGCTTCTGCTTGGTGGTTATATCCCCACAGAGATCTATCACTCCCTTTGATAACTTCCCTAGCGGAGTGGTCCCTAGCAGAATTCATCTGGGCCCTGGTCTATTTTCCCTGGTGGAGTGGATTCTCCAGCAGAATTGATCTACACTGTGATCTGATCCCTCAGTAGATTTTCTTTGATGGCAGTTTATGCCTGTGTGAGGCATTTCCCTCCCCAAGTCGGAGTGGTTGTTCATCCTCCCCACGGAGTTGTGATATCTCTGATTCCTCAGCAAAGTTGCTCTTATGGCATTTTGAGCCTGTGCATTAGACTTTGTGTCCCAGTTGGAGTGATTATTGATCCATCCCCGCAGAGATTTGGTGTTTTCCTGATATCTCTGATCCGTGGCAGATGTGTCCTCCTGGGAAGGTTCATTTGGGTGATGTTCCCCTTTTCCTTTCTCTAGCAGTTAGTCTCCTCAGTAGAGATACTCGTGTGATGGAAGTGGTCTTTATGACTCGTATCCTCTAGCTGGAGTGATTATTTGATTCCTCCCCTGCAGAGATTGGGTTGTTCCCTGGTATCTCCAATCTCCGGAAGATCTCTTGCTCTCTGGTGATTTTTGGCTCTCCCTTTTGACCAGTAGTACCGGGTGGTTGATTCTTGGAATCCTATGTGTGTTAGACATGTCTGTTTTGTCAGCATTCATCATATATAAATCATGCATATACATGCATAATCATAACATTCAAATATTCATGTTGCATTCTTTGCCATATATCTTTTGATTGTTGTCTCCTGCTAATTGGTGGTCCTGATCTCCACAGTAGATCTCCCCAAGCAGATGTCGGTGTGTCTGATCTCTCCATATAGAGTCAGCCCCTTAAGCAGAAAGTGTCTACCTTTCCTTTTGCACTCCCCACTGAGTTATATCCTCGTGGCTGACGGTTGTTTCCGTTTCCCCCCAACATATATTGGGATGGGTTTCCCTATTGAGTTAGTTCCTCATTAGGATGAGTCTTGATTCAGTTTGCCTTTTTGGTTTGATCCTAAATTGACTCCTTTTTTACTGTCTCTTGTGCTTCCCTGTGTTATAAATGAATAAATTGTTCAGTAACCGGCAATAGTTCATCTTATTCCCCAGCGGAATTTGTGGCTTTCTACCCAGTAACCGATAGTTATATTTCCTATCTTTGCGGTTTTCTACCCAGTAACCGGTAGTTGTAAATCCTACTTTTTCTCCCCTCTACGGAGTTTGTCGGTCTTCTACCCAGTAACCGGTAGTTGTAAATCCTACTTTTTCTCCCCTCTACGGAGTTTGTCGGTCTTCTACCCAGTAACCGGTAGTTGTAAACCCTTGTTACCCATCGAAGTTTGTGGTCTTCTACCCAGTAGTCGGTAGTTGTAAATCCTACTCTTTTATCCTCAGCTGAGTTTGTGGTTTTCTACCCAGTAGCTGGTAGTTATAAACCTTTTGTTCCTTAGTGAGAGTTTCATGGTTTTCTACCCCATATCCGATAGATGTAAACCCTATTTTCTCCCCTTTGCAGAGTTAACCATTGTGTTCGTCCTAGTTGATGACGGTTACTCTTCCGTGGTTTTCTACCCCATATTCGGTAGATATAATCCCCTCTTTGACGGTTATCAGTATCCAATATTCGGTCTTGATATCCCCTCCCTCTGTTGGATATTTGCTCTGAGTAAGCAATTTTATTCCCAGCGTGGTCTTCTTTCATTTACCCTTGTGTGGTAATGTTTGTTGCCCCTTTGATTGGTCGTCATTATATACCCAGTAACCGGTATCCTGATGCCTTTCTTTTCGGCTGATTTATCCGTTTAACCCAGTAACCGGTTGTGGATAATCTTCCATGCGAGTATATTATCTACGTTCTGACGGTAATACATAATATGTCTCATGCACTCTTTGGTTGAAGCCTTTGGTTGTTTCCCCAACTGAGTAAGATTCGTATTTCCTTTGTGGAATCGAATATCCATCCAGTAAATTGAGTTTGCCTTTTCAGCCACCCGTTTTGGATGATGAGTGTTTTGGAAGTGAACCCCAATTCACGCTTTGGTCGGTCACCTATTATATACCCAGTAACCGGTATCCCTGGTGTTCCCTCCTCTTTCGGTCGATTTATCCGTTTAACCCAGTAACCAGTTTTATCTACGTTCTGACGGTAATAGATAATATATCTCATGCACTCTTTGGTCGAAGCCTTCTGTCCTTCCCTAGTTGAGTAAGATTCGTATTCCTTGTAGAATCGAATGTCCATCCTATGAACATGATTGCTTTTCCAGCTCTCTTCAGGATGATGAGTGTTTTGGAAGTAAACCCAAATTCACGCCTTGGTCGGTCACCTATTATATACCCAGTAACCGGTATCCCTGGTGTTCCTTCCTTTCTGCTCCCTATTATGACCTTCGTCCCCTGTGGAGTCAGATTTTCCTGAGTCGAAATATACCTTTTTCAGGTCTTCCTCAGATGTTTTTGGTTGATTGATATCTCTCACCCGTATACCGGTCTTAGATATTCATTCTTCTCGAGCGTGTTGTTCTCACCCAGTAACCGGTGTTCAGATCACACGTCTCTTTGAGCTTGTTACCCAGTAACCGGTAACACCTCACCCCTCTGCTTCCCGAGGAGAGTCTTTTTTTTAGACAATCCCAGTGAGGTCAGTTGTATTTCGTTGTTGCTGTGTTGGCGTTTCCCCCAATACATGCATTTTCCCGGCAGGGATATCTTGTTCAGATCTTTCCCCAGCCCGAGTCCGGATTTTTATCCGAAGTTTCCTCCGTTTGAGTCTTTCCATTGGTTATTCCCTTTGGAACCCTTTTCCCGAGTTTCAAGTCGTGACCTGCTCACGCATTTTCTCTTTTTATTCCCCAGTAGAGTCTCCAGTTTTGGGTCATGACTTGCTTATGCATTTTCTTATCCCCATGTGAGTCCCGGTAGAGTCTCTATTCCTGGCAAGTGTATTACTCCGATGGATTGTTTTTCTCGGATGTCTTTTCTTCTTTGTGGACGTACTCCCACATAGATTCGTTTGTTTACATGCATACATCTGCATCATGAGGTCTCTTAGGGACCAAAATTTGTCTCTTTATTATTATTTAAGCCCATTCTATCTCGTTGAGGCGAAGATTTTAACCTTCACTTCTCCGGATAGAATGATCTTAAATAGGGGCATCTGTAAGACCCCAATTTTTGACCCTAAGATCCCTCATGGCATCATAGCATTTGCATTGCATAGCCTCAAGGATCAATGAGCATCTTGCTTCTTTACCTGTGGGTGGGATCTCTTTGAGAGTGATTCTTGATCACCAAGAATGTTTGCATTGTATATCATTGCTTATCTCATTTGTTTATTAACCAAAAAGTACAAAAATATGTCATTAACCTTTGTTACTTGCAGCTTAAGCAATCAACAGGTCAAGCACATCAGGTGAATCCTTGGTACAAGAGATAAGGCATTTTCCTTGAGATGAAGACCATTTGATCATTCATAAGAGCTTATATGAGCTAGGTTTGCATTTTGAAGCAAATTTACCAAGTGGTAGAGGCTCCAGTTCATCAGTGCATTTTCAGGGCATCTGAGGCCCATAAAAGTCAACTGAAAGTCAACTGAGGGCTATGAGTTGGGAAAATGATTTTCTTCATCCCAATCATGTTCAAACAAGGCTTATTCCTCATGTCAAACATTTATCTTGAAGAATTTGAATTCAAATCAAAAGTTTCCAAAAATGGAAAGTGACCTGTAATTTCAAGTTTCCAAAAATGGCAAGTTTTTGGTTCACTTTCAACTTGACTTTCCAACATCAAAGAAGTTTCAAATGAATTTTTGGTCAACATGAAAGTTGAATATATTTCTCTCCTCTTTTCAAAAGGCCAATATCATGAGCATCTGATGAATGGTTGAGAAGTTATGGCCAAAGGATCACAATGTGTACAGGGAAGTTCAACATGGCATAACTTTTGATCCAAAACTCCAAATTGAGTCACTCCTTTTGCAAAATGCTCCTTATGACCAAGAGATTCCAAATCCATCATTGCATTGCATGAAAAAGAATCACATGACCATATGTCCATTCAAGTACATTTTGGAGGGAAAGTTGGTAATTCAAATTTGGTGCATCATACATGCAAAATTCCAATCCTATCATGTTCATGAGCTGATTATAAGTGATTTTGAATCCTCACATGGCACTGTTCACGTGCACTTTTTCCATGCATAGGTGTATTTACCAATTTTTCCATGCACCTAATTTTCCTTAAATTTTCATTAGCCAATGCTTAATTATCATTTCAACATGATTAGGGAGGAGTATATAAGCTTAATCCTAACTGCATTTGCAGATAACATTACATTCTAGATCTGAAATTTGATTTCCCTCCAAAAATTCTCTCAATTCAAAATTGAATTTTCTTCACATAACTCATCAATATTCTTGCATAATCATGTTCACAATGCATCATTGATGAAGAATCATCACTTGGTTTGAAGAAATTGGTGCAGAAACGTGCATACACAAAGCTTGAAGATGAACATGGCTTTCCGAAATTTAGCAAGATCCAAGCCTTTTCAAGTGTTAATTTGTGCATCAAACTTCATAACAAGGTTGAGGAAGGAGACCTGGAGCTGGAGGAGCCTTGAATACACTGTTTCATCACACTGCTCTTCAAACAGGTTGGAAATCGATCATCTCTTTTCTTCATTTTATTGCCATGATTAGATAGATCTTGATTCACTGATGATGCTGATGTAAATAGAATTGAATTTGGCTAAGTATTAAGTGAGATACGATGAGTTGAAATTTGGATGTGCAATATGTTTCTCTTCGATCTGCTCTTGTTAGGAAGTATCAATGTGAATTGAACATGGATTTGGAATGTATGTTGTGTGAGCTTTCGATTGGTACCATTTTTGCGCAATTTTGGAAAATTTTAGTGAACCATCGCCGGAAAGCCATCGGAGAAGACGACCGAAATTACTATTCCGGCCGTCTGGTTCAAACGTTAGGGTTTCATGTTTAGCGTGCTTGCAACCATTGATTCCTCTGTTCGATCCCTTGCGTGAACATTTTGAAATTCCACTTGTGATTCTCACTTGATCCAAACGTTGCGTTTCACTTGTAAACGCACATGTAACCTTCCAAACGCCAGTTCGATCCTTCGCTGTGCATTTCAATTTGTTTTAATTTCTTTAAGCGCTTCTTTTGACCATGAGTGCACTGGTTCGATCCCAGCCTTGCGCATATTGCCAATTTCCTTTCACATTTCCATTTTCCACATGATTCACATTATTTCTTTTTATTTTCTTCAAATTCTAAAAATCATTAAAAAGAGCATACATGTACAAATTAATTCATTCTTTTTTCCACATGTTCATTTCAATGTCTATTATTTGTTGATGTTATTTTCTTGATTTTTGCACTTCTGGATTTTTAAATGTGCTTGAATGATTGAACATGATGCAAATTTGACATGTGGTACTAACTGATTTGTGAAATGCTCATTGATTGTCCAATTGCTTTGAAATTTAACATGCTTGATCATAACATGTGACATGATCTTTTGGCTTTTGTTTGGCATTTTTATCACATTCCATCACTGTTTTGGACACATGAATGTATGGTGTGACAATTTGTGTCACACATTTGGATGCTGCTTTGTTCATTTTCATATACATGCCATTTCATGATCATTGGACACATTTCTGTTTTAATGTGGATTTTCTATGTTTGATGTCCAATTATGATCACATTGATTGCCTCTGCCTTATCTTGTTCATGTGATGGCTTTGCCTTATGATTTGGCCTTGATCCTTTTTAGGACATCTTCTTGCTTGATTAAATGTGCATCATGTGAAATATTAGCTTCTGTTTTGACTATTTGCTTTGCCTTTGACCCTAGTCTTGGTACTAGTGGTTTGTACTCACCTTTTGAGCTTTGTATTTAAGGTTCAAGAATCTAGCCCTAGTGGTTGATGTGATCTCATTACTTGAGATGCAAGTTGCTTTGGTTAACTAACTTTGGTTGTATTGTAGGTCCATTGGTGATGAACTCACTTGAGTTGCTTACCCTTGTTGACTTACATTGTGTACATATTGGAAATGTCCCACTCTTGTTGACTGTTTGGTTTGTCTGAATACAATATTGATTGTTTGACTTTTGTACAGGTACATTAGTTGCTAGCTTTTGATTAAGCTTTTCTTTGGAGTGTGGTTGGTACACCACTTAGGTAGCCACTCTTTTCTCCATGTAGTCTGGAAGCCCTGTCGTTTCTTTTGGCAGGCATTTGGCTGAAGTCCTCCTTAAGAGGCAATGACTGTGATTGTTTACATTTGTGCTCAAGACCTCCTTGTTGAGGCATGTTACTTGTTAAGTCCTCCTAAGTGAAGAGGCAATTGACAGATAGAAGGGATTAGCAATCAATCCCCTGTTATTCAGTGAGTCGTTCATTATGGTCGCACTAGGTGTTGGTGCTCTTGAACCTAACAAAAGATTTTTGTATATAGAGTCAGTCAAGTGGAATAGGGTCCCTCTTTATGGATCCCCACATCTTCTTTGATTCAAGCTCACCCAGGCCAGGGTTCAGAGCATGAGGTCTAATCCTCATTTCCTTTCATCTGCTTCACCCTAACTCTCAATGTTAGAGGTTAAGAGCTCAAGATACCCCTACAGTTTTGGCTTGTTTGTCGAGGTTGATATGACCCCTCTTGACTAAAGCCCAACCATTTGTATGAGCCTCTTGTTTGTATATAGAGTGTGATGTTTGATTGTTTGTTTGCTTTTGCATCTTTCATATGCTTGCTTTTCATGCATCTTTGTTGCTAGGAGTCAGATGTAAGTCCAACTATTGGCTTTCTGTTTCCCATTTGTTTTGAGGAGTTAGATGTAAGTCCAGCTATTGGCTATCTGTTTCCTATTTTGTTTTGAGGAGTTAGATATAAGTCCAGCTATTGGCATCCTTTGTCCTATTCTTTGTTCAGGAGTTGGATGTAAGCCCATCTATTGGAATTCCGTTTCCGTTGTTGTGTAGGAGTTGGATATAAGTCCATTGATTGGCATTCCATTTCCTCTTTACTGTTTATAGCTTTTGCTTTTGTGCTTGTTGCCTTATTCCAAAGGATGGTACTTGCTTGGATCGTCTACATATGATCTCAAGAGAGGAACTCCTAATGAATTTTTGTTCCTCACCCTTCCACCTTTTATTCCTTATGCCTCCATTTGCATGTTAACCCAAACCAAAAAATATTGTGCAAACATCTGACTTGTTTTCAAAACTAGAAACCTAAGCCTTAGGCTTTTGATTTTCAAACTTTCTTTTCATAATACTCATTTTGAATTGAACTTTAAGTCAACTTTTACCATTTTTGTACATACTCTAATTGGTTAATTCAACCCATTCAAATGTGATTCTTTTGTGGTTCCAACAACCATGTTCATAATCAAATTTTTCATAACCATCTGCTATTAGGTTTGAGTTATCCTTGTGGTAGATATAATACTCACCTTATCCTTAGTGATTTGATTGTAAGACTTCCATGCTTATTATAGGGTTAACCCCTCACTAGCATGTTGAAGCTGTCATCACATGGTGGACCTGTGGATTTTTCAGGTTGAGTTTTCTCCCTTTGATAACAAAAGACCTTAAGGCTTTTGGATCAATCAATCCACCCATGTTTTGGAAATCTTTTAGCCGAACTACGAGGTTTTGATCCTATTCTTTTTATAAGAAGGTACGTAGGCAATGGATTCATCCATCCAAACACAAAAATAATTAACTTGTACATTCTTTTCTCACCTCTTCAATCATGTTTGCATAATAAATATTTTCATAAACAATACCTTTTGCAACAAGTTGTGAAAAGGGCTCCCTAGGAGTACCTAGGATGTTGTGGGTGCCTAACACCTTCCCATAGCATAATTACCGCCTTACCCAGATCTCTGTTTCTTTTATTAGTTTTCTCTTTGCAAAACTTCTTAGGCTTTTGTTCGCTTTCTAGCCATTCCTTTGGATAAATAGAAGTGTGGTGGCGACTCTATCTTTGTATGATTTACCTTGGATCTAGTTAATATTTCCAATGGTAACGATTACACCGCTACACTTACAATGAGACCATTTACTTTCTTGTTTGGTTACTTTGCATGCATGTTACATTAGCCAAATTTCATAACCAAATAAATAAACCCTTGATTCAAAGTGGCATTTTCATAATCAAATTCAAAAATACAATAAAATTACGATAATTATTGTGCGCTACGAGCCTTAAATGGACGAGAATGAGTAAGAATGGAGCATTCCTACTCTTACTCAGATTATTTTGGACGCAAGATGCTTGGCTTATTGTCTAGAATAATCACCTTCTCCCATAGACTTTAGTATAATATAATCACAAACATTCATTTCATAAAACTCTTATTCAAGGTAAAAGTAATACAAATCATCAAACTTATTTTTACGCCTTAAAGCATCATCCAGGAAACCCTTTTCTCAAAGATAAAATCAACCAACACACAAACATTTTCTACTCCAAACTACGGAGCTCTGATTCCTCATCCCCGAATAAGTGATACGTAGGCACAAGGCGCCCAATCCTTGGCGAGCACCATAATAAAAATATCAAAACCCCTCTCTTTCACACACATTCTTGTTTTTGAAAATAAAGCAATAATGAGATAAATCGTCGTGTACATAAACAAACAAAATGGTTCCCATGGAGTGCAATGGACGTGAGGGGTGATAATACCGTCCCCTTGCATAATTGACTTCTGAACCCAAATCTTGGTTGCGAGACTGATTCTTTATCCGTAACGTTGCGCTTCCCATGCGCATCTCATTGTTTGCTAGGGTTTTATCGACTATTTCCCCTCTTCTCTCTGATAGAGGTAAATTAAATAAAATTCGGTGGTGACTCATGTGATTTTGCCTCTCTTTGGCATTTTCTTAGTCCTAGTTTCATTATCGTGAAATCCCGATAGAGAATTTTTTCAAAGCAATTCCATACAGTCAAACTTTAAGTCCACTGCCCATGTGTATTGAGACATTTTTTCAAATCAAACATCTCTCCTCCCCCGATGTGTTGAGAATTTTTAAAATCTAAAAACAACAAATAAACAATCTTTTTCTAGATAACTTATGATGCCCTAATCCTTCATATTACTCGAGGATACATAGGCATAGAGTTGTAAAACTCTAGCGAGTACAATAACCAAAAATATTTTATGTGTCATTCATTCTAATCAAACTTTTTTTTTAATAATGACCTATCCCTTTTAAATAAATAAACTTACAAGATAACTAATAACATAAGCAAACATTTCCTTAGGAAAACACAATAACCCTAGAACTATAGAAGGAGCCAATTGAGTACAATGGAGGTGACTCTTGAGCCTAGTCTTTCACCCTTAACCTTAGGTTTTATCATTATATTTTTGTTCCTTAGGAAAAAATAAAGGATGATGGCGACTCTGTAAGTTTTATCATTAAATATATATCCATCATTCTTGTCTTCACAACCTTAAAACTATAATTGAAGATATAAAGAAGGGTTTGGGGATCCTACTGATAATCTTTGAAAGACAAGTGTAAATTTCAAAGAGTATATATATATATATATATATATATATATATATATATATATATATATATATATATATATATATATATATATCATTCTTGTCTTCACAACCTCAAAACTATAATTGAAGATATATATAGGGATTTGGGGATCCTAGTGATAATCTTTGAAAGACAAATGTAAGTTTCAAAGAGTGTGTTTTTAGATTTTGGAAATCCTTGGAGATATATATGGGGGATTGAGAAATAGTCATAAACACCTTGATCGCCCGACGAAATCTGAATCTCCAGGCGAAACCAACCCAAATATTTCCGCTGGACTCCCTTCATTGACCACACCCATTACATATCTCTTTTGATTTCTAGGATGATTTCTGGTTTTTGCAATCTCAAAACATGTTTTCTTTCTTTTAATCACTTAAGGTTTTAAGGCATATTTTAACAATTTTTAATAAAGATTTTGATAGTTAGTGAAAAAGACTAAATCAAGTCAAAATCATTACAACCACACAAATTTCATAGTATTTTACCGTGTAAGTTATGATGACGAAGCAATGAGAGGTTTGGCACATAAAGAACAAGAGAAAATAAGTAAAAATCGAAAGAAACAGGCAATAATGGCGAACTCTTCAAGCATAACGGTGATACCCACACAAGATAGACAAAAATGATGTGCTTCTAAAACTAATTGTGTGATTCAAACAATTTACCATAATTGAAATAAAATGTTTAATCGTGACGCGGTTAAATTAAGTTTTTATGCAATTCTGTGATATCCAAATTTATGAGATAAGTCCTTCTGCCACTTATAGCAGTACAACATCAAATTCTTTAACACAACTAGGTAGCTTTGAATTCCTCTTAGCACCTAAAGATATGTATGAGAAAGACTCGCAATCTTGTCAAGCACTATAATAAAAACATTTTCGTGACCCCTTTTACTTTCCTTTTTCTCTTTTTATCGCTCGAAGAAAAAATATTTATATAAGCTAACATTCCATCATAATTTTTAACTAAATTAGTCTTGTTGAGTACAACGAATGTGATGGGTGCTAATACCTTCCCCTTGCGTAATCAACACCCGAACCCAAATTTGGTTGCGATGACCATCTTCATTTTATTTTAAGGGTATTATCAATATTTTCACTTTCTTTATTTGTATAATACTTCCACGAGCTCGCGAATGCTATGCGAAGGATCGTGTTTTTTGAGATGTGATATCCCATTTATATGATATAACAAGGGTAAGAATTACTCTTATAGTCCTGGGCTTGACTACTAAGGAGAAAGTTTTAGTGAAGTTAAAGCCTTGTTATTGATTATAACCCTTAGTAACTAGCATGGCTTTGTGTTTTCTTATAGTACCATCAACATTTATTCGTTCAGTCTGAGTGTGTGCAATAAAGACTTTAGGCTTAGATTTACCTGTCTTGGCTCTAGTAAGCATAGGGTGGTCATTCTCTAAAGGAGGAGGTGGAGGGTTACTTGTGATGATAGAGGGTGAATTAGATGACTCATAAATGAGAAAAAAAGAAGTGGATTCTGATTGAATAGAGCAAGAGGGAAGGATTAGAGGTGTATTTGTATTTTGGTCTTGATATTGAGGTATCTTTGGGTGTTTTGTTGTTTTCGAGTGAAGTTGATATGTGTTCCCCAAGATAAAAAAGGGATAAGGTGCATTATCCTCAAGATATTTAGATGAACCATGATTTAGTGAGATATATGAGTAGGCTCATTATCCCTAGGATAATGTGAAATATCTGCTAAGGGACTAGAATTTTTCAGATTTTGCAAAGGTGGGGCTAGGTTCTGCAGCAAAAACTTTGGCATGAGTATACATGTTTCCTGAAGAAGATAATGCATCAAAGGCAGGTTGGCCAAAGATAAATTGAGTTTATGGATAAGGCATAGAGCCTTCTGAGGTGCAGTGATTCTGGACAAAAGTTTGAGTAAATGCTCTATGTGTATAAGGTGACTAACTTGTGGAGTTAGGCACGACAATGTTACCTAGTTGTGCTCTTGTGTGATGAGACTGAGTTGAGACAACTGGAACAGTAAAGTACTAGTAGGATAGGCCATATGTTTGTCAGTAGGTGAAAGCTTAGTTTGACTGTTTGAGGAGAACAGTTGGGAAAAAGGAAAGTGATGTTCATTAAATGTAACATCCTTGGAAATCTAGTTTTTCCCATTTCTACTTAGACATTTGAAACTTATATGTTGAGGTGATACCCCAAGATACACATATTCTTGACTTCTAAGTTGAATTTTGTGTTGGTTATAAGGTTTAAGCAAAGGATAGAATGCATAACCAAAAGTTCTAATGGCCTTGTAATCTGGATGTTTCCCATAGAGAGAATGGAAAGGTGAATAATGTGTAGTTAAAGGGGAAGTAGGAAGCCTATTTATTAAGTACATAGAGTAGAAAAGCTATGATCCCAATATGTTAGAGGGATTGAGGAGTGATCTAGAAGGGTAAGTCTAATTTCAACAATATGTTTGTGTTTTCTCTCTACAGTGCCATTTTGATATGAGGTATGAGGACAAGTTAGTTTATGTGTAATTCCTAGTTCTGCCAAATATCTACTGAAGGTCCTAAATTCTCCACCAAAATCAGATTGAACAAATTAATAGTTTGATTAAATTGTGTTTGGACAAATTTATGAAACAATTTGAATGCACCTAAGGTTTCAAATCTTTGTTTGAGAAAGTATCGCCATGTGTATCTGGTATGACCATCTAAAAAGGAAATATAATATTTAAAACAAAATATTGAATGAGATGGGGGTGGACCGCACAAATCAGTATAAATAATATCAAAGGCTTTATTGTAAACATTATGAGTTAGGGGAGCATGTAATCTATGAGCTTTACCAAGATTGCAAGAAGTACAAAGGAAATATTGTTTATTTAAACTAGGAATACTACACAACTTGAGTATATGATTAATTAAATAAAAAATAGGCAGGGCTAACCTATGATGCCATAGAATACTAGTATTACATTTATTAGTTTTATGAGATTCAGAATGAAAAGTAGAATCATATTGAAAAGCAGTATAACTTTTAATTACCATGTGAGGATTCAAGTTGTGGGACCTGGATTCCTTCAAGGATAGCAGAGGAGAGCAGTATAGGCCACTAGGATCAAGGACTCCTTAAACAAGAACTTGTTTAGAGGCCTATGATTTAATATAACACTTGTCAGATAGAAATTCAAAAATAACATTATTATCATTTGAGAATTTCGAAATAGAAAGAAGACTCCTAGTCATTTTTGGTACATGTATAACATTAGCAAGCATTAACTTATGGTTTGCAACAAGTTTGTAATGAAATTAAGTGGAACCTACAGGTTTTAAAATAAGAGTTTGGCCATTCCCTACATACACTTTGTTAGACCCTAAATATTACTTAAGGTTTTGCAAATGAAAATCATAGGGGGGTAAGTGGTGGGAAGCACATGAGTCGGCGAACCACACTTGACATTCTAGCTCTACAGGTAGAGAATATTCCCAATTAGTAGCAAAAGGTTAACCAATGGAAGCCATAATAGACATAACTTGCGAATTTTCTGAGCTATCTTGAGATTTTTCTTGACTCATACTTGTGCTGCCACCAGAAACATGTTGATATTTTTCTTGACTCATACTTCATGATTTGTGTGAGCAATATTGGCAACAATGGTTGTAGCATCAAGCTCCCGACGAAACTTATCCAATTGTGCTTCTTGAACATAAAAAAGCGATTCAACATCACAAAGTGTGGGTGACACAGGATTTCCATGCGTTTAATCATAAAGAGGTTGTATTCCCC
The DNA here is from genome assembly GCF_024323335.1 of Lathyrus oleraceus. Taxonomy (NCBI): domain Eukaryota; kingdom Viridiplantae; phylum Streptophyta; class Magnoliopsida; order Fabales; family Fabaceae; genus Lathyrus; species Lathyrus oleraceus. Next base: position 328,362,451 of record NC_066580.1, read on the forward strand.
AAGAAGACCATCCAAGATTGCATCTATTTGATCTTATTCAGTAATAGTATCTTCAACAGCCTACAAAGAATTTGTTATCGCTTTGATTCTCAATACAAATTATGTGATGGAATTGTTACCCATCTTTGTATATTTGGTTCAACTCTAAGATGTCGAACCCTAACCTTCATTTGAGAATTGAAGTATTGATGGATGTTGTCCTAAACTTCAAAGGCGTGTTTACATGCTAACACTTCGGGTAAAATAGATTTAGATACAGTAGATAAAAGACATATGAACATAGCTTGATCTTGAGCGATCCAAGTTTCATATTCATCATAAAATGTAATTGTGATGTGATCCTAAGTCGATTTGTATTTCTGCGAGATTTGAGGATTAACAACTACTTTATACATATTTTACGTCAAGATAACTCCTTCGACTTACTGGTTCCAAAGCAGATGGTTGTTCTCTTGCAACTTGATTGAGAGTTTTGGTACGAACAAATTGTTAGATTTCACGAATGCAAAAACGATGGAAAGTTCTTGAGATTGAGCTGGATCTTTGATCCCTGGTTCTTAATTTTTCAATGGAATTCATTGATGAAGCTTGAAGGACCAAATCTGAGAGATACAACACGATACGCATATATGACAAAATAGGTGTAGATTCAGAGATAATGGAAGCGTGAAGGATTGTTTCCTACGAAGGATACCATGTTAAAGGTGGCGAAGATAAGCATGGAAGTTCATCATCAAAATTGAAACATTCAGATACAGAGAGAAATACACAATGAAAGAGAAAGAGTTTTGGATAGATTTGCAATGAATGAAATGTGTTACACGTGTACACGTATTTATCCACACCAGAAAAAGAGTTATAACTAAACAGTATAGCAGTTACAATTAAAATAAACACCTAACGATAACAAAACTAATACTTTACTTAATACACATACAAGCTATGTTAACACTATTAACTTACTGCAACATCCAATGGTAATTTCTCTCCAATAAAATAAAATAAGTCATGTAATACTAAAACTGTCGCTTATAATGTCAAGTCAATAAATTGACTAACAAAAATATATTTAAAGAACTTTATAATAACATTTATTAGATAAATAAGAGACTAATGTTAGAAAAAATAATAATTTAAGATATTGTTGGTTTAATTAAACTAGTTATTGCACCGCGAAAAATGCTTGAGCGTATCGCACGCTCAATGTACAACAGGGTCACCGCCGAACTTTATCTATTTCAATAGAAAGGGAAAATATCGATAAAACCCAGGGGGAAGAGAAAAAGGGTAAGTAAATTGTTTATTCAAGGGGAAGGTATTAGAATCACTCACATTCATTATACTCAACGGAAACCATTTTGATTGTTCTTTGCACGAATGGGTGTTATTATCTAAAAGTTACTTGTGACTGGTTTTAATTAAGGTGGAAAATAAATTTATTAATTAATTAAGGTGTTATTATCTCAAATAAATTTATTTATTATCATAGTTCCGTAGTTCATGGTAGAAAATAAGTATGTGTTGGTTGTTTTTAAGGAACACTTATAATCGTATCCTAGAAGCGTGTAAATGTTAGCTGATTCTGATCCTTGTGTGAATGCTTTAAGCTTTTAGTCTGACTGCTAAGGAACAAATTATAATAGTTCTTTTATGAAAATAACGTTGTTTGAGTTTGAAAAGAGTTTGATTGAATTGAAATGAAAACAATTGTGAATGAATGAAAAAGATTTGTGAAATGGTGAAGGTGTTGCTAAGGTGTTATTTGGACCAAGAGTGTGTTGTTTGAACCCATATAGTGGTGTCTGAACCAAGAACAGGAAATCAAAATAGTGTTTAAACCAAAGATAAAATAAATGTGGTATTTAAACCAAAGAGATGGGTGTTTTAACCAAGATGGTGATTAACACAAAGAGAAAAAACAAGAGTGGTGTTTAATCCAAAGAGAAAATAAGAGTGGTGTTTAAACCAAAGAGAAAATAAGAGTGGTGTTTAAACCAAAGAGAAAGATGAGAGTGGTGTTTAAACCAAAGAGTGTAGCGTTAAACCAATAATTAGTGATTAGCCAAAAAGGAAACAAAAATAGTGTTTAAACCATGAGTGTGGAGTTTAACCAATAACTGGTGATTAGCCAAGGAGGAATTATAGGATTTTTCCTAGATCTCGGGATCAAGACCTAAAAAGAGGGGGTTTGCCTACATATTGGGTCTGACAAGGCAAACATGCATGAAAAGGGTTTTAACCATGAGAAGATGATTAACCCATGCAGGAGGTGATTAACCAAATGACAGGTGAGTAACCTCAAGTGTTATGCATGGTTCAGAGATGGGTGTTTAGCCTAGAGAATGTGATCAACCCATGTAGGAGGTGATTAACTAAGAGTAAAGGATTAACCTCAAGAGTGTATGGATATCAAAAGATTATTTTATTTGGTCCAAAGAGAAAGGTATTGTTGATAAGGATTGTTGAAGTGTTGTATGTGGGAAGCAAATTTGAAAGTTGTTTGATTCGAATTGCAATAAAGTCTATGAACGGTGGCGAATAGTTTAAATAATTGAGGCCTACGTTATATATTCAAAGTTACTCAGAACAAGGATATGAAAATTATCTCTAATTGTTCATAGTTTCTTAAGGATCGTGGCATACAGTTCGCATCATAATTAAAGAAGTGTTTGAAAGAGAAAAGTCTTTTTGTTGGTTTTGAAAAGGATGAGGCAATGTGCTTGAATGGATGAAGCTCAACATGACCAAATCTTGATGTCCTCCTATCTCTAGGGTCTTTAATGTGAGTCTTGAGATTAACTTGAAAGATCCAGTGGAAGCAAGTATAAGAATCTAATTCAATCCAGTGATCAAGAGACTTGGGATCACTTGAATGAATATGGATCCTAATGAGAACAAACTAATGTTCATGAAAAGTCTAAGACAAGTCTAATTCATAATAGGTAATTAATTGATCAAAAATGAAATTGATCAACTAATCCACCAATAAGGGATCATGGTAAGAGTCATTCAATCTAGCACATGATATCATGAAAAAGATAATGACATTAGAGATTGAAATTGATCAATGTTAGTCCTAATCTCTGATTAATCATTAAAATGAAATTAAAAGAAACTAACAATTAAACTCAATTAAAAAACTAATCCTAATCAAAACATGGTTTAAACATTATACTATTCTTAATATGAATATTTTGGAATTATTATTTTTATGTATAACAAAAGAATTAAAGAATTAAAAGATTAAGAAAAAAACAATTCAATAATAAAATAAATAAACCACTACGCAGGGGGTGTATTTGGAAAAGTGGTTGTGTATTTAGTATTTGGAAGCAGACCCAAACATCAGAGGCCCATAATTGTTAGAGTCTGGTTCAGAAAAGGGTGAGGTGAGCAAAGGATAGGTGAAAGCAGTAAAACCCTATGGGCTTGGCACTTAGTGAAGCAAAAAGCTTGAGGGTGAAGGAGAATGAAGGCTCAGATCACACTTCCTTTCCAATTCACTTCTTTTCAACCTCCCCTCAAACCTCTCTCTCTTTCTCTCTCTCTCTCTCTCTCTCTCTCTCTCTCTCTCTCTCTCTCTCTCTCTCTCTCTCTCTGGCAACCCTACTCAGACTAAAACGACCACCATCCTACTCGTTTCTTCATGCTCTTTTAATTTGTCATGTCCATTGCTTTTGAAACTCAATGAATTGTCCAAATCAAACCACACACATCAAGAACCCTAAATCTCAAAATTAAAATTAAATCACCATGGAGGGGAATCAAAGAAAGGGTCCTTGGGGCTTTGATTCCCCTCAGTCTGCTATACATGTCGGTATCACGTTTGAAGCGAAACAAAAGAGTGAAATGGAAGATCTTACTTGCTAGGCAGAGATTCACCCTAATGATTGTTGAAGATTGAAGATGTTGATGCGAGAGAAGAGTGAAATCCCGAGATATTAACAGTTATACACTTCTATGTTATAACCTTTCTTTGCAACAATTTCTTTTCCTTTTCTCCTGAACGTAGTCTATAGGAACATAATTGTTATTGTTGCTAATGTAAGAAAAGTGCAGAAAGTATATATGAGGCTAATAATCTTATTTAAATAAACTTAAATGTGAAGTTTGCTCAACAATGTCATATTTAGCTTTCAGTATTGGTGAGGGAGAAGAGAGATAGAAGATGAACTCATAGTGAAATTGCAGAGTGTGTGTGATGATGAATATGGTTGAAGGAATTTGAAAATGAATTGTAGCTTATATAGAGATTGAAGTGGAATGAGTTTTTAACTGTTTAAGGTAGAGTTTAGGGAATGCAAGATTCGAATGGTCCTCTTCTTTCGTGTTTAAAAAAAAGAATTTAATCCGGTTGTAAAGATAGTTTAAAAATAAAATTATATTATAGGGATAAAATTAATTTTACAATTTTATATGTATATCGAATTAATTTTATATATAATCGAGTTCCCACCAGAATGCTAGATTCTAATGGGAGGAAATGAAATTAAATGTCGAAACTATGGAAAGTTAGTGAAATTTAAATAGAAAATTTAGCGAATTTGAATGTGATTATTTATATGTGTAAAGGTATGAACATGGGTACCAATAACCTAACTAAATTAACTAACACACAAAAATCGACTAATCGAATAAAAACCAATATCGGAAATTCAACCATTAATTAAATCTAAAAGGTAAACATTTAAAAATATAAACGACTAAATAACGATTAAATTAAATTAATAAAAATATAAAAGTAAAATAAATAGTAGAAGTTATAAAAAATTTAAATGAAATAGTAAGCATAAAAACTAAAAATATGAAGATATGTTATTCCCAAGTATCAAACCCATCCCACAAAAGCAAGTGAAACTCCTCTCTCTCCACTAGGCCACTTATGGTCATTTGTCATCTTAATAATAACTTGAATATATGAACTAGAATAGCTGAAGATAGTTTAGAATAAAAATTAATTAAAATGAGATGGGTTACTGTTAATGGACCACTAATTAAAATGATGGAGGAATACAAAACGTAACCCTAGCCGCCTGGCTGTTGGGTTTAAGAGACTAATGGCTAGTAAATTAATGGAGAACACAAAAAACAATATATTAACACAAACTATTTAATAAAAAAGGTGCAAAGGAAGAATAAACGTATTAAGTTTTAAATGATTTAAATGTTTATTTTTTTTTAAAATAAGTAAAAGAAGAGAGTGTGAGAGAAACGGTAATAGAAACCCAGAAATCATCATCTACCCCACGAAAAATCTCCTTCTCCCTCAACCTCACTCGTCATCTCCCAATCGTTCATCCTCTCTCAATCGCTCATCCTCTCTCAATCGCTCTAAATCTAAACCTCAACCTCTCGTCACCTCTCTCTCAAAATGCCAACAAATCCGTTACTTCAAAGAAATTAACAACAACAAAAGTTCACCTTCGGCGGTGGCTCGGCGGTGAAAAAGAGCATTGTCGGATCGTATTCTTCAAAGGCCTTCCCTCGTTTCGTATTCTCCTCGCTGTCTCTGAAAATACCGTTCCTAGGGTTTTTTCGTGGCCGCCAAGATTTAGGGTTTTCTTCCTCTCCAGAGTATTCGCTTCGCCCCTTTTTATATCAACAACATAGGGTTTCAAGTTGGCTTATGGAGATCCAGAAGGGTATCTCTGCGAAATCCCTTTAGGGTGCTCAGATTTTGATTGCCCTATTTGATGTTTGGTCTGGAACGGTAATGCAAATCTACATTTTCTCGCTCTATTTCGTCTTGATTCTCTTTTGGGTTACTTTTTGAATTTTTACAACCTTGCTAATTACTTTGTTTCTCGCTCTATTGGTGAAAATTCATGGGTAGTTTGATGCTGAACATGCTCATGAAGCGAAAAGTAGCATGGCCTATGGTTTAATGCTTCTGATATATATTGTGTCTATTCTGGTTTTTGATTTTTACCGGGTTACGGTTGTTCTGCTTCATCAGCATTCGGCACACTAACACTTGAATTCTTTTTCACAACTAACAATCTTGGGTAACATTCTGTGATGAGTTGTTCTGTTATGAGGTTGCATAAATTTTGTTGAGATTTTGCCGGTTAATTCCGTTATGGATTATTTGAGAGGTGGATTGTTAAGGGAAGGTTGAACCTCTGTTGTGAGAGAGTTTGGGATCGGTGTTGGTAGGTGAGGTTCTCAGTTGTTCTTCTGTTTTGCATTTTCTTATGTAGGTGTTTTTGCTATGGAAATCCTAGGGTGGAGTTCTAGTGTGGATGAAGTTCTTAGATCCGCTTCTGGTTCGGTTGAGGATCTGAAACTGTTTTGCTGTGATCAAACTCATGTTTGAGAAGAAGTTCTTTTTGGGTGTGGTTGGTTTTCTTGATTTCAATTGGTTTTGTTCATACCGTGCAGGTTAACCATTTGCCTTGGAAGTTATGTTAGAGGTTGCTAAGGAGTTTTCGGTTTTGTATGGTGTTCGACAAATGATGTCGCCCCCGGTAACTGTTTAAATGAAGCTCACCTCACACTGGTAACCCAAAAATCTCTCTTTTAGTCTTATATTTACTAACCATTCACGAAGAGGATCCATTGCAAGGTTTGTAGCTTGCACAAACTGCTGCTTAAGGTAATCAAAATCAAGTGAAGTTTCTCAGATAACGCCGCCAATGGAAAATGTAGGCTCCTTTCTTTGAGAAGCCATAATCTTAATCATTATTTGGAGATTTCAGTTGGAATTCTAACTAATTTCTATTGTTATCAATTAGAAGGAAATTGGATTTCTACCGGTTTTTTCTCGGAGTTGGTTCTTAGCTTGGACGTCAAGAGATTTTGTCCAATCTCTTGTATGAGCAGGTAATACTTTTTTTTGGAGTTTATTGCTCTCTCTAAGCCAGCATGGCAAGTTATTCTTTGCATTTGAACAATTAAATGGGTAATCATCTGAATAAGAATTTTCCTTGGAAATACTCAAGCTTCCTAGAGAATAGAAAAATCCCAATTCATACTTATCCATGTTGCTGTTCTAAGAAGTTCTTTTGGAATGACTCATTTGTGTGTGCTGCAGGGTTACTTAGAAATGAATATGCAAGAGATTTATTCAAGTGGTTGCTTTCTTATTCTGTTATATCAACTAACCAGTTAGTTGGTTTGGAAGTTTATTCTTTGGTATGATTATGTTATGGAGTGTTATTAGGAGTTTTGGAAGGTTGTTGATTGCCTGAAGCAAATAAGTTTAGCATTGTTGATAGAGAGGCAACTGCAACAGGTTGAGCACGGCAAGCAACAACTTCATGGGCTGAAAGCGAGAGAAGATATGGTTGAAAAGTCAAGGCGCACGACTTGAATTCAATGGATAATGAAAGGCTTTGAATGGGCTTGATTGGAATTGGATGGTTGGAATTTTGTTGTAATTTTTATGCATTGAATGTGTAATGTAGGTAATTGAATTACTAATGTATGACATCAATGTATTGTTTAAATTAAAATTGAATACATGGGATTTGGCAAATTGGCTTATGTAGCTTTGTTTATAGTTTTGTAACTAGCTTTAGTATTCATTGTACTTTTGTCTGTTTGAAATGTCAATGTTGCTTTGCTGTTTTAAAAGAAAAGCTATCTTCTGCTGTTTCAGTAAGAGGTTAATTGTATGTGTTATATGATTAAATTAGTTTGATGCTTTATTCACACTTGTGTATTAAATGCTTCTGCAGCTGTCATCATTCTTTCTGAATCTACTAAATTCCAGATTAAGATTATTTAGAAGAAATGTGAAGAAGGTGAAGAATACTCAGTCTAGGTGACTACGGACTAGGGTGTAGCATGATCCCTTATTATCAGTATGTAAGAACAAACTAATGTTTTACTCTGTAATTATTTCCTACGACTATGTTTGGAATTTTTGGGAGGAGAGGTTAAAGCTTCGAAATAAAAGCAGTAAAAGAAAAACGAAGGAAGCATAGTGTCTTTGGTTTTCATAGTGCAGTGTTGTTTAATATGGTGGAACTCAAAAAAAATTGAATTGGAGAAAGATTTTAAAAGGCTTAAATAATTCTTCCAATTTTTTAATATTTTTATAATATTTAATAATCATAAATTTTTATTCTCAATCTCTTCAAAAATTGAAAATTTTCTCTTTTACTCCCTCAAAACCCTCTCTTACATATGAAATTGGCATGAATGTATGCAAATGAACTTTAGGCTAAATGCCAAATGAAAAATGAAAAATTTTCAGGACCAAAATCGGGGTATGACAGTTGCCCCTATTTAAACATCCTCCATCAGAGGAAAATGAAATAACACTTTTCATCGGATCGTAGTGGGGGATGGTTAAATACCATGGAGACTCAGATTTTGATCCTGAAAAATGCAAATGCTATGATATGATATGCACGGATGTAGGATTCTCTTTTTTGTAATTTTTATCTGCTAGGGATATGGTGAACCCTTAACAGGAGATGCTACTAGACAAACCAATATGTGGGGAATGCTGATGGTCCACAAGGAGACAGATAAATGGCAAAAAACAACTTGCTGGGGAAAAAAATCCCGCTGGAGAGTCAGACACACACCAGGGAGTACTCAAAGTGAAATTTGATAAACGATACTTAGAATACAAGAGATTTCGATAGTAAGTTCACATATGACTTACTAAACCCGAATATGAAAATTTCTACAACAGATTCATACATGACCTGACAACACCGAAACAATCATAGAGAAAGATTCTTCAAAATAGGTTCATATATGACCTGGTAATACTGGAATAAAGCTCAACAATAGGTTCATATATGACCTGAATAAAGCTCAACAATAGGTTCATATATGACCTGACAATGCTCAACAACAGGTTCATATATGACCTGACAAAGGAATAAAGCTCAACAACAGGTTCATATATGACCTGAATAAAGCTCAACAACAGGTTCATATATGACCTGACAATGGAATAAAGCTCAAAAATAGGTTCATATGTGACCTGAATAAAGCTCAACAACAGGTTCATATATGACCTGACAATGGAATAAAGCTCAACAACAGGTTCACATATGACCTGAATAAAGCTCAACAACAGGTTCATATATGACCTGACAATGGAATAAAGCTCAACAACAGGTTCATATATGGCCTGACAATGCTCATAAAAAGGTTCATATATGACCTGACAATGGAATAAAGCTCAATAATAGGTTCATATATGACCTGAATAAAGCTCAACAACAGGTTCATATATGACCTGACAATGGAATAAAGCTCAACAACATGTTCATATATGACCTGAATAAAGCTCAACAACATGTTCATATATGACTTGACAATGGAATAAAGCTCAACAACAGGTTCACATATGACCTGAATAAAGCTCAACAACACGTTCATATATGACCTGACAATGCTCAACAACAGGTTCATATATGACCTGACAATGGAATAAAGCTCAACAACAGGTTCACATATGACCTGAATAAAGCTAAATAACAGGTTCATATATGACCTGAGAATGCTCAACAACAGGTTCATATATGACCTGACAATGCTCAACAACAGGTTCATATATGACATGACAATGGAATAAAGCTCAACAACAGGTTCATATATGACCTGAATAAAGCTCAACAACAGGTTCATATATGATCTGACAATGGAATAAAGCTCAACAACAGGTTCACATATGACCTGAATAAAGCTCAACAACAGGTTCATATATGACCTGACAATGGAATAAAGCTCAACAATAGGTTCATATATGACCTGAATAAATCTCAACAACAGGTTCATATATGACCTGACAATGGAATAAAGCTCAACAACAGGTTCACATATGACCTGAATAAAGCTCAACAACAATTGGACTTTGACAGTAAGCAATGGATTACAACCAGCCTTTAACAGATTGGTGCCAATAACAATTGGACTTGAAAATGACTACGAAAATCGGATGTTGGTTTAAGGGCACCAAATACAAACTGGAATTAGAGGTCAAAGGGTATAGGATCAACAACAAGACCTGGGTCAATGCAGAATGAGCCCGAAGTACATTTCGGCTATATATGATTTGAATTTTTTTATGCATGATATATGAATGATCATGATATGCAATGCTGACAATAGGCAGACTGGGAGTTTGTAGAGGCTTTTTATGGATATCATGATTCCTTAACACCGAGAACTCAACCAAATATTTATGATAGATGTTGTCAAAGGAGAATTCTATCTAGTTTGGCAGCCACAACTTAGAAAATGGGATCCTTTTGTAGGATTAACGAATCGTGCTAGCATAATTTACGGGCACTCGTCTTAAACTGAAAAGTTGTTGACGTATGGTAGAATTTGTTTGAGCGATTTGAAAGCATGAAGGGGGTCTGCCCCTTTGTGGCTCATCTTTCCCCAGTTTGTTGGGTCTTTGAAAATGTTCACCTCGAAAGTGGGTTTGGAAACAACTTGCCATGAGACTACCTTGAGATGGTTTGCCCCAAGTGTTTGAAACTTGCAATGGTATGAACTTGAGTAATCCAAATGTTGGAATGGTAGACTCTTGGTTGACTTTCCTTGGATAGTTGGACTTATTGAGCTCTGAGGTGGCTTGCCCCGGTCTGTGTCTTGAAGCAATTACTCTTGGCGAGATGACCCTTAGGGTGATTAGCTCGAATTAACTGATGCTCAAAGTGATTTTCCCCTGACTAGATTTCTTTCACTTTATCAAGTTCCTCAATTGTATTTGGAATTTCTTTGATGCTAAGTGTTTGACTCGCAAATAAGATTGTTCATTCAAAAATGGTAATTTTAATTCCATGCTTATGCAAAAATTTGAAATCAAAGTTTATTGATATGAATGGGTGGAATACAGTGAACGAGTCGTTGATAAAAACACAATGGTGATCACGTCATTCACAATATGCAAGTTGGTGCCATCAAATGATTAACAAAAATCGTTTGGAGTCAGGTTAACACAACCTTGTTGTAGTATGCTTTCAAAATAAACCCTGTCTCAATTAGGTCTTTTAAGGGTTGTAACGTGGCCTGGTCCACGGTTTTTTGAAACAAAAGGATATAAGGCTCAAAATTTATTTTTACCCACCCCTTCTTCTTGATGATATCCAGTTCCTATGTTCAGTTAATTCAATACACGCATTCGACTTCGAAGGTGCGAAAGTGAAAATGGGGATTCAAGGTGAGATTTTCTTGAAATGGAAGTCACCTTATTTTGTTTTTGTTGAGGATTTAGTGACCTCTTTTGATCGATTTTCTTTATCCCTGATTTTGCCTAAGTCATTTTGTGGTGTTTGACTTAGCGGACTTTTTTTTTCTGTTTTTTTTACGCGTGTTGACTGCCACATTATTGGTGGACGAGGATCAACCAACACTAATTTTAGATTTTCTTAGCTTCTTTGACACTTCAACATGTGCGTGAAAGATAACATGTGGTTGAACCTATTTGGAGGATGTACATATGGACGATTTTTGAAAGATCGAATGCACGATCAAACTATCTGAACATAACTACTCTGCCCCAGGTTAAGATTAAGGGTTTTAGATCCAAAATAAACACCAACTTCTAGGCTCAAAGTGGTTGACTAGGGATTAACTCGTTATCTCTTCAGTGTTTGGGGATTTGAAACAATGCCTTACATCATCGACAAGGTTTTACTCAAAAGCATATCACAACAATTTCAGGTGTTTCGTTTTCATCATCCTCCATCCAATCTTTGTTAGCACAACGATTTGATAAATAAAAGTGAATGAGAGGAGTATTTTTTGTTTTTAACATAAATGAGAAACGAGTGAATACGAATGGATTAATTCAAAAGATGCATAAACATTTAATTAATCTTACCAATTCAAAGAAAACAACAATGCTTAAAAGCAATTAACAATCAACATGCGAGGAAACTCCAAAAGAGATGCTGAAACAACCAAATGATTGCCATCTTCAGGGAATGACTTCTTCAAACTTGATCCGTTAACTTCGGGGGACACCCCTTGAGATCTTCGCACTTATCTGGTCGATGGGTTAACGTTTACCACCAAGCTTCCTTCTTGAAAGGCTATGTACCTGTTGTCAATCAACTGTTGTACTTTGGCTTTGAAAGCGTTGCAGTCTTCGGTTGAATGCCCTTCTGATCCAACATGACATCCACATTGCACATTTGTGTCATACCCGGGTGGGTAAGGTTGTGGAACCGGCTTAAGAGACTTGGGAACCACCGACGAGTTTTGAATCAGAGGTTAAAGGAGTTAGCTATATGTCATGGGGTTGGAAATCCAAGGCGATATCTCAATGCTCTTACCAGGAAATGATGATATCTCATTAGCCACATCCCTGACCTCTTCCTTGTGGTACAAAACTTTGAGGGGTTTCAGGGGTCCTTTCCATTTCACACTACCTGGCCCAGAAATCAAGATATATGTACTTGAGCCTTCCTTCTCCAATGCTTCTTGAATTTTCCTTAGACATGGTTCTTTGTTCTAAACGCGTGTCAGGAATCACTTTGCTCTTCATGGACAAAGGATGGATGAGTTTTTTTTTGTATTTTTGGAAAATGATATGCAATGCATGATAACGAATGCAGATGCAATGGTATATGAATGGATGCAATGTATTTTTTTATGTTTTGGTATGCAAATAAAATGAAATCCAGGTAGTTAGGGTCTAGGATAATGTGAGTAACTCAGAACATCTTACTAGGTAGGCTCCTTAACAGATAGTTCTAGGATTTCTACCCATAAACCCACTCACAGGATAGTTTCTACATTTTTGATAAGGTTCCCAAAGTCATGGACCATAATCGTATCAACATCATAAAATAGGCTAGCCGCTTTATGACAAGAGTGACGAAAGGTCTCTTCTGAGCGGGGTTTTCATATTGGGTGCAAAAAGGAGAGGCCCTTGGAGTCCATCATTATGCAACCACCAAAGCAGAAACTGGTTCTAAGAGGGGGTCCTAGATTCATGGACCCTTCATGAATCAACGTCATGCAACAGGCTAGCTGTCTTATAACGAGATCTACAAACAGGTCTACTCTAGGGGAGTTTTCATGCTAGACACGCAAGCAGTGGCCCTTGGGGACTAACACTACACAACTTCCAATTCTAAACTTATGTGTTATCTCTTCTTTTTCCAAAGCTCGGGTGTAGAGCTTTATTCATGATATCAAAATCCCAACACCCACACACACACACACACACACACACACACACACATATATATATATATATATATATATATATATATATATATATATATATATATATACATATAAAAATGTGATAAATAGAGATAAAAAAAGAATATAACAAAGGAAGAAAAATAAACAAATAAAGCTAACACACATACGAAAACTTAACTGAACTAGGGTTGACTCACTTAGGGATGTTCCAGTCCCCAACAGAGTCGCCATCTATCGAACCTCAAAAAATGGGGATACGACTTTAAAGCGAAGCGCAATCGCACACTTGCATGATGGACTAAACAGAGTCGCCACCGAACTTTATTTATTCCTAAAAAGGAAAGGGGAAATATCGATAAAACCCAACAAAGAACGACAATGATTATGGTCGTCGCAACCAATATCAGGGTTCGGGAGTCAGTTACGCAAGGGGAAGGTATTAGCATCCCTCACGTCCGTTGTATTCAAAGGGAACCATTTAGTTAATTTCGTTTTGAATGTTAGCTTATATTAGTCTTCTCAAGTTATTATGAGGGAGAGAATAAATAGAAGAGAGAGAAGAAATGTTTTTGGATTTTTTTGACGAAGGAATAAACCTAAGTTTTTTATTAGTGGGCCTGACAAGATTTACAAATCCTGCTCCTACGTATTTCAAAAGAGAAGTCAAGGCTTACGTAGTTCTGGGTAGAAAAATGTTTGTTTGTTGGTCGATTTTTGCAAAAGCTATACTGTATTAATCGACGAAAACATTGTTTTACCCAAAACAGATGAGTAGTGGACGCATACCACACATCGAACGGATTTATAAATCTACATTCGGAAAAGCGTCACTTATCTCGACTCAACAATCGTGGCCGAAACATTGTTTTGCATCACCTTAAGACAATATATATTTCGTTTATGAAAACGGTTTTTTTGATTAATCGCATGGCGGCGAGAAAGAGTTTGATTGGTTGGATGTATTTTGAGTGATGGCGAGAACTTGGATGAGCAAGATATCCATCTCGAATCCTAGTCTCAGGAGTGCATGGTATACACCATGTTCCATTTCCGTCTTTATTGGCAAAAGTGTTTAATAAAGATTAAGTATTTTTAGGTTTGATTGAGAAAGGGTTTGAAGAAACCGCATTGAAAATTTTAGTCGATGGCGAGAGCTAAGATAGGCAAGGCATCCACCTAGAATCTTAATCTCAGGAGTGCACGGTATACACCATGTTCCTTTTCCATCTTTATCGAAAAAGTGTTAAGGTAGGAATTAAGTATTTTTTGAGTTTGAAAGACGAATATTTGATGAGAACGAGACATGAGCCTCGGGATCAATCACTCGGGGTTCCACCGGAACCCAAGATTCCAATGGTCCTTTTTCATTCGAATTATTTAAGAAAATTATTTAATGGACAATGAACACTTGATGAGAATCAAATATTCAAAGGGTTACGCTAGAATGCTTGATCCCAACGGCCCTTTATTTTGTCCAAGTTAATTATTGAGTATTTTTAAGAACGAAAGAAAAGAATGAACGGCTAATCCAAAACATGAGGCTCATGACTGATCATTCGAGGGTTCCCACCGGAATGCAAGATTCGAATGGTCCTCTTCTTTCGTGTTTAAAAAAAAGAATTTAATCGGGTTGTAAAGATAGTTTAAAAATAAAATTATATTATAGGGATAAAATTAATTTTACAATTTTATATGTATATCGAATTAATTTTATATATAATCGAGTTCCCACCAGAATGCTAGATTCTAATGGGAGGAAATGAAATTAAATGTCGAAACTATGGAAAGTTAGTGAAATTTAAATCGAAAATTTAGAGAATTTGAATGTGATTATTTATATGTGTAAAGGTATGAACATGGGTACTGTAGCACCTCAAAATTGCACCCCCAATTTTGTACATTCATTTTCATGTTTAGGTCATTAGCATTACATTGTCCACTGCATAGCTTTGCATTGTCCATTGCCCAAGTGCAAGTCATCAATCAAGACTGGTCAGGAGATTCAGTTGTGCAAGCAAGCTAGTGCATTTCCTATGGAAGCAAAGCCCTAGAGTTGGTTCATTGAGTTCATATGACATAGGGATCATTTTGAAGTGGTTTGGCCAAAGGTTGGATGCTCAAGGCTCATCAGTCATTGATCAATTCATCTGAAACCCTAGAAAGTCAACCAAAGTCAACTGTGCATTCAAGCATGGATTTGAAGGTGGGAGATGGTTAGAGAGGCCTCATTCATGTCCATCCAAGTCTCATTTGACATTTCAAACATCAACATTGAAGGATTTGAGGTCAGATGAAAAGTTTCCAAAAATAGTAAGTGACCTGTAATTTGAAATTGCCAAAAATGGAAAGGTTTTCTCCTCAAGATTACATGTCCAAGAAAGCTTCAAATGAAATTTTGTCCAACATGAAAGTTGAAGATCTTGCTCTCACCTTTCTAAAAAGTCCAAGATCATAAATTTCTCATGCATGGTTGGCAAGATATGGATCAATCATTGTCAAATGGATTTGAACTTCACAAGTGCATAACTTTTGAACCAAAAGGCCAATTGAAGTGGTTCTTTTTGTAACATTTCTCTCTTGTCATGAGCTATCCAAAACATGCATCACATATCATGCATTTCCATTACAAATTTTTTGGCATTTTCATTTGAAATTTGGAGGGAAAATTACAATTTGAAAACTATGCATTGTTTTCACTTCCAATCATGTGCATTTGGCTCAAAACAGGTTTTGCAAGTGAATTAGCTCAAAAAACCGTGCACTGTAGCATCCATTTCATGCACATGAGGGTGAATTTCCAATTTGCACTTACACCTTCATTTCACTAATACCATTAGATTTGCCTAATTGTGATTAAGAGGATCATTAGCACAACATATATATAGCCTAATCATAACAGAAACTTGATTAACATTTCATTTTGCTCAGATCTAGATCAAATTCACCAAGCTTCACATTTTTTTCTCTCAACTTTTCTTCGATTTTCTTCACAAACCTTGCTGTGTTCTTGATTAATCTATGATCCACAAGCATTTTGGAGCTGGATTGAAGCAGGATCAAGAGAATTTCGAGCTGGTTTGGAACTGTTGAAGTGTTGCATCATCAATGGCAGTTGAGGATTTGAGCCATAGCAAGCACGATTGAGCATTGAACCTTCATCCATTACATTGTACAAGCATTGGAGAGTAACTGTTTGGACATTACAGGACTTAAAACAAGCAAATCCAGTTCTGCACTTCAATTAAGGTCAGAAATCGATCCTCATAATTCGTGAAATTAATGTATGCATGTTGTAGATCTTTCTTAGGTGATTAATCTGAGCTTCGTATCATTAAATTTCATCAAGAAATGAACAAGTTATGTTGAATATAAGTTTGATGTATGAAACTTCTCCTGCTCGATCCGTGCATGTTAGTGGAAATTAGGATAAATTGATCATTGATTGTTGATTTGCTTGGAAAGACGAGTGTGATGATATATTCATTTTGCATTTCTGGAATATTTGTTCATAATCTGGAAAATTCGTGAAGAACATGATGAACTTCTTAGGGTTTCGTTTCCCAGACCTTGTTTGATCCTCATGAGCGCGCATTGCATGTGTTTTGGTGTTTCTTGCCATGTATTGGACCACGTGTGTCCTGCGTGGCTGAATAATTGGTCACAAGCGCTTGCCAAGTCCATGTAGACTTTAATGAAACACAGTGTTTCATTGTTAGCGCGCTAGTTTTGAATTCCAACATGGTTCGATTCCCCGCTCTGGACATTTCCATTTGGCCTTTGCATTTTTAGTCCATTATTCCATCCATGTTCATGCTATGCTTTCTATGTGATTTTTAATTTTTTCTCCATTTCAAAAATTCATAAGTCCATGATTAATTGTCCAAATGAGATGAGATTTTTTGCACGATGTTCCTCATGATCTCTAGTATTTTATGAGATTTTTTTCAAAATTTGTGCACGGATGGAATTTGTTTGGCTTAGGGATTGTTCATGTGTGTACTTTCTTGACCTATCATGCCATTTGCTTTGTGAAATGATGGATTTTAATCCAATGATTGTGAAATTTCGCATGCTTAAAATAGACATCCTAATGGACATTTTGGTATAGAGTTTGCAATTTTTGCATTTCTGGTTGATGAGATATGATCTGGTTAATGTAGGTGTGACAATGTGTGTCACACCTTTGCTTGCTTAACTTGTGGATTTTCTTTACCATGCCAATTGAATGCCAAATGATGTGAGTTTTTGCATGATGCTAATTCTGGATGTTAGGATTGCTTGTCACTTTTTGTGGAATTTTTGGATTCATCTTTGATTTGTTTGGAATTTTCCTTTCTGGCTTGTCATTTGTGGATTCTTTGATAGTCATGAATTTGAATGATTTGTGAAATGCTTGATGTTTATCATATGAACTTGAAATTTTGCACATCGATTCTAGACACTTTGAAGTTTATTGTGGCTTTGATTGGATGCATTTATCATGTTTGGATTCTATTTTAGGCTTGTGTGAAGTTGATGTAGCATTTTGTGCCTCAATTGAGCTTGTTTATGCTTGCCTTGCTTTATGGAATTTATTTGCCATGCTTACACTTGTCCAAATGCCTTGAATTTTGGTATGATGATCACGTGATGTGTGCTGTTTAGCCGTGATTTTTCTTGTGATTTATTGAATTAGTTTTGAGTTGATGTGGATTGGTTCATTCTGTTTGCTTCTATGAGCTTTCAACTTGCATGCTTTGCCTTCTTTGCCTTGTGAAATGAAATGGGTTGATGCTATGGATATGAGACCACTTGGATATTGTTCTTAATTGATTAAGCTTGGTTATTGTCAATTTTCATGTTCTGTTTTGGATTAATTCTCCCACGTTGACCCTAGGCTTTGTCCTAGTGGTTTGTGCTTATGTTTGAGTTGTGTTTTCAGGATAAGAAGCATATGGCCTTGAGGAGTTAATCCATTGCTTGTTGATGACTAATCTTGAGTTTGTTTTGTAGGCTTTGAGACTTAAGCCTAGGCCTTGTGGCTTACACCTTTGTGCATTGATGCTTGTCTGTCTGTTTATGTACAGTTGACTATTGACTTGTAACTGTTTGTTTGACTTTTGTTTGAGTTGTATACTGACTGAGTTGGATTGTTTTCAGGTACCTTAGTTGCTATAGTTCCTTTGTGAACTTGCTTTTGCTTTGCTTGATAGCTTGAGCATTGAGGTATAATGTCTCTAACTCCATGTAGTCTGGAAGACCTGGCCTGTTATGTGGTCAGGCACCTGTCTGAAGCCCTCCTTAAGAGGCAATGCTTGTGATTGTTTATTTTTGTCCCCAAGCAGGAAAAGACCTTTGATAAGGCAATTGGAAGAACACAAGAGATGTGCAATCCATCTCCTGCTATTCAGTTGAGTCATCCCTTTGCTCACACAACTGGTGTTGATGCATTGTGGATATTAACCCAAGATCTATAGAGTCATTAACTTGTGGAGAGAGTTCCAACTTTCTGGACTCCCACACCTTCATTTGTTTGAAGCTCTCCCAGGCCAGGGATAAGAGCTGTGAGGCACACCCCTCACTTCCTATTTCATCTGCTTCACCCTAACTCTCAATGTTAGGGTTAAGAGCTAACATCACCCGATTCCAATTGGCTTGTGTTTCACAGCCTAACCCTTGTGTGAGCCCACTTTGTTTGTATATAGTGTGTGCTATTTGTGTGATTGATTGCTTTGCCTGTGCTGTTTAGGATAGCTTGCTCCCTGTGCAAGTTAGATAGCAACCTTAACTTAGGGATGATTTGCATGATAACATCTAGGCTCGAGTCATAGTCTCCCTAGTTGTGTCTCGCTTTGTATCTGGTTAGGCTAGTCTTTTGTCCCTGCGTAGGGGAACTACGTCGCCCTGATCCTCATACCAGATGAGGTACGTAGGCAGGAGATGAGCAGATCTCTCCGGGCGCTTTTTTTGCTTTTGTCTCTTGTGTGTGTTAGGAGATGGATGTAAGACCAGCGATTGGCATTCCGTACCCTATTGTTGTGTGCTTGGAGTCCAATGTAAGTCCAGCGATTGGCATTCGGTTTCCAGTGTGCGTGTGTTTGGTTCGGAGTCTGATGTAAGTCCATCGATTGGCATTCGGATTCCAGGTTTGCCTGTTTGTGTGGAGTTTGACGTAAGTCCAGCGATTGGCAGTCGATTTCCCGTGTTTGTTTTGTTTGGCATGCGTTAGCCGAGCTACGAGTGCTCTGATTCTTCTTTGTCCAAGAAGATACGTATGCATATGATGCGACATCCTAGGGAGCACGTGTTCCCCAGTCCGAACTACGTCGACTCTGATGTCTATGTCTGATAGACTACGTAGGCCCAGGATGCGATATCCTGCCAAGTTTAGTTTCGTTTGTTTTCTTGTGTCTCTTTCAGCCAGTGTTTGATGTTTGTGAGCAGTGTTTAGCAACCATATTCCTTCCTTTTGTGTGTGGATCCCGTCGAGTACGACGGATGCGTAGGGGTGCTAATACCTTCCCTTCGCATAACCGACTCCTGATCCCATTCTCTTTGGTCGCGAGACCATGTCTTTTCCAGGTTTACTTCGAGCGTTTCCTTTCCCTCTTTTGGGATAAATAACGCACGGTGGCGGCTCTGTTGTTTTGTTTTCCCGCCGGTTTTTCGTGTAAAGCGACAGCTGGCGACTCTGCTGGGGAAATAGAGAAGTTGACCTCTTGCTGGTCCATCTTCCCTAAGCGAGTCTCTCCTAGCGCTCTCTAGGTTAGGGTTTTGGTTGCTGTTTGCTGTTATTTATTGCATTCATTCATTTATTGTTTACATTTATGTGTGCATTAATGTTTGCATTCATTCATATTCATCTGTGCTGGTTGTGATGTGTTTCTCTCTGTTGGGGTGGAAGTTACTCGAGGTAAAAGGCCCAATACCCAGGCTATGAGTGAAATCTAGGAAACCTAGGAATAGAGTGATTCATGGGAAGCGGGTGGTATGCGCCACTTAGCGGAACATTGATATCACGAGCAGTTCAGACCCTGATGGGATATTATCGTTACATACTTCGGGTGTGTATATGATGATATTCTATGAAAGGTTATTTATGTTGCGTTTCTCTTGACCTTACCCTGGCCTAGATGACACCCGTGAGTGGGGAGGGAATGATCATTTTAACAGGTACAGTTGGTGACCGGTTGGTGACTTGATGGTGACTCATTGTGGTCCTGATGGTGACTTGGTTCCTCAGATTGGGTTCAGATGAAAGTTTATCAGATGACTTTGGGTTTCAGATGGATTGTGGTTCCGAGTTCAAGTCGAAGCTTCGATCCTGTGTTCCGAGATGCACAGTCGGCCAGTCTTGTCTGCATCATCTGCATCATAGCATGTTTATTTTCAAAAAAATAAGCAATAAAAAAAATTGAAAAAAAAAGAAAAAGAAAAGCTAATCTCTGCATGCATATCATTTCTCAGGTACATTCCAGAGTCTGTTCACTGAGAGAGATGGCAACAGTCCCAGAGTTAAAGCGGAAGACTTGTTCCTACAGCTTTCACCGTGAACCTTTGACGTCGCTGATAGAGTTGAGTAACCTTGTGACCAGTGGTAACCAGAAGGGGTTTGTTGACCAGTATGGAGATATTCTGACACTGTTGAAGATGGTAGTTGATCCAGTGTCGTTGCAGACTCTTCTACAGTTCTACGACACAGAGCTTCGTTGTTTCACCTTTCAAGATTATCAGTTGGCGCCAACTCTCGTGGAGTACTCCATTCTGCTGAACGTTCCTATCCTGCATCAGGTGCCTTTCTTGGACGTGCATAAGGAGGTCGATTTCAGAGTTGTTGCTAGAGCTCTCCAGTTGGGTATCAAAGAAGTCAGTGATAGTTGGAGGTGCAGTGGGGATGTTATGGGTTTGCCTTTGAAGTTTCTGTTGAGGGTAGCTAGAGAAGAAGCAGAAAAGGGGAATTGGGAAGTTTTTCATGCCCAGTTAGCTGTTATGATCTATGGGATTGTCTTGTTCCCGAGTATGCCCAACTTTGTTGATTATGCTGCAGTCTGTATCTTCATTGGAGGAAACCCTATTCCTACTCTGTTAGCAGACACTTACTATGCTATTCACAGTAGGCATGGTAAGGGTGGAGCTATCAGGTGCTGTCTCCCACTGTTGCTCAGATGGTTCATGTCTCTCCTGCCAGTCAGTGGACCTTTTGTGGATGCCCAGAGTACTCATAGGTGGACTCAGAGGGTTATGTCTCTTACTTCCTATGATATCAGATGGCAATCTTACCGGATGGATGTGCGTGATGTTATTGTGAGTTGTGGAGAGTTCTGGAATGTGCCACTTGTAGGGACTAGGGGTTGCATCAATTACAACCCAGTTCTTTCTCTTCGCCAGTTGGGGTTCGTAATGAATGGAAAACCACTTGAAGCTGAGATAGTTGAGAGTGTGTATTTTGAGAAGCGAAGCGACCCTGTTAGATTGGAGCAGATAGGAAGAGCTTGGAAGTCTATTCGTGTTAAGGATGGAGCTGTCTTAGGGAAGAAGTTTGCCATTGCTATGCCTGATTACACTGATTGGGTGAAGAAGAGAGTGGAAACTTTGCTTCTACCCTATGATAGGATGAATCCGTTGCAAGTGCAACCACCTTTGATTCTTGCTGAGAGTGTACCTGCTAAGCAGTACAAGCAAGCCCTGATGAAGAACCGCAGGTTGAAGGAGAAAGAGCAAGATGCCCAAATGGAGTTGTATCAAGCCAAAGCTGATAGGTTGAACCTGACTCATCAACTCAGAGACATCCAGAGTGTAGATGTTGGTGGAGTAAGGAGCAAGAAGAGATCTTATGAAGAGATGGAGAACTTGCTGAATGCAGAGCACAAAGAGTGTTTGAGATTGCAGAGAGCTGAGGCCAGTTATCAGAAGAAGATCAAAGACTTGGAGAAGCAACTCAGAGACAAAGATATCCAGTTGAAGAAGGAAGTCGACTTGAGACTTGCATCAGAAGACCAACTTGGAGGAGAAGTTGTAGAGCTTAGAAGACAGTTGAAGGAGAAGATCACTCCCTTGCCAGAATGTTCGGAGTGTGACCTGTTGATAGACCAGTGTCACTACTTGAAGACGCTCATTCCAGGAAGTCGTTTGTCTTAGCTTGTATTCCTGATGTTTATGTTGAGAATCACCCCCAGGCCTGTTGGGTGGGATTCAGTTGTTGTACTCTTATCCTTTGGATCTTTGTTGACATTGTTGTACGATCTTTGTTGCTCATTTATAGATGAGATTGTTGGTTTCACTCTGTTTTCGTTGCTCTTGTGTATGCTGTTTCTGTGCTTCTTGTGTTGTTCTTGTTGCAGGTTGCCATCTTTTGAAGATGAATCAGGCTCTTTGAATGCCTGATAAGTGAACATATCATGTGCATCATATGCATTAGCATCATACTCATATCATTTTGCATAACAGGTGTTCTTGCTCGCAACTTCTCACTCTGGTTCCTGTGTCAGGCAGGATAGTTGATCGAAGACCGCATCGGTATTCAACCAGACTCAACCATCAGAGAAATATGGATCAGGTTCAAGCTGAGCTAGCTGAGATGAGGGCGAACATGGCCCAGTTCATGACTATGATGCAAGGTGTTGTCCAAGGGCAAGAGGAGCTGCGTGCCTTAGCCCAAAGACAAGAGACTGTGGTTCAGACGTCCAACCGTGCTTCGCCAGTGGGTGTTCCGGTTCATGAGAATGTTAACGCTACTGCTCCTGCCAATGATTATGCCGTCGGGGATGAATTGAGGGGGATAAGAATTAACGGACAACCTCTTGTTGTAGAGACTGTCAATGCCAGAGCTACCCGGGCTCCTATTCGTCATCCTGCTCCGATTGTTGATAGACAAGAGGACATGTTCACACTGCTGAGTGAAGATGATGATGTTGTCAGAGTTGAGGAAAGGGATCGGAGAGTGGATGCCCTTGCTGAGAAGATTAGAGCCATGGAATGTCAGAATTCCTTGGGTTTTGATGTGACCAACTTGGGTCTGGTGGAGGGGTTGAGGATTCCTCATAAATTCAAAGCACCCTCTTTTGACAAATACAACGGTACTTCTTGCCCTCGCACCCACGTGCAGGCTTATTATCGGAAAATCATTGCTTACACCGATGATGAGAAGATGTGGATGTACTTTTTCCAGGACAGCTTGTCTGGGGCTTCCTTGGACTGGTACATGGAACTCAAGAGAGATTCTATCCGTTGCTGGAGAGACTTGGGTGAGGCCTTCTTGAGGCAATATAAACATAATATGGACATGGCGCCTAGACAGACTCAGCTGCAGAGTCTATGTCAAAAATCCAGAGAAAGCTTCAAGGAGTAAGCCCAGAGGTGGCGTGAGCTGGCTGCTAGAGTACAACCCCCTATGCTGGAAAGGGAGTTAACGGACATGTTTATCGGTACTCTACAAGGTGTTTTTATGGACCGGATGGGGAGCTGCCCATTCGGTAGCTTTTCGGATGTGGTTATCTGTGGAGAGAGAACAAAGAGCTTGATCAAGGCTGGTAAGATTCAAGATGCTGGTTCCTCATCGTCCAAGAAGTCGTTTGCTAGGGCACCTCGTCGGAGAGAGGGTGAAACTAATGATGTGCAACACCGCCGAACTCTGAACAGAAATCAGTATCGTCAGGTTGCTGCCGTGACAATTCCTGCACCTCAACAACGTCAATAACCGCAACAACAGAGGGTTCAACAACAGATGCAACAGCAACAACAACAACGTCCATATCAGCCGAGGCAGAGGATGCCTGATAGACGTTTCGACCCATTACCAATGACTTAGGCTGAGTTACTGCCTGAGTTGCTCAGACTAGGGTTTGTCGAGCTGAGGACTATGGCGCCGTTGACAAAAATACCACCTGGGTATGATGCCAACGTGTGTTGTGACTTTCACTTTGGTGCTCCGGGGCACCACATAGAGAACTGTAGGGCTTTTCATCATAAAGTCCAGGACCTGATTGATGCCAAAACTATCAATTTTGCTCCTGTACCGAATGTTGTAAACAACCCTATGCCGCCGCATGGTGCTCACCGAGTGAATAGCATTGAGGGGGAAGAAGCTGAAGATTTGGTTGTCAGTGTGGATGATGTTCAGACTTCTCTGACAGTTGTAAAGGGACGTTTGTTAAACGGTGGTGTCTACCCGGGCTGTGATCAGAATTGTATTGATTGTGCTGAATCAGATAATGGTTGTGAACGGTTAAGAGCTGGTATCCAGGGTTTGATGGATGAGGGCTGTTTGCAATTCAGTCGGGCTGTCAGAGATCGTGGGATAGTGTCAACTGTCACTATCTACTTCCAACCGTCTGAAGGACGTGGCCAGAGGGTCGTTAGTGCACCTGCAACAAGTGGTACTCCTGTTACCATTTCTGCGCCTGTAACTGCCAGTACTCCGACTACCGTAGTGGCGCCAGTCAGAAGGGATGTTGATATTAGGGATGTTCCTTGGAAGTATGACAACACCTACCGTAACAACAGAAGGGCTGAGAATCGGGTCAGGCCAACCAATCAAGCTCCGGTGACAATTGGGTTGCCTAGTAAAACTCCCGCGGTTGTGAGTCCAGTTGTGGACAATGTTGGTGGACCGGGAGGATTTACTCGAAGTGGGTGTCTGTTTGCTCCGTAACCTTTAAGAGACAACAACGCCGATGCTCTCGCCAAGGCTAAGGGCAAACAGGTTGTGGTTGACGAAGAACC
Organism: Lathyrus oleraceus; assembly: GCF_024323335.1. Lineage (NCBI taxonomy): Eukaryota > Viridiplantae > Streptophyta > Magnoliopsida > Fabales > Fabaceae > Lathyrus > Lathyrus oleraceus. The sequence goes on from NC_066580.1 coordinate 328,387,285, forward strand.
TGCTCAGAAGGAGGTGCCTGAAGGTTCATTCGAAAAGGACGTGGAGGAGTTCATGAAGATCATCAAGAAAAGTGACTACAAGATTGTAGATCAGCTTAACCAGACTCCATCCAAGATCTCGATTCTCTCTTTGCTGCTGTGTTCTGAGGCACATCGTAACGCTTTATTGAAGATGCTGAACATGGCTTATGTACCTCAGGAGATTTCCGTCAACCAATTGGAGGGTGTGATTGCCAACGTGAGCACCAGGCATGGTTTGGGGTTCATGGACCTAGACTTGACGCCTGAGGGTCGTAATCATAACAAGGCCTTGCATATCACCATGGAATGCAAGGGGGCGGTATTGTCTCACGTGTTGGTAGACACCGACTCGTCGCTGAATGTGTTGCCCAAGCAAATTTTGAAGAAGATAGCTGTTGAAGGGGTTGTGCTTACTCCGAGTGACCTGATTGTTCGTGCTTTCGACGGATCCAAGCGTTATGTGTTTGGTGAGGTTACATCGCCGGTGAAGATAGGTCCGGAGGTATTTGACATCATCTTCTATGTCATGGACATTCAGCCCGCTTACAGTTGTTTGTTGGGGCGTCCATGGATCCATGCAGCTGGGGCAGTCTCGTCGACTCTCCATCAAAAGCTCAAGTATGTCTGGAACGGTCAGATTGTGACCGTGTGTGGCGAAGAAGATATCTTGGTGAGTCACCTATCCTCGTTCAAATATGTAGAGGTGGATGGCGAGATCCATGAAACCTTATGCCAAGCATTTGAGACTGTCGCTCTCGAGAGGGTGGCGTTCGCAGATCAGAGGAAGCCAGGTGCTTCGATTGCTTCGTACAAATAGGCCAAGGAGGTTGTTGACTCTGGCAAAGCTGAAGGCTGGGGCAAGATGGTGGACTTGCCTGTCAAGGAGGATAAATTTGGTGTTGGCTATCAACCTTTGCAAGCGGAGCAGGGTGGGCAAGCAGGTCCAAGTACCTTTACCAGCGTCGGGCTGATGAATCACGGTGACGTCTTTGCGGTCTGTAGTGAAGATGGTGACAGTGATTGTGATCTCGACAACTGGGTTCGCCAGAGTGCGCCAGGGGAAGTGATCAACAATTGGACGGCAGAAGATGTGGTCCAAGTTACTCTTCAAACAGAGTAATTTTCTTTTGTTTTTCATTCTGCACAAAACCCTGCGTTCTGCCCAAGACGTAGTGGTTCATTGTAGGGCCTCAGCATGTTTTCCAATGATTATCATTAATAAAGGAAGTTTTGCAAACAATTTTGTGATCTCTGTCTTTCTATTTTTGTTTTCATTTTTCAAAAAAAAATATATAAAAATGGCAATGTTTTTGTTTTTGTGACTTTCTTGAACTCTTTTTCTAAAACAAAGCATTAAACATGCAGAAGTGATCTTATGGCATCCACTATGAACAGTTCTGTTATGGCTCAGTATGATTTCAATAATCCCATCTACCAAGCTGAAGAGGAGAGTGAGGAAGACTGTGAACTCCCTAAAGAATTGGTCAGATTGTTGAAGCAGGAGGAAAGGGTCATCCAACCTCATCAGGAGGAGTTGGAGATTGTGAATCTTGGTACTGAGGACGCCAGAAGAGATATCAAGATCGGGGCTGCTTTGAAGACAGAGGTCAAGAGCAGATTGATTGAGATGCTGAGAGAGTATGTGGAGATATTCGCCTGGTCTTATCAAGATATTCCTGGGTTGGATACGGATATTGTGGTGCATAGACTACCTCTCAGAGAAGATTGTCCTTCGGTCAAACAGAAGCTTCGCAGAACGAGTCCTGATATGGTTGGGAAAATCAAGGAAGAGGTTCAGAAGCAGTTCGATGCGGGTTTCTTGTCAGTGACCACTTATCCCCCGTGGGTGGCCAACACCGTTCCCGTGCCAAAGAAGGATGGCAAAGTCAGAATGTGTGTCGATTACCGGGATTTGAATAGGGCGAGTCCGAAAGATAATTTCCCATTACCTCACATTGATGTATTGGTTGATAATACGGCTCAATCCTCGGTATTCTCTTTCATTGATGGTTTCTCGGGCTATAATCAGATTAAGATGGCGCCAGAGGACATGGAAAAGACGACATTCATTACACCTTGGGGCACGTTCTGCTATAAGGTGATGCCATTTGGGCTGAAGAATGCCGGTGCTACCTATCAGAGGGCTATGACGACTCTCTTTCATGACATGATGCACAAAGAGATTGAAGTGTACGTGGATGATATGATCGCGAAGTCGCAGACAGAAGAGGAGCACTTGGTTAATTTGCAGAAGTTGTTTGACAGGTTGAGAAAGTTCAAACTGAGGCTGAATCCAAACAAGTGTACGTTTGGTGTGAGATCTGGGAAGCTGTTAGGCTTCATTGTCAGTGAGAGAGGGATTGAGGTTGATCCAGCAAAAGTCAAAGCTATTCAAGAAATGCCTGAACCAAAAACAGAAAAGCAGGTTCGTGGGTTTTTAGGGAGGTTGAACTACATTGCAAGGTTTGTATCTCACCTAACTGCCACGTGTGAACCGATATTCAAATTGCTGAGAAAGAATCAAGCAATCAGGTGGAATGATGACTGTCAGAAAGCTTTTGACAAGATAAAAGAGTATTTACAGAAACCTCCAATCCTGATTCCTCCAGTTCCTGGGAGACCGCTGATAATGTACCTGTCAGTGACCGAGAACTCGATGGGGTGTGTATTGGGACAGCATGACGAGTCTGGTCGAAAAGAGCATGCCATATACTACCTTAGCAAAAAGTTTACCGACTGTGAAATCAAATATTCACAGCTTGAGAAAACTTGTTGTGCTTTGGCCTGGGCTGCTCGCCGACTGAGGCAGTATATGTTGAACCGTACTACCTTGTTGATTTCTAAGATGGATCCAGTGAAGTACATCTTTGAGAAGCCGGCTCTCACCGGACGTGTTGCCCGTTGGCAGATGATCTTAACAGAGTATGATATCCAGTACACGTCGCAGAAGGCCATCAAAGGTAGTATTCTGTCGGACTATCTCGCCGAGCAACCGATCGATGATTATCATCCTATGATGTTTGAATTCCCTGATGAAGACATCATGTATCTTAAGATGAAAGATTGCGAAGAGCCTCTTGTCGAGGAAGGACCGGATCCTGATGACAAGTGGACACTGATGTTTGATGGGGCTGTGAATGTGAATGGTAACGGTGTTGGTGCAGTGCTGATCAATCCAAAAGGTGCTCATATGCCTTTTTCTGCTAGATTGACTTTTGACGTCACCAACAACAAAGCTGAGTATGAGGCTTGTATCATGGGGATAGAAGAAGCCATTGATTTAAGGATTAAAACGCTTGACATTTTCGGAGATTCCGCTCTAGTGATTAAATAGGTCAATGGAGATTGGAATACGAACCAGCCGCATTTGATTCCGTATCGAGATTACACCAGAAGAATACTGACGTTCTTCAAGAAGGTGAAGTTGTCTCATGTCCCCCGGGAGGAGAATCAGATGGCTGATGCCTTGGCTACTTTATATTCTATGATCAAAGTTCATTGGTGGAGTCATGTGCCACATATTGCGGTGAATCGACTCGAGAGGCTTGCGTATGTGTTTGCAGCCGAGTCTATTGTTGACGAGAAACCGTGGTACTTTGACATCAAGAACTTCCTCAAGAGCCAGGAGTATCCTGAAGGTGCGTCGAAGAATGATAAGAAAACCCTGAGAAGGCTAGCTGGAAGCTTTTATTTGAATCAGGATGACGTGTTGTACAAGAGAAATTTCGACATGGTTCTGCTCAGATGCGTGGATAGACACGAAGCAGACATGTTGATGCAGGAAGTGCACGAAGGTTCGTTTGGTACCCATGCTGGTGGTCATGCAATGTCTAAGAAATTGTTGAGAGCCGGTTATTACTGGATGACTATGGAATCCGATTGTTTCAAGTACGCTCGGAAATGCCATAAGTGTCAAATCTATGATGATAAGGTGCATATACCACCAAGCCCTCTGAATGTCATGAACTCGCCTTGGCCGTTCGCCATGTGGGGCATTGATATGATTGGGAAGATTGAGCCTACTGCTTCGAATGGACATCGCTTCATCCTGGTTGCGATTGATTACTTCACCAAGTGGGTGGAAGCAGCTTCCTATGCTAATGTTACCAAACAAGTGGTTGCCCGGTTCATCAAGAAGGAAATCATCTGCCGTTATGGGGTGCCCGAGAGAATCATCACTGACAATGGTTCGAATCTGAATAACAAGATGATGAAAGCACTGTGTAAAGATTTCAAGATTGAACATCACAATTCTTCTCCTTACAGACCGAAGATGAATGGTGTTGTAGAGGCGGCAAACAAGAATATCAAGAAGATTGTGCAGAAGATGGTCGTGACGTACAAGGATTGGCATGAGATGTTGCCTTTCAATTTGCATGGGTACCGTACTTCAGTACGTACGTCGACCGGGGTAACCCCGTACTCCCTTGTGTATGGTATGGAAGTTGTCCTACCAGTTGAGGTGGAGATACCTTCTCTGAGAGTTTTATTAGATGTCAAGCTGGACGAAGCCGAGTGGATTCGAACAAGGTTTAACGAGTTGAGCCTTATCGAAGAGAGACGGCTAGCAGCTGTGTGCCATGGGCAGTTGTATCAGAGAAGGATGAAGAGAGCCTTTGATCAGAAAGTGTGTCCTCGGAGCTATCAAACTGGTGATCTAGTTTTGAAGAGGATCCTTCCTCCTGGTACAGATAACAGGGGCAAGTGGACTCCTAATTATGAAGGTCCATATGTTTTTAAGAAGGTCTTCTCCGGTGGAGCCTTGATGCTTACAACTATGGATGGTGAAGATTTCCCGTCCCCTGTTAACTCAGATGTAGTCAAAAAATACTTCGCATAAATTGACCCGCTGGACGAAAAGAATAAAAGAGTCCAGGCAAAAAAGGGCATCCCGGCGAACAAAAAAAAAACAGAAAGAAAAGGTTCGGGCAAAAATTAGGGATAAAATGAAAAGAATTTGTACACCCGGTAAGTCGAAAACCCGCAAGGGCGACTTAGGCAAAAACGGGTATCCCGGTGGATTGAAAACCCGAAAGGGAGATCCAGGCAAAAGAGGGATTAAAGCGAAGACTACAGTCTGAGTTATCTGTACTTCATCCCGCTTCGTTGTCAACCATTTCGAAAGATGTGATTGGTCCAGTCATTCTTCTCAGAAAGCAAGGAAGTTGGGAGGAAAGCTGATGATCTGTGAGTTATAACAGAATTGGGAAATAGTGGATGCCGTGTTCACATTGCCATTAGGATAGATATTTTTCCTTTTGTGCGCAATTACCTCTTTCTAGGAATTGCTTCCTGATGTATTCGCCTTTTCAGGCACATTTTCAATCAATAAAAGTCGGTATTCAGATAAATAGCTCTCTTGTTTTTATTTTTACTGTTTTGTTTGCAAAAACGTCCGAATTTTTGATAAACATTGCATATAAAAAACATGAAGTCTAAACAATAACTTGCAGAAAGATAAAACATTTGAAAATCATTTTGAATGTTGAGGACACTTGAGCGTATCTTGTCCATGTATCCCCTGGGGCATTTTGTTGTGTTGTTCTGCAGGTCGTCATCTGTGAGGACGTTTCCCCAGCTGACCTTTCCCCAGGCACGTATGGAAGCTATCAGAGCTATGTTCCCCTGCAGAGATGTCTGTGGATAGTGTTTTCTATTCCCTAGCAGATCTAAGGATTGCCTATCCCCAGCAGGCCTGTATGTGACGATTTCCCCAGTTGTCAAGGTCCCAGCTGAGTTCGAAGGTTGGTTATTCCCCACTGAGTTGGAAGGATGTTGTATCCCCCAGCGGATGTATCCGCAGATGATTCCCCAGCAGTCCGGTTTGAAGTATTACCATCCCCAGCATGGTTGTGAGTTCTTCTCCCCCAGTAGGGTCGTGGATGTGCTATCCCCAGCATGGTCCGGTATATTACTTTCCCCACCAGGGTTATGCTCTTCCTCAGCAGATTGGTGTGTTATCCCCAACAGAGTTGCGTTCCCTAGCAGATCTCCCGAGCAGAGATTGGTGTTGATAATTTTCCTCAGCGAGTCCTCGAGTGGATCAGGTCCCAGAAATTTGTCTCCAGCAGAGGTTGTCCTACTTGTGGATTGGTTGGCTTTCCCCAGTGAAGTCGCTTTATTACTCCCCAGAGGGTTGCCTTGTTTAGTCCCCAGCGGAGTCGTATGGATTACTTCCCAAGCGGAGTCCCCGTGTGGATTGGATCCTATGACGGATGTCCCCAGCGGAGTCTATCCTTTCCCCAGCAGCAGTGTTATTCTCCAGCATGAGTGAGAAGTCGGTGCTCTCCCCGCAGAGTATTCCTCAAGCAAAGTCTCCCCACAGAGTTGGAGAATTTGATCAGTTTTGGCTCCCCAGTCAGAGTTCATCATTTTGCATTTTGCATATAGTAATCATTGCATCCTCAAATTGCGTAGCATTTCCATTCAATATGGAGCATTACGCCATAGAAAAATTCAAACATATGCATTCATGTGTTGGAACCCCAATCAGGCCATATCCCCGGCAGAGGCGGATCGTTGTTCAACATCTGTACAACACGTTTGCTACAGTTGCTCCTGACAGCATTCAAGATTGATACCCCTAGAGAGGTTTATTTCCTCGTCTGTTGCTGAAAGGAAAGCCTGTTTCTCCCCAGTGAGATCCCCTGCAAGTGTGTAGCCTTGCCCTGACATGGGTAGATGTCATCTTGTGATACTGGTCAGTGTCATGTTAGCACCCGCGTGTGTTATTTCTTTGGTGTCGGTAAACACCATCTTTCGGTGTCGGTAAACATCGAGTCCCACTCCAGTCATTCGTTAATGTCTGGTCGTCTTTCTTTGGTGTCGGTAAACACCATCTTTCGGTGTCGGTAAACATCATGTCTCACCCCAGTCATCGGTCAATGTCCGGTCCTCTTTTGATGTCGGTAAATATCATCTTTCGATGTTCGTAATGCCTTTATTCTTCCCCAGAAGGGTTACCTCTCCGTTGGTTTCGATAAACGTTGAGTTTTTCCTATTCGTCAGTTGACGTCTAGTTGATATCCTTCCCCTCAGAGTCACCTCTCCATTGGTTTCGATAAACGATAAGTTTTTCCCAATCGTCCGTTGATGATTGGTTGTGTTCACTTTTCCCCACAAGGGTTACCTCTCCGTTGGTTTCGATAAACGTTGAGTTTTTCCTATTCGTCCGTTGACCTCTAGTTGATATCCTTCCCCTCAGATTTACATCTCCGTTGGTTTCGATAAACATTGAGTTTTTCTCATTCGTCCGTTGACGTTTGATTGTATATCATATTCCCCAGTCATTCGTTAATGTTTGGTCGATCCCCAGTAGAGTCGTCGATAAACGTCCTGTCTGGTCACCTTTCTCCGTTGGTGTCGATAAACGTCGAGCTTCTCCCGTTCGTCCGTTGATGTCTGGTCGAGTCTTTCCCATTCATCCGTTGATGTCTGGTCACCTTTCTCCGTTGGTGTCGATAAACGTCGAGCTTCTCCCGTTCGTCCGTTGACGTCTGGTCGAGTCTTTCCCATTCATCCGTTGATGTCTGGTCACCTTTCTCCGTTGGTGTCGATAAACGTCGAGCTTCTCCCGTTCGTCCGTTGACGTCTGGTCGAGTCTTCCCATTCATCCGTTGATGTCTGGTCACCTCTCCGTTGGTTTCGATAAACGTCGAGTTTTTCCTGATCGTCCCCAGTAGAGTTACCTCTCCGTTGGTTTTGGTAAACGTTGAGTTTTTCCCACTACGTCCGTTGGCGTATGGTTGTATCTCTTTCCCAGTCATTCATTGATGTCTGGTTACCTCTCCGTTGGTTTTGATAAACGTCGAGTTTCTCCTAGTCGTCCGTTGGCGTCTAGTTGTTGATTTCTATCCCCATTCATCGTCTTTCGTTGACTGGATGTGATTGTACCTTTGAAAGAGGAAAAACCAAAATCCCCAGTGATAAACAGCAGATCCCAGTTGGAGTTACTGTTGGATCCCCGCATTGTGCAAATTTCTACGTTTCTTGGTATTCAATCCCTGCTTACCCTGAAAGTCTGACAGCCGTTGCTCTCATCCGTTCGGGTTCCCAGTTGATTGAATAGGGGCAGCTGTAGCACCTCAAATTTGCACCTCCCATTTTGTACATTCATTTTCATGTTTAGGTCATTAGCATTACATTGTCCACTGCATAGCATTGCATTGTCAATTGCCCAAGTGCAAGTCATCAGTCAAGACTGGTCAGGAGATTCAGTTGTGCAAGCAAGCTAGTGCATTTCCTATGGAAGCAAAGCCCTAGAGTTGGTTCATTGAGTTCATATGACCTAGGGATAATTTTGAAGTGGTTTGGCCAAAGGTTGGATGCTCAAGGCTCATCAGTCATTGATCAATTCATCTGAAACCCTAGAAAGTCAACCAAAGTCAACTGTGCATTCAAGCATGGATTTGAAGGTGGGAGATGGTTAGAGAGGCCTCATTCATGTCCATCCAAGTCTCATTTGACATTTCAAACATCAACATTGAAGGATTTGAGGTCAGATGAAAAGTTTCCAAAAATAGTAAGTGACCTGTAATTTGAAATTGCCAAAAATGGAAAGGATTTCTCCTCAAGATTACATGTCCAAGAAAGCTTCAAATGAAATTTTGTCCAACATGAAAGTTGAATATCTTGCTCTCACCTTTCCAAAAAGTCCAAGAACATGAATTTCTCATGCATGGTTGGCAAGATATGGATCAATCATTGTCAAATGGATTTGAACTTCACAAGTGCATAACTTTTGAACCAAAAGGCCAATTGAAGTGGTTCTTTTTGTAACATTTCTCTCTTGTCATGAGCTATCCAAAACATGCATCACATATCATGCATTTCCATTACAAATTTTTTGGCATTTTCATTTGAAATTTGGAGGAAAAATTACAATTTGAAAACTATGCATTATTTTCACTTCCAATCATGTGCATTTGGCTCAAAACAGGTTTTGCAAGTGAATTAGCTCAAAAAACCGTGCACTGTAGCATCCATTTCATGCACATGAGGGTGAATTTCCAATTTGCACTTACACCTTCATTTCACTAATACCATTACATTTGCCTAATTGTGATTAAGAGGATCATTAGCACAGCATATATATAGCCTAATCATAACAGAAACTTGATTAACATTTCATTTTGCTCAAATCTAGATCAAATTCACCAAGCTTCACATTTTTTTCTCTCAACTTTTCTTCGATTTTCTTCACAAACCTTGTTGTGTTCTTGATTAATCTATGATCCACAAGCATTTTAGAGCTGGATTGAAGCAGGATCAAGAGAATTTCGAGCTGGTTTGGAACTGTTGAAGTGTTGCATCATCAATGGCAGTTGAGGATTTGGAAAAAGGATGGATGGATGAGTTTTTCTTTGTTCTAAACGCGTGTCAGGAATCACTTTGCTCTTCATGGACAAAGGATGGATGAGTTTTTTTTTGTATTTTTGGAAAATGATATGCAATGCATGATAACGAATGCAGATGCATTGGTATATGAATGGATGCAATGTATTTTTTTATGTTTTGGTATGAAAATAAAATGCAATCCAGGTAGTTAGGATCTGGGATAATGTGAGTAACTCAGAACATCTTACTAGGTAGGCTCCTTAACAGATAGTTCTAGGATTTCTACCCATAAACCCACTCACAGGATAGTTTCTACACTTTTGATAAGGTTCCCAAAGTCATGGACCATAATCGTATCAACATCATAAAATAGGCTAGCCGCTTTATGACAAGAGTGACGAAAGGTCTCTTCTGAGCGGGGTTTTCATATTGGGTGCAAAAAGGAGAGGCCCTTGGAGTCCATCATTATGCAACCACCAAAGCAGAAACTGGTTCTAAGAGGGGGTCCTAGATTCATGGACCCTTCATGAATCAACGTCATGCAACAGGCTAGCTGTCTTATAACGAGATCTACAAACAGGTCTACTCTAGGGGAGTTTTCATGCTAGACACGCAAGGAGTGGCCCTTGGGGACTAACACTACACAACTTCCAATTCTAAACATATGTGTTCTCTTTTCTTTTTCCAAAGCTCGGGTGTAGAGCTTTATTCATGATATAAAAATCCCAACACCCACACAAACACACACACACACACACACACACACAGATATATATATATATATATATATATATATATATATATATATATATACATATAAAAATGTGATAAACACAGATAAAGAAAGCATATAACAAAGGAAGAAAAATAAAAAAATAAAGCTAACACACATACGAAAACTTAACTGAACTAGGGTTGACTCACTTAGGGATGTTCCAGTCCCCAGAAGAGTCGCCATCTATCGCACCTCAAAAAATAGGGATACGACTTTAAAGCGAAGCGCAATTGCACACTTGCAAGATGGACTAAACAGAGTCGCCACCAAACTTTATTTATTCCTAAAAAGGAAAGGGGAAATATTGATAAAACCCAACAAAGAACGACAATGATTATGGTCGTCGCAACCAATATCAGGGTTCGGGAGTCGGTTACGCAAGGGGAAGGTATTAGCACCCCTCACGTCCGTTGTATTCAAAGGGAACCATTTAGTTAATTTCATTTTGAATGTTAGCTTATATTAGTCTTCTCAAGTTATTATGAGGGAGAGAAGAAATGTTTTTGGATTTTTTTGACGAAGGAATAAACCTAAGTTTTTTATTAGTGGGCCTGACAAGATTTACAAATCCTGCTCCTACGTATTTCAAATGAGAAGTCAAGGCTTACGTAGTTCTGGGAAGAAAAATGTTTGTTTGTTGGTCGATTTTTGCGAAAGTTATACTGTATTAATCGACGAAAACATTGTTTTACCCAAAACAGATGAGTAGTGGACGCATACCACACATCGAACGAATTTATAAATCTATATTCGGAAAAGCGTCACTTATCTCGACTCAACAATCGTGGCCGAAACATTGTTTTGCATCACCTTAAGACAATATATCTTTCGTTGATTGAAACGGTTTTTTTTTATTAATCGCACGGCGGCGAGAAAGAGTTTGATTGGGTGGATGTATTTTGAGTGATGGCGAGAACTTGGATGAGCAAGATATCCATCTCGAATCCTAGTCTCAGGAGTGCATGGTATACACCATGTTCCATTTCCGTCTTTATTGGCAAAAGTGTTTAATAAAGATTAAGTATTTTTAGGTTTGATTGAGAAAGGGTTTGAAGAAACCGCATTGAAAATTTTAGTCGATGGCGAGAGCTAAGATAGGCAAGGCATCCACCTAGAATCTTAATCTCAGGAGTGCACGGTATACACAATGTTCCTTTTCCATCTTTATTGAAAAAGTGTTAAGGTAGGAATTAAGTATTTTTTGAGTTTGAAAGACGAATATTTGATGAGAACGAGACATGAGCCTCGGGATCAATCACTCGAAGTTCCACCGGAACCCAAGATTCCAATGGTCCTTTTTCATTCGAATTATTTAAGAAAATTATTTAATGGACAATGAACACTTGATGAGAATCAAATATTCAAAGGGTTACGCCAGAATGCTTGATCCCAACGGCCCTTTATTTTGTCCAAGTTAATTATTGAGTATTTTTAAGAACGAAAGAAAAGAATGAACGGCTAATCCAAAACATGAGGCTCATGACTGATCATTCGAGGGTTCCCACCGGAATGCAAGATTCGAATGGTCCTCTTCTTTCGTGTTTAAAAAAAAGAATTTAATCGGGTTGTAAAGATAGTTTAAAAATAAAATTATATTATAGGGATAAAATTCATTTTACAATTTTATATGTATATCAAATTAATTTTATATATAATCGAGTTCCCACGAGAATGCTAGATTCTAATGGGAGGAAATGAAATTAAATATCGAAACTATGGAAAGTTAGTGAAATTTAAATCGAAAATTTAGAGAATTTGAATGTGATTATTTATATGTGTAAAGTTATGAACATGGGTACTGTAGCACCTCAAATTTGCACCTCCCATTTTGTACATTCATTTTAATGTTTAGGACATTAGCATTACATTGTCCACTGCATAGCATTGCATTGTCCGTTGCCCAAGTGCAAGTCATCAGTCAAGACTGGTCAGGAGATTCAGTTGTGCAAGTAAGCTAGTTCATTTCCTATGGAAGCAAAGCCCTAGAGTTGGTTCATTGAGTTCATATGACCTAGGGATCATTTTGAAGTGGTTTGGCCAAAGGTTGGATGCTCAAGGCTCATCAGTCATTGATCAATTCATCTGAAACCCTAGAAAGTCAACCAAAGTCAACTGTGCATTCAAGCATGGATTTGAAGGTGGGAGATGGTTAGAGAGGCCTCATTCATGTCCTTCCAAGTCTCATTTGACATTTCAAACATCAACATTGAAGGATTTGAGGTCAGATGAAAAGTTTCCAAAAATAGTAAGTGACCTGTAATTTGAAATTGCCAAAAATGGAAAGGATTTCTCCTCAAGATTACATGTCCAAGAAAGCTTCAAATGAAATTTTGTCCAACATGAAAGTTGAATATCTTGCTCTCACCTTTCCAAAAAGTCCAAGAACATGAATTTCTCATGCATGGTTGGCAAGATATGGATCAATCATTGTCAAATGGATTTGAACTTCACAAGTGCATAACTTTTGAACCAAAAGGCCAATTGAAGTGGTTCTTTTTGTAACATTTTTCTCTTGTCATTTTCTATCCAATACATGCATCACATATCATGCATTTCCATTACAAATTTTTTGGCATTTTCATTTGAAATTTGGAGGGAAAATTACAATTTGAAAACTATGCATTGTTTTCACTTCCAATCATGTGCATTTGGCTCAAAACAAATTTTGCAAGTGAATTAGCTCAAAAAACCGTGCACTGTAGCATCCATTTCATGCACATGAGGGTGAATTTCCAATTTGCAGTTACACCTTCATTTCACTAATACCATTACATTTGCCTAATTGTGATTAAGAGGATCATTAGCACAGCATATATATAGCCTAATCATAACAGAAACTTGATTAACATTTCATTTTGCTCAGATCTAGATCAAATTCACCAAGCTTCACATTTTTTTTCTCAAGTTTTCTTCGATTTTCTTCACAAACCTTGCTGTGTTCTTGATTAATCTATGATCCACAAGCATTTTGGAGCTGGATTGAAGCAGGATCAAGAGAATTTCGAGCTGGTTTGGAACTGTTGAAGTGTTGCATCATCAATGGTAGTTGAGGATTTGGAAAAAGGATGGATGGATGAGTTTTTCTTTGTTCTAAATGCGTGTCAGGAATCACTTTGCTCTTCATGGACAAAGGATGGATGTGTTTTTTTTTGTATTTTTGGAAAATGATATGCAATGCATGATAACGAATGCAGATGCAATGGTATATGAATGGATGCAATGTATTTTTTTATGTTTTGGTATGAAAATAAAATGCAATCCAGGTAGTTATGATCTGGGATAATGTGAGTAACTCAGAACATCTTACTAGGTAGGCTCCTTAACAAATAGTTCTAGGATTTCTACCCATAAACCCACTCACAGGATAGTTTCTACACTTTTGATAAGGTTCCCAAAGTCATGGACCATAATCGTATCAACATCATAAAATAGGCTAGCCGCTTTATGACAAGAGTGACGAAAGGTCTCTTCTGAGCGGGGTTTTCATATTGGGTGCAAAAAGGAGAGGCCCTTGGAGTCCATCATTATGCAACCACCAAAGCAGAAACTGGTTCTAAGAGGGGGTCCTAGATTCATGGACCCTTCATGAATCAACGTCATGCAACAGGCTAGCTGTCTTATAACGAGATCTGCAAACAGGTCTACTCTAGGGGAGTTTTCATGCTAGACACGCAAGGAGTGGCCCTTGGGGACTAACACTACACAACTTCCAATTCTAAACTTATGTGTTCTCTTTTCTTTTTCCAAAGCTCGGGTGTAGAGCTTTATTCATGATATAAAAATCCCAACACACACACACACACACACACACACACACATATATATATATATATATATATATATAAATATATATATATATATATATATATATACATATAAAAATGTGATAAACAGAGATAAAGAAAGCATATAACAAAGGAAGAAAAATAAAAAAATAAAGCTAACACACATACGAAAACTTAACTGAACTAGGGTTGACTCACTTAGGGATGTTCCAGTCCCCAGCAGAGTCGCCATCTATCGCACCTCAAAAAATAGGGATACGACTTTAAAGCGAAGCGCAATCGCACACTTGCATGATGGACTAAACAGAGTCGCCACCAAACTTTATTTATTCCTAAAAAGGAAAGGGGAAATATCGATAAAACCCAACAAAGAACGACAATGATTATGGTCGTCGCAACCAATATCAGGGTTCGGGAGTCGGTTACGCAAGGGGAAGGTATTAGCACCCCTCACGTCCGTTGTATTCAAAGGAAACCATTTAGTTAATTTCGTTTTGAATGTTAGCTTATATTAGTCTTCTCAAGTTATTATGAGGGAGAGAGTAAATAGAAGAGAGAGAAGAAATGTTTTTGGATTTTTTTGACGAAGGAATAAACCTAAGTTTTTTATTAGTGGGCCTGACAAGATTTACAAATCCTGCTCCTACGTATTTCAAAAGAGAAGTCAAGGCTTACGTAGTTCTGGGAAGAAAAATGTTTGTTTGTTGGTCGATTTTTGCGAAAGCTATACTGTATTAATCGACGAAAACATTGTTTTACCCAAAACAGATGAGTAGTGGACGCATACCACACATCGAACGAATTTATAAATCTACATTCGAAAAAGCGTCACTTATCTCTACTCAACAATCGTGGCCGAAACATTGTTTTGCATCACCTTAAGACAATATATCTTTCGTTTATGAAAACGGTTTTTTTTATTAATCGCACGGCGGCGAGAAAGAGTTTGATTGGGTGGATGTATTTTGAGTGATGGCGAGAACTTGGATGAGCAAGATATCCATCTCGAATCCTAGTCTCAGGAGTGCATGGTATACACCATGTTCCATTTCCGTCTTTATTGGCAAAAGTGTTTAATAAAGATTAAGTATTTTTAGGTTTGATTGAGAAAGGGTTTGAAAAAGTGTTAAGGTAGGAATTAAGTATTTTTTGAGTTTGAAAGACGAATATTTGATGAGAACGAGACATGAGCTTCGGGATCAATCACTCGGGGTTCCACCGGAACCCAAGATTCCAATGGTCCTTTTTCATTCGAATTATTTAAGAAAATTATTTAATGGACAATGAACACTTGATGAGAATCAAATATTCAAAGGGTTACGCCAGAATGCTTGATCCCAACGGCCCTTTATTTTGTCCAAGTTAATTATTGAGTATTTTTAAGAACGAAAGAAAAGAATGAACGGCTAATCCAAAACATGAGGCTCATGACTGATCATTCGAGGGTTCCCACCGGAATGCAAGATTCGAATGGTCCTCTTATTTCGTGTTTAAAAAAAAGAATTTAATCGGGTTGTAAAGATAGTTTAAAAATAAAATTATATTATAGGGATAAAATTAATTTTACAATTTTATATGTATATCGAATTAATTTTATATATAATCGAGTTCGCACCAGAATGCTAGATTCTAATGGGAGGAAATGAAATTAAATGTCGAAACTATGGAAAGTTAGTGAAATTTAAATCGAAAATTTAGAGAATTTGAATGTGATTATTTATATGTGTAAAGGTATGAACATGGGTACTGTAGCACCTCAAATTTGCACCTCCCATTTTGTACATTCATTTTCATGTTTAGGTCATTAGCATTACATTGTCCACTGCATAGCATTGCATTGTCCATTGCCCAAGTGCAAGTCATTAGTCAAGACTGGTCAGGAGATTCACTTGTGCAAGCAAGCTAGTGCATTTCCTATGGAAGCAAAGCCCTAGAGTTGGTTCATTGAGTTCATATGACCTAGGGATCATTTTGAAGTTGTTTGGCCAAAGGTTGGATGCTCAAGGCTCATTAGTCATTGATCAATTCATCTGAAACCCTAGAAAGTCAACCAAAGTCAACTGTGCATTCAAGCATGGATTTGAAGGTGGGAGATGGTTAGAGAGGCCTCATTCATGTCCATCCAAGTCTCATTTGACATTTCAAACATCAACATTGAAGGATTTGAGGTCAGATGAAAAGTTTCCAAAAATAGTAAGTGACCTGTAATTTGAAATTGCCAAAAATGGAAAGGTTTTCTCCTCAAGATTACATGTCCAATAAAGCTTCAAATCAAATTTTGTTCAACATGAAAGTTGAAGATCTTGCTCTCACCTTTCCAAAATGTCTAAGAACATGAATTTCTCATGCATGGTTGGCAAGATATGGATCAATCATTGTCAAATGGATTTGAACTTCACAAGTGCATAACTTTTGAACCAAAAGGCCAATTGAAGTGGTTCTTTTTGTAACATTTCTCTCTTGTCATGAGCTATCCAAAACATGCATCACATATCATGCATTTCCATTACAAAAGTTTTGGCATTTTCATTTGAAATTTGGAGGTAAAATTACAATTTGAAAACTATGCATTGTTTTCACTTCCAATCATGTGCATTTGGCTCAAAACAGGTTTTGCAAGTGAATTAGCTCAAAAAACCGTGCACTGTAGCATCCATTTCATGCACATGAGGGTGAATTTCCAATTTGCACTTACACCTTCATTTCACTAATACCATTACATTTGCCTAATTGTGATTAAGAGGATCATTAGCACAGCATATATATAGCCTAATCATAACAGAAACTTGATTAACATTTCATTTTGCTCAGATCTAGATCAAATTCACCAAGCTTCACATTTTTTTCTCTCATGTTTTCTTCAATTTTCTTCACAAACCTTGTTGTGTTCTTGATTAATCTATGATCCACAAGCATTTTGGAGCTGGATTGAAGCAGGATCAAGAGAATTTCGAGCTGGTTTGGAACTGTTGAAGTGTTGCATCATCAATGGCAGTTGAGGATTTGGAAAAAGGATGGATGGATGAGTTTTTCTTTGTTCTAAACGCGTGTCAGGAATCACTTTGCTCTTCATGGACAAAGGATGGATGAGTTTTTTTTTGTATTTTTGGAAAATGATATGCAATGCATGATAACGAATGGAGATGCAATGGTATATGAATGGATGCAATGTATTTTTTTATGTTTTGGTATGAAAATAAAATGCAATCCAGGTAGTTAGGATCTGGGATAATGTGAGTAACTCAGAACATCTTACTAGGTAGGCTCCTTAACAGATAGTTCTAGGATTTCTACCCATAAACCCACTCACAGGATAGTTTCTACACTTTTGATAAGGTTCCCAAAGTCATGGACCATAATCGTATCAACATCATAAAATAGGCTAGCCGCTTTATGACAAGAGTGACGAAAGGTCTCTTCTGAGCGGGGTTTTCATATTGGGTGCAAAAAGGAGAGGCCCTTGGAGTCCATCATTATGCAACCACCAAAGCAGAAACTAGTTCTAAGAGGGGGTCCTAGATTCATGGACCCTTCATGAATCAACGTCATGCAACAGGCTAGCTGTCTTATAACGAGATCTACAAACAGGTCTACTCTAGGGGAGTTTTCATGCTAAACACGCAAGGAGTGGCCCTTGGGGACTAACACTACACAACTTCCAATTCTAAACTTATGTGTTCTCTCTTCTTTTTCCAAAGCTCGGGTGTAGAGCTTTATTCATGATATAAAAATCCCAACACCCAAACACACACACACACACACACACACACAGATATATATATATATATATATATATATACATATAAAAATGTGATAAACAGAGATAAAGAAAGCATATAACAAAGGAAGAAAAATAAAAAAATAAAGCTAACACACATACGAAAACTTAACTGAACTAGGGTTGACTCACTTAGGGATGTTCCAGTCCCCAACAGAGTCCCCATCTATCGTACCTCAAAAAATAGGGATACGACTTTAAAGCGAAGCGCAATCGCACACTTGCATGATGGACTAAACAGAGTCACCACCAAACTTTATTTATTCCTAAAAAGGAAAGGGGAAATATCGATAAAACCCAACAAAGAACGACAATGATTATGGTCATCGCAACCAATATCAGGGTTCGGGAGTCGGTTACGCAAGGGGAAGGTATTAGCACCCCTCACGTCCGTTGTATTCAAAGGGAACCATTTAGTTAATTTCGTTTTGAATGTTAGCTTATATTAGTCTTCTCAAGTTATTATGAGGGAGAGAATAAATAGAAGAGAGAGAAGAAATGTTTTTGGATTTTTTTGACGAAGGAATAAACCTAAGTTTTTTATTAGTGGGCCTGACAAGATTTAAAAATCCTGCTCCTACGTATTTCAAAAGAGAAGTCAAGGCTTACGTAGTTCTGGGAAGAAAAATGTTTGTTTGTTGGTTGATTTTTGCGAAAGCTATACTGTATTAATCGACGAAAACATTGTTTTAACCAAAACAGATGAGTAGTGGACGCATACCACACATCGAACGAATTTATAAATCTACATTCGGAAAAGCGTCACTTATCTCGACTCAACAATCGTGGCCGAAACATTGTTTTGCATCACCTTAAGACAATATATCTTTCATTTATGAAAACGGTTTTTTTATTAATCGCACGGCGACAAGAAAGAGTTTGATTGGGTGGATGTATTTTGAGTGATGGCGAGAACTTGGATGAGCAAGATATCCATCTCGAATCCTAGTCTCAGGAGTGCATGGTATACACCATGTTCCATTTCCGTCTTTATTGGCAAAAGTGTTTAATAAAGATTAAGTATTTTTAGGTTTGATTGAGAAAGGGTTTGAAGAAACCGCATTGAAAATTTTAGTCGATGGCGAGAGCTAAGATAGGCAAGGCATCCACTAGAATCTTAATCTCAGGAGTGCACGGTATACACCATGTTCCTTTTCCATCTTTATTGAAAAAGTGTTAAGGTAGGAATTAAGTATTTTTTGAGTTTGAAAGACGAATATTTGATGAGAACGAGACATGAGCCTCGGGAACAATCACTCGGGGTTCCACCGGAACCCAAGATTCCAATGGTCCTTTTTCATTCGAATTATTTAAGAAAATTATTTAATGGACAATGAACACTTGATGAGAATCAAATATTCAAAGGGTTATGCCAGAATGCTTGATCCCAACGGCCCATTATTTTGTCCAAGTTAATTATTGAGTATTTTTAAGAACGAAAGAAAAGAATGAACGGCTAATCCAAAACATGAGGCTCATGACTGATCATTCGAGGGTTCCCACCGGAATGCAAGATTCGAATGGTCCTCTTCTTTCGTGTTTTAAAAAAAGAATTTAATCGGGTTGTAAAGATAGTTTTAAAATAAAATTATATTATAGGGATAAAATTAATTTTACAATTTTATATGTATATCGAATTAATTTTATATATAATCGAGTTCCCACCAGAATGCTAGATTCTAATGGGAGGAAATGAAATTAAATGTCGAAACTATGGAAAGTTAGTGAAATTTAAATCGAAAATTTAGAGAATTTGAATGTGATTATTTATATGTGTAAAGGTATGAACATGGGTACTATAGCACCTCAAATTTGCACCTCCCATTTTGTACATTCATTTTCATGTTTAGGTCATTAGCATTACATTGTCCATTGCATAGCATTGCATTGTCCATTGCCCAAGTGCAAGTCATCAGTCAAGACTGGTCAGGAGATTCAGTTGTGCAAGCAAGCTAGTGCATTTCCTATGGAAGCAAAGCCCTAGAGTTGGTTCATTGAGTTCATATGACCTAGGGATCATTTTGAAGTGGTTTGGCCAAAGGTTGGATGCTCAAGGCTCATCAGTCATTGATCAATTCATCTGAAACCCTAGAAAGTCAACCAAAGTCAACTGTGCATTCAAGCATGGATTTGAAGGTGGGAGATGGTTAGAGAGGCCTCATTCATGTCCATCCAAGTCTCATTTGACATTTCAAACATCAACATTGAAGGATTTGAGGTCAGATGAAAAGTTTCCAAAAATAGTAAGTGACCTGTAATTTGAAATTGCCAAAAATGGAAAGGTTTTCTCCTCAAGATTACATGTCCAATAAAGCTTCAAATAAAATTTTGTCCAACATGAAAGTTGAAGATCTTGCTCTGACCTTTCCAAAAAGTCCAAGAACATGAATTTCTCATGCATGGTTGGCAAGATATGGATCAATCATTGTCAAATGGATTTGAACTTCACAAGTGCATAATTTTGAATCAAAAGGCCAATTGAAGTGGTTCTTTTTGTAACATTTCTCTCTTGTCATGAGCTATCCAAAACATGCATCACATATCATGCATTTCCATTACAAAATTTTTGGCATTTTCATTTGAAATTTGGAGGGAAAATTACAATTTGAAAACTATGCATTGTTTTCACTTCCAATCATGTGCATTTGGCTCAAAACAGGTATTGCAAGTGAATTAGCTCAAAAAACCGTGCACTGTAGCATCCATTTCATGCACATGAGGGTGAATTTCCAATTTGCACTTACACCTTCATTTCACTAATACCATTACATTTGCCTAATTGTGATTAAGAGGATCATTAGCACAGCATATATATATATATAGCCTAATCATAACAGAAACTTGATTAACATTTCATTTTGCTCAGATCTAGATCAAATTCACCAAGCTTCACATTTTTTTCTCTCAACTTTTCTTCGATTTTCTTCACAAACCTTGTTGTGTTCTTGATTATGTAAGAACAAAAATTGTTCTACAACAGATTCCTGATTTTGATGATAACAAAGGATGAAACCAAAAATGGCACCCTAACGAAAAGTTTCTAAGTGTGCAGGATTCTAAAGAAAGAAGGAAGAAATCTGATGATGTCATCAGATACAAAACAAGATCAGATACAAAATATCAAATGATCAGAAGCATCTAAAGTGGAAACAAGTTCAAGAAAGTCTAACTCTGAGCAAAACAGCAAAGTATCAGAAGCATCTGAACAAGAAGTAAGCTCTAGAAGTTCTGACTCTGAACAACGCTATCTCTAAGCTCCAGAAGTTCTCAGCGCTATCTGAAGAAACTATCTGAACACTCAAGAGATCAACATCAGAAGCAAGATTCCAAGATTCTCCAGAAACACAAATACTCTGAGCATGGAATTGCTAATCATGAAAGAGTAACGTTTAAGTCAAGAAAAGATTTGCAAATGGATTTCCTAAAAGAGAAGGAGACGTTAATCTCCAATTTCAATAAAACAACTACTACTTGTGGTAAGTAGTCATTTCAAGAAGAAAAAGTCATCCTGCAGAAGCTATTTATGTGATGGCGTAACTTCATCTCAATATCCACCAGTTTCAACTACTACTTCAACGAATATATAAATAGGCTGCAAATCAACCTTGAACATGTAGCAAGCCAACAAGCCAAAATTATACTGAAACATCAACACACAAGAAAATTTTCTTTCTCTCTAAAATCTTCACGAAGCTTTTGCTTATAACGTGAAAAACTCTTGTTCTTAATACTGTAATATTTGCTTTCTTAGAAGCACTCTAGATTACATAAACCTTTTATCATTAAATTTGAACCTCACACATTAAATCTCAGCCCTCCAAACTCTCCACCTCATACCTCTGAACCAGAACCTGAACCTGAACTTTCTAAACCTACCCTTAAGGAAGCCATCTTGATGATTGCAGAGGCTTCAGTTCAAAAGGTCGATTCTCTGGTCACTAACTCTGAAATCAGTGATGATCCTAAATCTGTAAGGACACTCTAGATTACATAAACCTTTTATCATTGTTTATTTTATTTCCTCAAGTGACTTTGTGAAGTCTGTATACTTGAGAGGACTAAGAGATTTTTCTCTTAGACGTTGTTTGTAATCTTTCAAGATTAGTGGATTAAGTCCTTGTTGAAGGCGAAATCACCTTGGCCGGGTGGACTGGAGTATCTTTGTGTTATAAGCGAACCAGTATAAAATCCTTGTGTGATTTTCAATTTGAAAAGCGCTTATTTTTCCAAACAATTCAAACCCCCCCTTTCTTGTTTTTCTCACCTTCAATTGGTATCAGAGCTTAGGCTCTGTTATTGATTTTCTAATCAAACACTTAACAGTGTAGAGAGATCCAGAAAGAGAAAAACTATGGCCCACACAAACGAAAAGGATAGTTACAATGCCAAGCCTCCTGTCTTTGATGGAGAGAAGTTTGATTACTGGAAAGATAGAATTGAAAGTTTCTTTTTGGGTTATGATGCTGACCTCTGGGACATTGTCACAGATGGATACACACCTCCAGTCTTAGCAAATGGAGCTGAAGTTCCCAGAAATAAGATGTCAGAAGATCAAAAACGTGTCTTCAAAAATCATCACAAGGCCAGAACAATACTTCTAAATGCTATATCATACAACGAATATGAAAAGATCACCAACAGAGAGATAGCCAAAGATATACTTGACTCTCTGAAGATGACTCATGAAGGAAACTCCCAAGTCAAAGAGACGAAGGCTCTGGCGCTTATCCAGAAATATGAAGCCTTCAAGATGGAAGATGACGAAGCTATAGAGGCCATGTTTTCTAGATTCCAAACTCTTATTGCAGGTCTCAAGGTGCTAGACAAAGGATACACAACTGCAGATCATGTTAAGAAGATAGTCAGAAGTCTGCCAAAGAAATGGAGACCTATGGTTACTGCTCTGAAGTTGTCAAAGGATCTGAACAATATAAGCCTTGAAGAACTTGTTAGTTCTCTCAGAAGCCATGAGATAGAACTAGAGGAGGATGAGCCTCAGAAAAAGAACAAGTCTGTAGCGCTAAAGTCCAGATCTGAAAGACGGAAACCTGACAGAACCAAAGCTCTCCAGGCAGAAACTGAAGATACTGACGACTCTGAACCAGAAGACTCTGATGATGAAGAAGAGTTGTCCCTACTAACCAGAAGAGTTAAGCAACTCTGGAAAAAGAGGAACAACAACTTTAGAAGACCAAGACCCAGAGGGGATAGATCAGAGTCAACTTCAAAAGGTAAAGCTAACAAAGATATTACCTGTTATGAATGTAAAGAAACAGGTCACTACAGGAATGAATGCCCAAAGCTAAAGAAGGACAACCCTAGAAAAGAAAGCTTCAAGAAAAACACCTTCAGGACAAAGAAAGGACTGATGGCTACCTGGGATGATAGTGAATCTGGATCATCAGAATCTGACTCTGATGAACAGGCCAACGTAGCTGTTATGGCTACCACATCCAGTAGCTCAGATGAAGAATCTGAAGAGGTATTCTCTGAACTTTCTCGATCTGATTTAGAATCATGCTTGTCAGAAACTCTTAGCTCATATCAGAAATTAAAACAAAAGTTTAAAAACATTAAAGGCTGTCTTAAAGCAAAATTTGAAGAATGTACAGTCAAATCTTTAACGTTAGAAAGAGATGGAGCAAAAACAAAAAGCTCAGAATTAGAAGAAGCGTTATCTCAAGCACCACAAACTTCAAATAAAATAATTTATCAATATGAAGAAGCCTTTCAAGAATTTCTGAAGAATGGGATAGATAGGAGTATTATGGCATCCATGATTTATGGAGTAAGTCAGAACAATAAAAAGGGAATTGGGTATGATCCTAAGGAAGATAAAACTTCTACCAGTGACCAACTTAAATCTCCCTTTTCATATCACTACACACACACACAAGAACAAAAATTTAAAAATGCTAGAAAACCCAAAGTTATAAGAAACTCTGGGAAAACTAATCTAAAAGGACCCAAGAGATTCTGGGTACCAAAAGATAAGATTGTGTATGTTGCAGATATCCTATGCAGCAAAGTTCAAACACCAGTCATGGTACCTGGACTCTGGATGCTCGCGACACATGACGGGAAGAAAGTCTATGTTCCAAAGTCTGGAACTTTAAGACGCTGGATTTTTAGGCTTCGGAGGAGATCAGAAAGGAAGGATCAGAGGCTCCGGAACTATTGGTAATGGTACTCTTCCCTCTATATCTGATGTTCTTTATGTAGAAGGATTACTGCATAACTTGTTATCCATAAGTCAATTAAGTGATAACGGTTATGATGTAATCTTCAATCAAAAAACATGTAAAGCCATTAATCAGAACGATGGCTCTGTCCTTTTCACAGGCAAGAGGAAAAACAACATTTACAAAATAAATCTTTCTGATTTAAAAGATCAAAATGTTAAATGTCTAATGTCAGTTCACGAAGAGCAATGGGTATGGCATAGACGCTTGGGCCACATTAGCATGAGGAAACTTTCTCAGCTAACTAAACTTGAGTTAGTCAGAGGCCTACCTAAACTGAAGTTTTCTTCAGATGCTCTGTGTGAAGCCTGTCAGAAAGGAAAATTTTCAAAAACATCTTTTAAAAAGAAAAATGTTGTTTCTACCTCTAAGCCTCTGGAACTTCTTCACATTGACTTATTTGGTCCTGTGAAAACAGCATCAGTTAATGGAAAGAAGTATGGACTAGTCATTGTTGATGATTACAGTCGCTGGACATGGGTAAAATTCCTAAAACACAAGAGTGAGTCTCACTCTGTATTTACTAGTTTCTGTTCCAAGGTGCAAAAAGAATTTGACTCTAAAATTATTAGAGTCAGAAGTGATCATGGTGGAGAATTTGAAAACAAAGATTTTGAAGAATTATTTGACTCTAATGGAATATCCCATGATTTCTCCTGCCCTAGAACTCCACAACAAAATGGAGTTGTAGAGAGGAAGAATAGGACACTCCAAGAGATGGCCAGAACCATGATCAATGAAACTAATGTAGCAAAGCACTTTTGGGCAGAAGCTGTAAATACAGCGTGTTACATTCAGAATAGAATCTCTATAAGACCTATTCTGGAAAAGACTCCCTATGAATTGTGTAAAGGAAGAAAACCAAACATTTCATATTTTCATCCTTTTGGATGCTCTTGCTTTATCTTAAACACTAAAGAACATCTGAACAAGTTTGATTCCAAAGCACAGAAAGGTATTATGTTAGGATACTCAGAACGCTCTAAAGGCTACAGAGTATACAACACAGAAACCAAAATTGTGGAAGAATCAATTCATGTCAGATTTGATGATAAGCTTGACCCTGAAAAGTCAAAGCTAGTTGAAAAGTTTGCAGATTTGGAAATCACTCTTGTAGAATCTGATAAAACTCCAGAAGCAACTGTCACTCAGAACTCTGAAGAAATAAAATCTCCAAAAATCCCAAAGAAAGTCAAAAGTCGTATCAATGTATCTGAAGATTTGATTCTGGGAAACAAGGACGAACCTGTCAGAACAAGATCTACCTTCAGAACTTCTGAAGATATTCCTCTGGGACTAGTGTCTCTGATTGAGCCTATGTCTTGTGATGAAGCGCTTCAGGATAACGACTGGGTGGCAGCTATGCAAGAAGAATTGGATCAATTCTCAAAGAATGATGTCTGGGATGTCGTTCCTAAACCCAGAGGCACTCATGTCATTGGAACCAGATGGTTTTTCAGAAACAAGCTGAACGAGAAAGGAGAAGTTGTCAGAAACAAAGCTCGACTGGTAGCTCAAGGTTACAGTCAACAAGAAGGTATTGACTATAATGAAACCTTTGCTCCAGTCGCGAGGTTAGAATCTATTCGTCTTCTTGTATCATTTGCTATTAATCACTCTATCAAATTATATCAAATGGATGTCAAGAGTGCATTTCTTAATGGTTATATTTCAGAAGAAGTGTATGTCAATCAACCTCCAGGTTTTGAAAATTCAAATTTTCCAGAACATGTTTTTAAACTTAAGAAATCCTTATATGGACTTAAACAAGCTCCCAGAGCTTGGTATGAACGATTAAGCAATTTTCTTCTGGAACAAAATTTTATCAGAGGGAAAGTTGATTCTACACTCTTCTGTAAAAACCTTAATAATGATCTCATGATATGCCAGATTTACGTTGATGATATTATTTTTGGTTCTGCTAATATCTCTGTTTGCCAAGAATTTTCTAAGTTAATGCAGGCAGAATTTGAAATGAGTTTAATGCAAGAACTAAAGTTCTTTCTGGGAATTCAAATTAATCAAACTCCAGAAGTCACGTACGTCCATCAAAGTAAATATATTAAAGACGTTCTGAAGAAGTTTGACATGACGGAATGCAACTCTGCAAAAACTCCCATGCACCCAACTTGCATTCTGGAAAAGGAAGAGGTAAGCAACAAGGTTTGTCAGAAGCTCTATCGAGGTATGATAGGCTCTCTTCTCTATCTGACTGCTACTCGTCCTGATATTCTCTTTAGTGTCTGTCTTTGTGCCAGATTCCAATCAGATCCTAGAGAATCTCATTTAACAGCAGTTAAGAGGATTCTTAAGTATCTGAAAGGAACTCCTAACCTGGGCCTGATGTATGAGAAAACATCAGAGTATAGACTCTCGGGTTATTGTGATGCAGATTATGCAGGAGATAGACTAGAACGAAAAAGCACTTCTGGAAATTGCCAGCTTCTGGGAAACAATCTAATCTCCTGGGCTAGCAAAAGATAGTCAACTATTGCTCTATCAACTGCAGAAGCAGAATACATCTCAGCATCACTGTGCACAACTCAGATGCTCTGGATGAAGCATCAGCTAGAAGATCTACAAATCTTTGAGAGTAACATTCCTATCTTTTGTGATAATACTACTGCTATTTGTTTAAGTAAGAATCCCATTCTACATTCCAGAGCCAAACACATTGAAATAAAACATCATTTCATCAGAGACTATGTTCAGAAAGGGATAGTAACATTGAAGTTTATTGATACAGAACATCAATGGGCAGATATCTTTACTAAGCCTCTAGCTGAAGATAGATTTCTTTTCATCTTAGAAAATCTGAACATTAAAAATTGCCCTGAATGAAGTGTGGCTCTGAAAAAGTAAAATGAGACTCTGATGTAAACAAATGTATTTCTGCCTCTGACTCTGATACTTCTACCAAGTTAAGAAGATATCTGAGTTAGAAATCTTCAGAAACCAATCCTTTGGTATTCCTGAAGATCAGATACATCAACACGTGGAGCACTAAGCGTCTAACCCTAGAACTTCTAGACAGCTGTCAAAAGAAATCAAAGGTCAGAACGTTTGAAATCTCCTAGAGCAGTGTGCGTACTGTTGGGATTAGACATTCATTAATTAGCTGTAATCATTTTTCCCCCCCAAGCGTGCTATTTTGATTCTTGTGCTAACGCTGGAATGTGTGTCGTTTTGCATGTGTTTGAACTTAGAGTATATAAACACTTTTCTCACATTTCACACACTTATCACTCTCACTCACTCTAAAACCCTAAACCTCTCAAGCATTCTCTGAAAGCTCTTCATCTTCATCAGTCTTCTTCTTCTTCACCATGGACGCTCAACAACAACAAGTCTTTAACTTCTCTCAAGAAATGGAATCAAGCTCTACTACTCAAACCTCAAGCATTCCAACACCAACGGTTACAGGCGTCACTATCACCCCTGTTTACAAAGAACCCCACGTTCTTGACCATGAACGCCATATCAACCTTTCAACCCCTTTTGAAGGATTGGATGTGTTGTGTGAATCACTAGTTGATTTCGACAACCTAAGAAGAAATGGCGTTGATCTTACTGGAGAACTTCGCAAACAAGGGTGGGAAAACTATTTCCAAAGGCTTTATGGTCCTATTTACCCACTTCTCGTCAAGGAGTTCTGGAGATTTGCAGATGCAGATGACAACTTCATAGTCTCCTATGTTCTGGGAGTAAAGATTGTTATTACTGAAGGGTCTATTGCCTCCCTGCTGAACATGGAGAGAGCTGGAGGAAAAAGGATTTACAACATCCCTCCTAGGTCAAAGCGCATTACTGAAGTCATCAACCCAACAATCTTCAAACCCAACGTTGAAGGAAATCCTTCAAAGAACAAAGAGCTGCATCAGAACCTCAGAGTGTGGTTGAAGATCATTTTGGGAACCATTCACCACCGTCCAGCCTCTAACTCCTCTGACTACATCAATGCAGACCAGAAATGCATTCTGTACTGCATTCAGAAGGGTGTGAAGATCTGCCTCCCTGCTCTCCTTTTCAGATATCTGAGAGATTCGGTCAGAGAAACCAGAAATAACATGAAGCCCAGATCCTACATTCCTCTGGGAAGATTGCTATCTGACGTCTTCATTGAGAATGGA
Organism: Lathyrus oleraceus; assembly: GCF_024323335.1. Lineage (NCBI taxonomy): Eukaryota > Viridiplantae > Streptophyta > Magnoliopsida > Fabales > Fabaceae > Lathyrus > Lathyrus oleraceus. The sequence goes on from NC_066580.1 coordinate 328,415,352, forward strand.
CTGGTAGACCATCTGGAAAAGACCAAATTGATGGATGATCTGGCAATAGATGTTGGGAAGCCTCTGAACGCCAGAAATCTCAAGAGTATGGGGATAATCAAAAAGATTCAAGTCAAACCAACTCTGGATACATCCTGGGATTGTTTGAAAGATCAGAGGAAGATGCCTCATGGCCTGGCCAGGTTCTTCAAGAATGAACCCAGAGATGCTGTTGCTATCTATCTTCAGCGTCTGCTGGATGATGGTGTTGACATCTCTGATTTCAGCCTCGACGACTGTCTGGATTCTGAAGAAGACTTCGTCAGATACAAGAGAGGTCTTTCTGAAAAGAAGGTAGCATCTCAGGCAAAAAAGGCCAGACTTGGAGAAGCTTCTGGAAGCAAATCTTCAGCTCCTCTGAATATCTCTACTGGTAAGTCTGTTCCTCCTGTTACCTCTAATCCTCTGATGGCTTCTTCTAATCCTCTCTCTTCACAACCTATTTTTACAACCTCTGAAATCCCACCTTCAACCACCAGAACCTCCCAACCTTCACCAGTTCTAAATGTAGCCCGTACATTCATCCCTCCCTCTGAACCTAAACAAACCTACCAAAGCACTTCCTCTTCATCATCCTCAGAACCAGAATCACCCCCATATCTTTCCATTTCTTCTGACCCTGAATTTTCTGACCCTGATTCCCCAACCATAGCCACAATTTATGCTCATAAACTTGCTTCACAACAACAAACACAAACACAATCTGAAGCAACTTCACCTCCACCACAACAAACAACCACCATACCTTCTGAAACTCAACCCTCTGAACCCCACACCTCTGAAATCACCCCACCAAACATCTCCGCTACACCTGAAGCTGAAACTGAACCCTTAGATTTAAACCCTCTTTACGCTTCACCCCAAACATCTGAACCCCAACCTGAGTCAGAATCTGAACCTCACACATTAAATCTCAGCCCTCCAAACTCTCCACCTCATACCTCTGAACCAGAACCTGAACCTGAACTTTCTAAACCTACCCTTAAGGAAGCCATCTTGATGATTGCAGAGGCTTCAGTTCAAAAGGTCGATTCTCTGGTCACTAACTCTGAAATCAGTGATGATCCTAAATCTGTAAGGACACTCTAGATTACATAAACCTTTTATCATTGTTTATTTTATTTCCTCAAGTGACTTTGTGAAGTCTGTATACTTGAGAGGACTAAGAGATTTTTCTCTTAGACGTTGTTTGTAATCTTTCAAGATTAGTGGATTAAGTCCTTGTTGAAGGCGAAATCACCTTGGCCGGGTGGACTGGAGTAGCTTTGTGTTATAAGCGAACCAGTATAAAATCCTTGTGTGATTTTCATTTTGAAAAGCGCTTATTTTTCCAAACAATTCAAACCCCCCTTTCTTGTTTTTCTCACCTTCAGATTAATCTATGATCCACAAGAATTTTGGAGCTGGATTGAAGCAGGATCAAGAGAATTTCGAGCTGGTTTGGAACTGTTGAAGTGTTGCATCATCAATGGCAGTTGAGGATTTGGAAAAAGGATGGATGGATGAGTTTTTCTTTGTTCTAAACGCGTGTCAGGAATCACTTTGCTCTTCATGGACAAAGGATGGATGAGTTTTTTTTTGTATTTTTGGAAAATGATATGCAATGCATGATAACGAATGCAGATGCAATGGTATATGAATGGATGCAATGTATTTTTTTATGTTTTGGTATGAAAATAAAATGCAATCCAGGTAGTTAGGATCTGGGATAATGTGAGTAACTCAGAACATCTTACTAGGTAGGCTCCTTAACAGATAGTTCTAGGATTTCTACCCATAAACCCACTCACAGGATAGTTTCTACACTTTTGATAAGGTTCCCAAAGTATTGGACCATAATCGTATCAACATCATAAAATAGGCTAGCCGCTTTATGACAAGAGTGACGAAAGGTCACTTTTGAGCGGGGTTTTCATATTGGGTGCAAAAAGGAGAGGCCCTTGGAGTCCATCATTATGCAACCACCAAAGTAGAAACTGGTTCTAAGAGGGGGTCCTAGATTCATGGACCCTTCATGAATCAACGTCATGCAACAGGCTAGCTGTCTTATAACAAGATCTACAAACAGGTCTACTCTAGGGGAGTTTTCATGCTAGACACGCAAGGAGTGGCCCTTGGGGACTAACACTACACAACTTCCAATTCTAAACTTATGTGTTCTCTCTTCTTTTTCTAAAGCTCAGGTGTAGAGCTTTATTCATGATATAAAAATCCCAACACACACACACGCATACACACACACACACACACACACACATATATATATATATATATATATATATATATATATATATATATATATATATATATATATATATATATATATATATATATATATATATAGATATATATAAATATATATATATATATATATATATATATATATATATATATATATATATATATATATATATATAAATGTGATAAACAGAGATAAAGAAAGCATATAACAAAGGAAGAAAAATAAAAAAATAAAGCTAACACACATACGAAAACTTAACTGAACTAGGGTTGACTAACTTAGGGATGTTCCAGTCCCCAGCAGAGTCGCCATCTATCGCACCTCAAAAAATAGGGATAAGACGTTAAAGCGAAGCGCAATCACACACTTGCATGATGGACTAAACAGAGTCGCCACCGAACTTTATTTATTCCTAAAAAGGAAAGGGGAAATATCGATAAAACCCAACAAAGAACGACAATGATTATGGTCGTCGCAACCAATATCAGGGTTCGGGAGTCGGTTACGCAAGGGGAAGGTATTAGCACCCCTCACGTCCGTTGTATTCAAAGGGAATCATTTAGTTAATTTCGTTTTGAATGTTAGCTTATATTAGTCTTCTAAAGTTATTATGAGGGAGAGAATAAATAGAAGAGAGAGAAGAAATGTTTTTGGATTTTTTTGAAGAAGGAATAAACCTAAGTTTTTTATTAGTGGGCCTGACAAGATTTACAAATCCTGCTCCTACGTATTTCAAAAGAGAAGTCAAGGCTTACGTAGTTCTGGGAAGAAAAATGTTTGTTTGTTGGTCGATTTTTGCGAAAGCTATACTGTATTAATCGACGAAAACATTGTTTTACCCAAAATAGATAAGTAGTGAATGCATACCACACATCGAATGAATTTATAAATCTACATTCGGAAAAGCGTCACTTATCTCGACTCAACAATCGTGGCCGAAACATTGTTTTGCATCACCTTAAGATAATATATCTTTCGTTTATGAAAACGGTTTTTTTATTAATCGCACGGCGGCGAGAAAGAGTTTGATTGGGTGGATGTATTTTGAGTGATGGCGAGAACTTGGATGAGCAAGATAAACATCTCGAATCCTAGTCTCAGGAGTGCATGGTATACACCATGTTCCATTTCCGTCTTTATTGGCAAAAGTGTTTAATAAAGATTAAGTATTTTTAGGTTTGATTGAGAAAGGGTTTGAAGAAACCGCATTGAAAATTTTAGTCGATGGCGAGAGCTAAGATAGGCAAGGCATCCACCTAGAATCTTAATCTCAGGAGTGCACGGTATACACCATGTTCCTTTTCCATCTTTATCGAAAAAGTGTTAAGGTAGGAATTAAGTATTTTTTGAGTTTGAAAGACGAATATTTGATGAGAACGAGACATGAGCCTCGGGATCAATCACTCGGGGTTCCACCGGATCCCAAGATTCCAATGGTCCTTTTTCATTCGAATTATTTAAGAAAATTATTTAATGGACAATGAACACTTGATGAGAATCAAATATTCAAAGGGTTACGCCAGAATGCTTGATCCCAACGGCCCTTTATTTTGTCCAAGTTAATTATTGAGTATTTTTAAGAACGAAAGAAAAGAATGAACGGCTAATCCAAAACATGAGGCTCATGACTGATCATTCGAGGGTTCCCACCGGAATGCAAGATTCGAATGGTCCTCTTATTTCGTGTTTAAAAAAAAGAATTTAATCGGGTTGTAAAGATAGTTTAAAAATAAAATTATATTATAGGGATAAAATTAATTTTACAATTTTATATGTATATCGAATTAATTTTATATATAATCGAGTTCCCACCAGAATGCTAGATTCTAATGGGAGGAAATGAAATTAAATGTCGAAACTATGGAAAGTTAGTGAAATTTAAATCGAAAATTTAGAGAATTTGAATGTGATTATTTATATGTGTAAAGGTATGAACATGGGTACTGTAGCACCTCAAATTTGAACCTCCCATTTTGTACATTCATTTTCATGTTTAGGTCATTAGCATTACATTGTCCACTGCATAGCATTGCATTGTCCATTGCCCAAGTGCAAGTCATCAGTCAAGACTGGTCAGGAGATTCAGTTGTGCAAGAAAGCTAGTGCATTTCCTATGGAAGAAAAGCCCTAGAGTTGGTTCATTGAGTTCATATGACCTAGGGATCATTTTGAAGTGGTGTGGCCAAAGGTTGGATGCTCAAGGCTCATCAGTCATTGATCAATTCATCTGAAACCCTAGAAAGTCAACCAAAGTCAACTGTGCATTCAAGCATGGATTTGAAGGTGGGAGATGGTTAGAGAGGCCTCATTCATGTCCATCCAAGTCTCATTTGACATTTCAAACATCAACATTGAAGGATTTGAGGTCAGATGAAAAGTTTCCAAAAATAGTAAGTGACCTGTAATTTGAAATTGCCAAAAATGGAAAGGATTTCTCCTCAAGATTACATGTCCAATAAAGCTTCAAATCAAATTTTGTTCAACATGAAAGTTGAAGATCTTCTCTCACCTCTCCAAAAAGTCCAAGAACATGAATTTCTCATGCATGGTTGGCAAGATATGGATCAATCATTGTCAAATGGATTTGAACTTCACAAGTGCATAACTTTTGAACCAAAAGGCCAATTGAAGTGGTTCTTTTTGTAACATTTCTCTCTTGTCATGAGCTATCCAAAATATGCATCACATATCATGCATTTCCATTACAAAAATTTTGGCATTTTCATTTGAAATTTGGAGGGAAAATTACAATTTGAAAACTATGCATTGCTTTCACTTCCAATCTTGTGCATTTGGCTCAAAACAGGTTTTGCAAGTGAATTAGCTCAAAAAACCGTGCACTGTAGCATCCATTTCATGCACATGAGGGTGAATTTCCAATTTGCAGTTACACCTTCATTTCACTAATACCATTACATTTGCCTAATTGTGATTAAGAGGATCATTAGCACAACATATATATAGCCTAATCATAATAGAAACTTGATTAACATTTCATTTTGCTCAGATCTAGATCAAATTCACCAAGCTTCACATATTTTTCTCTCAACTTTTCTTCGATTTTCTTCACAAACCTTGTTGTATTCTTGATTAATCTATGATCCACAAGCATTTTGGAGCTGGATTGAAGCAGGATCAAGAGAATTTCGAGCTGGTTTGGAACTGTTCAAGTGTTGCATCATCAATGGCAGTTGAGGATTTGGAAAAAGGATGGATGGATGAGTTTTTCTTTGTTCTAAACGCGTGTCAGGAATCACTTTGCTCTTCATGGACAAAGGATGGATGAGTTTTTTTTTGTATTTTTGGAAAATGATATGCAATGCATGATAACGAATGCAGATGCAATGGTATATGAATGGATGCAATGTATTTTTTTATGTTTTGGTATGAAAATAAAATGCAATCCAGGTAGTTAGGATCTGGGATAATGTGAGTAACTCAGAACATCTTACTAGGTAGGCTCCTTAACAGATAGTTCTAGGATTTCTACCCATAAACCCACTCACAGGATAGTTTCTACACTTTTGATAAGGTTCCCAAAGTCATGGACCATAATCGTATCAACATCATAAAATAGGCTAGCCGCTTTATGACAAGAGTGACGAAAGGTCTCTTCTGAGCGGGGTTTTCATATTGGGTGCAAAAAGGAGAGGCCCTTGGAGTCCATCATTATGCAACCACCAAAGCAGAAACTGGTTCTAAGAGGGGGTCCTAGATTCATGGACCCTTCATGAATCAACGTCATGCAACAGGCTAGCTGTCTTATAACGAGATCTACAAACAGGTCTACTCTAGGGGAGTTTTCATGCTAGACACGCAAGGAGTGGCCCTTGGGGACTAACACTACACAACTTCCAATTCTAAACTTATGTGTTCTCTCTTCTTTTTCCAAAGCTCGGGTGTAGAGCTTTATTCATGATATAAAAATCCCAACACCCACACACACACACACACACACACACATATATATATATATATATATATATATATATATATATATATATATATATATATATATATATATATATATATATATATATATATATATATAAAAATGTGATAAACAGAGATAAAGAAAGCATATAACAAAGGAAGAAAAATAAAAAAATAAAGCTAACACACATACGAAAACTTAACTGAACTAGGGTTGACTCACTTAGGGATGTTCCAGTCCCCAACAGAGTCGCCATCTATCGTACCTCAAAAAATAGGGATACGACTTTAAAGCGAAGCGCAATCGCACACTTGCATGATGGACTAAACAGAGTCGCCACCGAACTTTATTTATTCCTAAAAAGGAAAGGGGAAATATCGATAAAACCCAACAAAGAACGACAATGATTATGGTCGTCGCAACCAATATCAGGGTTCGGGAGTCGGTTACGCAAGGGGAAGGTATTAGCACCCCTCACGTCCGTTGTATTCAAAGGGAACCATTTAGTTAATTTCGTTTTGAATGTTAGCTTATATTATTCTTCTCAAGTTATTATGAGGGAGAGAATAAATAGAAGAGAGAGAAGAAATGTTTTTGGATTTTTTTGACGAAGGAATAAACCTAAGTTTTTTATTAGTGGGCCTGACAAGATTTACAAATCCTGCTCCTACGTATTTCAAAAGAGAAGTCAAGGCTTACGTAGTTCTGGGAAGAAAAATGTTTGTTTGTTGGTCGATTTTTGCGAAAGCTATACTGTATTAATCGACGAAAACATTGTTTTACCCAAAACAAATGAGTAGTGGACGCATACCACACATCGAACGAATTTATAAATCTACATTCGGAAAAGCGTCACTTATCTCGACTCAACAATCGTGGCCGAAACATTGTTTTGCATCACCTTAAGACAATATATCTTTCGTTTATGAAAACGGTTTTTTTATTAATCGCACGGCGGCAAGAAAGAGTTTGATTGGGTGGATGTATTTTGAGTGATGGCGAGAACTTGGATGAGCAAGATAAACATCTCGAATCCTAGTCTCAGGAGTGCATGGTATACACCATGTTCCATTTCCGTCTTTATTGGCAAAAGTGTTTAATAAAGATTAAGTATTTTTAGGTTTGATTGAGAAAGGGTTTGAAGAAACCGCATTGAAAATTTTAGTCGATGGCGAGAGCTAAGATAGGCAAGGCATCCACCTAGAATCTTAATCTCAGGAGTGCACGGTATACACCATGTTCCTTTTCCATCTTTATCGAAAAAGTGTTAAGGTAGGAATTAAGTATTTTTTGAGTTTGAAAGACGAATATTTGATGAGAACGAGACATGAGCCTCGGGATCAATCACTCGGGGTTCCACCGGAACCCAAGATTCCAATGGTCCTTTTTCATTCGAATTATTTAAGAAAATTATTTAATGGACAATGAACACTTGATGAGAATCAAATATTCAAAGGGTTACGCCAGAATGCTTGATCCCAACGGCCTTTTATTTTGTCCAAGTTAATTATTGAGTATTTTTAAGAACGAAAGAAAAGAATGAACGGCTAATCCAAAACATGAGGCTCATGACTGATCATTCGAGGGTTCCCACCGGAATGCAAGATTCGAATGGTCCTCTTATTTCGTGTTTAAAAAAAAGAATTTAATCGGGTTGTAAAGATAGTTTAAAAATAAAATTATATTATAGGGATAAAATTAATTTTACAATTTTATATGTATATCGAATTAATTTTATATATAATCGAGTTCCCACCAGAATGCTAGATTCTAATGGGAGGAAATGAAATTAAATGTCGAAACTATGGAAAGTTAGTGAAATTTAAATCGAAAATTTAGAGAATTTGAATGTGATTATTTATATGTGTAAAGGTATGAACATGGGTACTGTAGCACCTCAAATTTGCACCTCCCATTTTGTAAATTCATTTTCATGTTTAGGTCATTAGCATTACATTGTCCACTGCATAGCATTGCATTGTCCATTACCAAAGTGCAAGTCATCAGTCAAGACTGGTCAGGAGATTCAGTTGTGCAAGCAAGCTAGTGCATTTCCTATGGAAGCAAGGCCCTAGAGTTGGTTCATTGAGTTAATATGACCTAGGGATAATTTTGAAGTGGTTTGGCCAAAGGTTGGATGCTCAAGGCTCATCAGTCATTGATCAATTCATCTGAAACCCTAGAAAGTCAACCAAAGTCAACTGTGCATTCAAGCATGGATTTGAAGGTGGGAGATGGTTAGAGAGGCTTCATTCATGTCCATCCAAGTCTCATTTGACATTTCAAACATCAACATTGAAGGATTTGAGGTCAGATGAAAAGTTTCCAAAAATAGTAAGTGACTTGTAATTTGAAATTGCCAAAAATGGAAAGGTTTTCTCCTCAAGATTACATGTCCAAGAAAGCTTCAAATCAAATTTTGTCCATCATGAAAGTTGAAGATCTTGCTCTCACCTTTCCAAAAAGTCCAAGAACATGAATTTCTCATGCATGGTTGGCAAGATATGGATCAATCATTGTCAAATGGATTTGAACTTCACAAGTGCATAACTTTTAAACCAAAAGGCCAATTGAAGTGGTTCTTTTTGTAACATTTCTCTCTTGTCATGAGCTATCCAAAACATGCATCACATATCATGCATTTCCATTACAAAATTTTTGGCATTTTCATTTGAAATTTGGAGGGAAAATTACAATTTGAAAACTATGCATTGCTTTCACTTCCAATCTTGTGCATTTGGCTCAAAACAGGTTTTGCAAGTGAATTAGCTCAAAAAACCGTGCACTGTAGCATCCATTTCATGCACATGAGGGTGAATTTCCAATTTGCAGTTACACCTTCATTTCACTAATACCATTACATTTGCCTAATTGTGATTAAGAGGATCATTAGCACAACATATATATAGCCTAATCATAATAGAAACTTGATTAACATTTCATTTTGCTCAGATCTAGATCAAATTCACCAAGCTTCACATATTTTTCTCTCAACTTTTCTTCGATTTTCTTCACAAACCTTGTTGTATTCTTGATTAATCTATGATCCACAAGCATTTTGGAGCTGGATTGAAGCAGGATCAAGAGAATTTCGAGCTGGTTTGGAACTGTTCAAGTGTTGCATCATCAATGGCAGTTGAGGATTTGGAAAAAGGATGGATGGATGAGTTTTTCTTTGTTCTAAACGCGTGTCAGGAATCACTTTGCTCTTCATGGACAAAGGATGGATGAGTTTTTTTTTGTATTTTTGGAAAATGATATGCAATGCATGATAACGAATGCAGATGCAATGGTATATGAATGGATGCAATGTATTTTTTTATGTTTTGGTATGAAAATAAAATGCAATCCAGGTAGTTAGGATCTGGGATAATGTGAGTAACTCAGAACATCTTACTAGGTAGGCTCCTTAACAGATAGTTCTAGGATTTCTACCCATAAACCCACTCACAGGATAGTTTCTACACTTTTGATAAGGTTCCCAAAGTCATGGACCATAATCGTATCAACATCATAAAATAGGCTAGCCGCTTTATGACAAGAGTGACGAAAGGTCTCTTCTGAGCGGGGTTTTCATATTGGGTGCAAAAAGGAGAGGCCCTTGGAGTCCATCATTATGCAACCACCAAAGCAGAAACTGGTTCTAAGAGGGGGTCCTAGATTCATGGACCCTTCATGAATCAACGTCATGCAACAGGCTAGCTGTCTTATAACGAGATCTACAAACAGGTCTACTCTAGGGGAGTTTTCATGCTAGACACGCAAGGAGTGGCCCTTGGGGACTAACACTACACAACTTCCAATTCTAAACTTATGTGTTCTCTCTTCTTTTTCCAAAGCTCGGGTGTAGAGCTTTATTCATGATATAAAAATCCCAACACCCACACACACACACACACACACACACACACATATATATATATATATATATATATATATATATATATATATATATATATATATATATATATATATATATATATATATATATATATATATATAAATGTGATAAACAGAGATAAAGAAAGCATATAACAAAGGAAGAAAAATAAAAAAATAAAGCTAACACACATACGAAAACTTAACTGAACTAGGGTTGACTCACTTAGGGATGTTCCAGTCCCCAACAGAGTCGCCATCTATCGTACCTCAAAAAATAGGGATACGACTTTAAAGCGAAGCGCAATCGCACACTTGCATGATGGACTAAACAGAGTCGCCACCGAACTTTATTTATTCCTAAAAAGGAAAGGGGAAATATCGATAAAACCCAACAAAGAACGACAATGATTATGGTCGTCGCAACCAATATCAGGGTTCGGGAGTCGGTTACGCAAGGGGAAGGTATTAGCACCCCTCACGTCCGTTGTATTCAAAGGGAACCATTTAGTTAATTTCGTTTTGAATGTTAGCTTATATTATTCTTCTCAAGTTATTATGAGGGAGAGAATAAATAGAAGAGAGAGAAGAAATGTTTTTGGATTTTTTTGACGAAGGAATAAACCTAAGTTTTTTATTAGTGGGCCTGACAAGATTTACAAATCCTGCTCCTACGTATTTCAAAAGAGAAGTCAAGGCTTACGTAGTTCTGGGAAGAAAAATGTTTGTTTGTTGGTCGATTTTTGCGAAAGCTATACTGTATTAATCGACGAAAACATTGTTTTACCCAAAACAAATGAGTAGTGGACGCATACCACACATCGAACGAATTTATAAATCTACATTCGGAAAAGCGTCACTTATCTCGACTCAACAATCGTGGCCGAAACATTGTTTTGCATCACCTTAAGACAATATATCTTTCGTTTATGAAAACGGTTTTTTTATTAATCGCACGGCGGCAAGAAAGAGTTTGATTGGGTGGATGTATTTTGAGTGATGGCGAGAACTTGGATGAGCAAGATAAACATCTCGAATCCTAGTCTCAGGAGTGCATGGTATACACCATGTTCCATTTCCGTCTTTATTGGCAAAAGTGTTTAATAAAGATTAAGTATTTTTAGGTTTGATTGAGAAAGGGTTTGAAGAAACCGCATTGAAAATTTTAGTCGATGGCGAGAGCTAAGATAGGCAAGGCATCCACCTAGAATCTTAATCTCAGGAGTGCACGGTATACACCATGTTCCTTTTCCATCTTTATCGAAAAAGTGTTAAGGTAGGAATTAAGTATTTTTTGAGTTTGAAAGACGAATATTTGATGAGAACGAGACATGAGCCTCGGGATCAATCACTCGGGGTTCCACCGGAACCCAAGATTCCAATGGTCCTTTTTCATTCGAATTATTTAAGAAAATTATTTAATGGACAATGAACACTTGATGAGAATCAAATATTCAAAGGGTTACGCCAGAATGCTTGATCCCAACGGCCTTTTATTTTGTCCAAGTTAATTATTGAGTATTTTTAAGAACGAAAGAAAAGAATGAACGGCTAATCCAAAACATGAGGCTCATGACTGATCATTCGAGGGTTCCCACCGGAATGCAAGATTCGAATGGTCCTCTTATTTCGTGTTTAAAAAAAAGAATTTAATCGGGTTGTAAAGATAGTTTAAAAATAAAATTATATTATAGGGATAAAATTAATTTTACAATTTTATATGTATATCGAATTAATTTTATATATAATCGAGTTCCCACCAGAATGCTAGATTCTAATGGGAGGAAATGAAATTAAATGTCGAAACTATGGAAAGTTAGTGAAATTTAAATCGAAAATTTAGAGAATTTGAATGTGATTATTTATATGTGTAAAGGTATGAACATGGGTACTGTAGCACCTCAAATTTGCACCTCCCATTTTGTAAATTCATTTTCATGTTTAGGTCATTAGCATTACATTGTCCACTGCATAGCATTGCATTGTCCATTACCAAAGTGCAAGTCATCAGTCAAGACTGGTCAGGAGATTCAGTTGTGCAAGCAAGCTAGTGCATTTCCTATGGAAGCAAGGCCCTAGAGTTGGTTCATTGAGTTAATATGACCTAGGGATAATTTTGAAGTGGTTTGGCCAAAGGTTGGATGCTCAAGGCTCATCAGTCATTGATCAATTCATCTGAAACCCTAGAAAGTCAACCAAAGTCAACTGTGCATTCAAGCATGGATTTGAAGGTGGGAGATGGTTAGAGAGGCTTCATTCATGTCCATCCAAGTCTCATTTGACATTTCAAACATCAACATTGAAGGATTTGAGGTCAGATGAAAAGTTTCCAAAAATAGTAAGTGACTTGTAATTTGAAATTGCCAAAAATGGAAAGGTTTTCTCCTCAAGATTACATGTCCAAGAAAGCTTCAAATCAAATTTTGTCCATCATGAAAGTTGAAGATCTTGCTCTCACCTTTCCAAAAAGTCCAAGAACATGAATTTCTCATGCATGGTTGGCAAGATATGGATCAATCATTGTCAAATGGATTTGAACTTCACAAGTGCATAACTTTTGAACCAAAAGGCCAATTGAAGTGGTTCTTTTTGTAACATTTCTCTCTTGTCATGAGCTATCCAAAACATGCATCACATATCATGCATTTCCATTACAAAATTTTTGGCATTTTCATTTGAAATTTGGAGGGAAAATTACAATTTGAAAACTATGCATTGTTTTCACTTCCAATCATGTGCATTTGGCTCAAAACAGGTTTTGCAAGTGAATTAGCTCAAAAAACCGTGCACTGTAGCATCCATTTCATGCACATGAGGGTGAATTTCCAATTTGCAGTTACACCTTCATTTCACTAATACCATTACATTTGCCTAATTGTGATTAAGAGGATCATTAGCACAACATATATATAGCCTAATCATAACGGAAACTTGATTAACATTTCATTTTGCTCAGATCTAGATCAAATTCACCAAGCTTCACATATTTTTCTCTCAACTTTTCTTCGATTTTCTTCACAAACCTTGCTGTATTCTTGATTAATCTATGATCCACAAGCATTTTGGAGCTGGATTGAAGCAGGATCAAGAGAATTTCGAGCTGGTTTGGAACTGTTGAAGTGTTGCATCATCAATGGCAGTTGAGGATTTGGAAAAAGGATGGATGGATGAGTTTTTCTTTGTTCTAAACGCGTGTCAGGAATCACTTTGCTCTTCATGGACAAAGGATGGATGAGTTTTTTTTTGTATTTTTGGAAAATGATATGCAATGCATGATAACGAATGCAGATGCAATGGTATATGAATGGATGCAATGTATTTTTTTATGTTTTGGTATGAAAATAAAATGCAATCCAGGTAGTTAGGATCTGGGATAATGTGAGTAACTCAGAACATCTTACTAGGTAGGCTCCTTAACAGATAGTTCTAGGATTTCTACCCATAAACCCACTCACAGGATAGTTTCTACACTTTTGATAAGGTTCCCAAAGTCATGGACCATAATCGTATCAACATCATAAAATAGGCTAGCCGCTTTATGACAAGAGTGACGAAAGGTCTCTTCTGAGCGGGGTTTTCATATTGGGTGCAAAAAGGAGAGGCCCTTGGCGTCCATCATTATTCAACCACCAAAGCAGAAACTGGTTCTAAGAGGGGGTCCTAGATTCATGGACCCTTCATGAATCAACGTCATGCAACAGGCTAGCTGTCTTATAACGAGATCTACAAACAGGTCTACTCTAGGGGAGTTTTCATGCTAGACACGCAAGGAGTGGCCCTTGGGGACTAACACTACACAACTTCCAATTCTAAACTTATGTGTTCTCTCTTCTTTTTCCAAAGCTCGGGTGTAGAGCTTTATTCATGATATAAAAATCCCAACACCCACACACACACACACACACACACACACACACATATATATATATATATATATATATATATATATATATATATATATATATATATATATATATATATATACATATAAAAATGTGATAAACAGAGATAAAGAAAGCATATAACAAAGGAAGAAAAATAAAAAAATAAAGCTAACACACATACGAAAACTTAACTGAACTAGGGTTGACTCACTTAGGGATGTTCCAGTCCCCAGCAGAGTCGCCATCTATCGTACCTCAAAAAATAGGGATACGACTTTAAAGCGAAGCGCAATCGCACACTTGCATGATGGACTAAACAGAGTCGCCACCGAACTTTATTTATTCCTAAAAAGGAAAGGGGAAATATCGATAAAACCCAACAAAGAACGACAATGATTATGGTCGTCGCAACCAATATCAGGGTTCGGGAGTCGGTTACGCAAGGGGAAGGTATTAGCACCCCTCACGTCCGTTGTATTCAAAGGGAACCATTTAGTTAATTTCGTTTTGAATGTTAGCTTATATTAGTCTTCTCAAGTTATTATGAGGGAGAGAATAAATAGAAGAGAGAGAAGAAATGTTTTTTGGATTTTTTTGACGAAGGAATAAACCTAAGTTTTTTATTAGTGGGCCTGACAATATTTACAAATCCTGCTCCTACGTATTTCAAAAGAGAAGTCAAGGCTTACGTAGTTCTGGGAAGAAAAATGTTTGTTTGTTGGTCGATTTTTGCGAAAGCTATACTGTATTAATCGACGAAAACATTGTTTTACCCAAAACAGATGAGTAGTGGACGCATACCACACATCGAACGAATTTATAAATCTACATTCGGAAAAGCGTCACTTATCTCGACTCAACAATCGTGGCCGAAACATTGTTTTGCATCACCTTAAGACAATATATCTTTCGTTTATGAAAACGGTTTTTTTATTAATCGCACGGCGGCGAGAAAGAGTTTGATTGGGTGGATGTATTTTGAGTGATGGCGAGAACTTGGATGAGCAAGATAAACATCTCGAATCCTAGTCTCAGGAGTGCATGGTATACACCATGTTCCATTTCCGTCTTTATTGGCAAAAGTGTTTAATAAAGATTAAGTATTTTTAGGTTTGATTGAGAAAGGGTTTGAAGAAACCGCATTGAAAATTTTAGTCGATGGCGAGAGCTAAGATAGGCAAGGCATCCACCTAGAATCTTAATCTCAGGAGTGCACGGTATACACCATGTTCCTTTTCCATCTTTATCGAAAAAGTTTTAAGGTAGGAATTAAGTATTTTTTGAGTTTGAAAGACGAATATTTGATGAGAACGAGACATGAGCCTCGGGATCAATCACTCGGGGTTCCACCGGAACCCAAGATTCCAATGGTCCTTTTTCATTCGAATTATTTAAGAAAATTATTTAATGGACAATGAACACTTGATGAGAATCAAATATTCAAAGGGTTACGCCAGAATGCTTGATCCCAACGGCCCTTTATTTTGTCCAAGTTAATTATTGAGTATTTTTAAGAACGAAAGAAAAGAATGAACGGCTAATCCAAAACATGAGGCTCATGACTGATCATTCGAGGGTTCCCACCGGAATGCAAGATTCGAATGGTCCTCTTATTTCGTGTTTAAAAAAAAGAATTTAATCGGGTTGTAAAGATAGTTTAAAAATAAAATTATATTATAGGGATAAAATTAATTTTACAATTTTATATGTATATCGAATTAATTTTATATATAATCGAGTTCCCACCAGAATGCTAGATTCTAATGGGAGGAAATGAAATTAAATGTCGAAACTATGGAAAGTTAGTGAAATTTAAATCGAAAATTTAGAGAATTTGAATGTGATTATTTATATGTGTAAAGGTATGAACATGGGTACTGTAGCACCTCAAATTTGCACCTCCCATTTTGTACATTCATTTTCATGTTTAGGTCATTAGCATTACATTGTCCACTGCATAGCATTGCATTGTCCATTGCCAAAGTGCAAGTCATCAGTCAAGACTGGTCAGGAGATTCAGTTGTGCAAGCAAGCTAGTGCATTTCCTATGGAAGCAAAGCCCTAGAGTTGGTTCATTGAGTTAATATGACCTAGGGATAATTTTGAAGTGGTTTGGCCAAAGGTTGGATGCTCAAGGCTCATCAGTCATTGATCAATTCATCTGAAACCCTTGAAAGTCAACCAAAGTCAACTGTGCATTCAAGCATGGATTTGAAGGTGGGAGATGGTTAGAGAGGCTTCATTCATGTCCATCCAAGTCTCATTTGACATTTCAAACATCAACATTGAAGGATTTGAGGTCAGATGAAAAGTTTCCAAAAATAGTAAGTGACTTGTAATTTGAAATTGCCAAAAATGGAAAGGTTTTCTCCTCAAGATTACATGTCCAAGAAAGCTTCAAATGAAATTTTGTCCAACATGAAAGTTGAAGATCTTGCTCTCACCTTTCCAAAAAGTCCAAGAACATGAATTTCTCATGCATGGTTGGCAAGATATGGATCAATCATTGTCAAATGGATTTGAACTTCACAAGTGCATAACTTTTGAACCAAAAGGCCAATTGAAGTGGTTCTTGTTGCAACATTTCTCTCTTGTCATGAGCTATCCAAAACATGCATCACATATCATGCATTTCCATTACAAAAATTTTGGCATTTTCATTTGAAATTTGGAGGGAAAATTACAATTTGAAAACTATGCATTGTTTTCACTTCCAATCATGTGCATTTGGCTCAAAACAGGTTTTGCAAGTGAATTAGCTCAAAAAACCGTGCACTGTAGCATCCATTTCATGCACATGAGGGTGAATTTCCAATTTGCACTTACACCTTCATTTCACTAATACCATTACATTTGCCTAATTGTGATTAAGAGGATCATTAGCACAGCATATATATAGCCTAATCATAACAGAAACTTGATTAACATTTCATTTTGCTCAGATCTAGATCAAATTCACCAAGCTTCACATATTTTTCTCTCAACTTTTCTTCGATTTTCTTCACAAACCTTGCTGTGTTCTTGATTAATCTATGATCCACAAGCATTTTGGAGCTGGATTGAAGCAGGATCAAGAGAATTTCGAGCTGGTTTGGAACTGTTGAAGTGTTGCATCATCAATGGTAGTTGAGGATTTGGAAAAAGGATGGATGGATGAGTTTTTCTTTGTTCTAAACGCGTGTCAGGAATCACTTTGCTCTTCATGGACAAAGGATGGATGAGTTTTTTTTTGTATTTTTGGAAAATGATATGCAATGCATGATAACGAATGCAGATGCAATGGTATATGAATGGATGCAATGTATTTTTTTATGTTTTGGTATGAAAATAAAATGCAATCCAGGTAGTTAGGATCTGGGATAATGTGAGTAACTCAGAACATCTTACTAGGTAGGCTCCTTAACAGATAGTTCTAGGATTTCTACCCATAAACCCACTCACAGGATAGTTTCTACACTTTTGATAAGGTTCCCAAAGTCATGGACCATAATCGTATCAACATCATAAAATAGGCTAGCCGCTTTATGACAAGAGTGACGAAAGGTCTCTTCTGAGCGGGGTTTTCATATTGGGTGCAAAAAGGAGAGGCCCTTGGAGTCCATCATTATGCAACCACCAAAGCAGAAACTGGTTCTAAGAGGGGGTCCTAGATTCATGGACCCTTCATGAATCAACGTCATGCAACAGGCTAGCTGTCTTATAACGAGATCTACAAACAGGTCTACTCTAGGGGAGTTTTCATGCTAGACACGCAAGGAGTGGCCCTTGGGGACTAACACTACACAACTTCCAATTCTAAACTTATGTGTTCTCTCTTCTTTTTCCAAAGCTCGGGTGTAGAGCTTTATTCATGATATAAAAATCCCAACACCCACACACACACACACACACACACACACACATATATATATATATATATATATATATATATATATATATATATATATATATATATATATATATATATATATATATATATATATATATATATAAATGTGATAAACAGAGATAAAGAAAGCATATAACAAAGGAAGAAAAATAAAAAAATAAAGCTAACACACATACGAAAACTTAACTGAACTAGGGTTGACTCACTTAGGGATGTTCCAGTCCCCAGCAGAGTCGCCATCTATCGTACCTCAAAAAATTGGGATACGACTTTAAAGCGAAGCGCAATCGCACACTTGCATGATGGACTAAACAGAGTCGCCACCGAACTTTATTTATTCCTAAAAAGGAAAGGGGAAATATCGATAAAACCCAACAAAGAACGACAATGATTATGGTCGTCGCAACCAATATCAGGGTTCGGGAGTCGGTTACGCAAGGGGAAGGTATTAGCACCCCTCACGTCCGTTGTATTCAAAGGGAACCATTTAGTTAATTTCGTTTTGAATGTTAGCTTATATTAGTCTTCTCAAGTTATTATGAGGGAGAGAATAAATAGAAGAGAGAGAAGAAATGTTTTTGGATTTTTTTGACGAAGGAATAAACCTAATTTTTTTATTAGTGGGCCTGACAAGATTTACAAATCCTGCTCCTACGTATTTCAAAAGAGAAGTCAAGGCTTACGTAGTTCTGGGAAGAAAAATGTTTGTTTGTTGGTCGATTTTTGCGAAAGCTATACTGTATTAATCGACGAAAACATTGTTTTACCCAAAACAGATGAGTAGTGGACGCATACCACACATCGAACGAATTTATAAATCTACATTCGGAAAAGCGTCACTTATCTCGACTCAACAATCGTGGCCGAAACATTGTTTTGCATCACCTTAAGACAATATATCTTTCGTTTATGAAAACGATTTTTTATTAATCGCACGGCGGCGAGAAAGAGTTTGATTGGGTGGATGTATTTTGAGTGATGGCGAGAACTTGGATGAGCAAGATAAACATCTCGAATCCTAGTCTCAGGAGTGCATGGTATACACCATGTTCCATTTCCGTCTTTATTGGCAAAAGTGTTTAATAAAGATTAAGTATTTTTAGGTTTGATTGAGAAAGGGTTTGAAGAAACCGCATTGAAAATTTTAGTCGATGGCGAGAGCTAAGATAGGCAAGGCATCCACCTAGAATCTTAATCTCAGGAGTGCACGGTATACACCATGT
Source organism: Lathyrus oleraceus (assembly GCF_024323335.1). Taxonomy (NCBI): domain Eukaryota; kingdom Viridiplantae; phylum Streptophyta; class Magnoliopsida; order Fabales; family Fabaceae; genus Lathyrus; species Lathyrus oleraceus. The sequence goes on from NC_066580.1 coordinate 328,434,442, forward strand.
TCCTTTTCCATCTTTATCGAAAAAGTGTTAAGGTAGGAATTAAGTATTTTTTGAGTTTGAAAGACGAATATTTGATGAGAACGAGACATGAGCCTCGGGATCAATCACTCGGGGTTCCACCGGAACCCAAGATTCCAATGGTCCTTTTTCATTCGAATTATTTAAGAAAATTATTTAATGGACAATGAACACTTGATGAGAATCAAATATTCAAAGGGTTACGCCAGAATGCTTGATCCCAACGGCCCTTTATTTTGTCCAAGTTAATTATTGAGTATTTTTAAGAACGAAAGAAAAGAATGAACGGCTAATCCAAAACATGAGGCTCATGACTGATCATTCGAGGGTTCCCACCGGAATGCAAGATTCGAATGGTCCTCTTATTTCGTGTTTAAAAAAAAGAATTTAATCGGGTTGTAAAGATAGTTTAAAAATAAAATTATATTATAGGGATAAAATTAATTTTACAATTTTATATGTATATCGAATTAATTTTCTATATAATCGAGTTCCCACCAGAATGCTAGATTCTAATGGGAGGAAATGAAATTAAATGTCGAAACTATGGAAAGTTAGTGAAATTTAAATCGAAAATTTAGAGAATTTGAATGTGATTATTTATATGTGTAAAGGTATGAACATGGGTACTGTAGCACCTCAAATTTGCACCTCCCATTTTGTACATTCATTTTCATGTTTAGGTCATTAGCATTACATTGTCCACTGCATAGCATTGCATTGTCCATTGCCCAAGTGCAAGTCATCAGTCAAGACTGGTCAGGAGATTCAGTTGTGCAAGCAAGCTAGTGCATTTCCTATGGAAGCAAAGCCCTAGAGTTGGTTCATTGAGTTAATATGACCTAGGGATCATTTTGAAGTGGTTTGGCCAAAGGTTGGATGCTCAAGGCTCATCAGTCATTGATCAATTCATCTGAAACCCTAGAAAGTCAACCAAAGTCAACTGTGCATTCAAGCATGGATTTGAAGGTGGGAGATGGTTAGAGAGGCTTCATTCATGTCCATCCAAGTCTCATTTGACATTTCAAACATCAACATTGAAGGATTTGAGGTCAGATGAAAAGTTTCCAAAAATAGTAAGTGACTTGTAATTTGAAATTGCCAAAAATGGAAAGGTTTTCTCCTCAAGATGACATGTCCAAGAAAGCTTCAAATGAAATTTTGTTCAACATGAAAGTTTAAGATCTTGCTCTCACCTTTCCAAAAATTCCAAGAACATGAATTTCTCATGCATGGTTGGAAAGATATGGATCAATCATTGTCAAATGGATTTGAACTTCACAAGTGCATAACTTTTGAACCAAAAGGCCAATTGAAGTGGTTCTTTTTGTAACATTTCTCTCTTGTCATGAGCTATCCAAAACATGCATCACATATCATGCATTTCCATTACAAAATTTTTGGCATTTTCATTTGAAATTTGGAGGGAAAATTACAATTTGAAAACTATACATTGTTTTCACTTCCAATCATGTGCATTTGGCTCAAAACAGGTTTTGCAAGTGAATTAGCTCAAAAAACCGTGCACTGTAGCATCCATTTCATGCACATGAGGGTGAATTTCCAATTTGCACTTACACCTTCATTTCACTAATACCATTACATTTGCCTAATTGTGATTAAGAGGATCATTAGCACAGCATATATATAGCCTAATCATAACAGAAACTTGATTAACATTTCATTTTGCTCAGATCTAGATCAAATTCACCAAGCTTCACATTTTTTTCTCTCAACTTTTCTTCGATTTTCTTCACAAACCTTGCTGTGTTCTTGATTAATCTATGATCCACAAGCATTTTGGAGCTGGATTGAAGCAGGATCAAGAGAATTTCGAGCTGGTTTGGAACTGTTGAAGTGTTGCATCATCAATGGCAGTTGAGGATTTGGAAAAAGGATGGATGGATGAGTTTTTCTTTGTTCTAAACACGTGTCAGGAATCACTTTGCTCTTCATGGACAAAGGATGGATGAGTTTTTTTTTGTATTTTTGGAAAATGATATGCAATGCATGATAACGAATGCAGATGCAATGGTATATGAATGGATGCAATGTATTTTTTTATGTTTTGGTATGAAAATAAAATGCAATCCAGGTAGTTAGGATCTGGGATAATGTGAGTAACTCAGAACATCTTACTAGGTAGGCTCCTTAACAGATAGTTCTAGGATTTCTACCCATAAACCCACTCACAGGATAGTTTCTACACTTTTGATAAGGTTCCCAAAGTCATGGACCATAATCGTATCAACATCATAAAATAGGCTAGCCGCTTTATGACAAGAGTGACGAAAGGTCTCTTCTGAGCGGGGTTTTCATATTGGGTGCAAAAAGGAGAGGCCCTTGGCGTCCATCATTATTCAACCACCAAAGCAGAAACTGGTTCTAAGAGGGGGTCCTAGATTCATGGACCCTTCATGAATCAACGTCATGAAACAGGCTAGCTGTCTTATAACGAGATCTACAAACAGGTCTACTCTAGGGGAGTTTTCATGCTAGACACGCAAGGAGTGGCCCTTGGGGACTAACACTACACAACTTCCAATTCTAAACTTATGTGTTCTCTCTTCTTTTTCCAAAGCTCGGGTGTAGAGCTTTATTCATGATATAAAAATCCCAACACCCACACACACACACACACACACACACACACACAGATATATATATATATATATATATATATATATATATATCTATATATATATATATATATACATATAAAAATGTGATAAACAGAGATAAAGAAAGCATATAACAAAGGAAGAAAAATAAAAAAATAAAGCTAACACACATACGAAAACTTAACTGAACTAGGGTTGACTCACTTAGGGATGTTCCAGTCCCCAGCAGAGTCGCCATCTATCGTACCTCAAAAAATAGGGATACGACTTTAAAGCGAAGCGCAATCGCACACTTGCATGATGGACTAAACAGAGTCGCCACCGAACTTTATTTATTCCTAAAAAGGAAAGGGGAAATATCGATAAAACCCAACAAAGAACGACAATGATTATGGTCGTCGCAACCAATATCAGGGTTCGGGAGTCGGTTACGCAAGGGGAAGGTATTAGCACCCCTCACGTCCGTTGTATTCAAAGGGAACCATTTAGTTAATTTCGTTTTGAATGTTAGCTTATATTAGTCTTCTCAAGTTATTGTGAGGGAGAGAATAAATAGAAGAGAGAGAAGAAATGTTTTTGGATTTTTTTGACGAAGGAATAAACCTAAGTTTTTTATTAGTGGGCCTGACAAGATTTACAAATCCTGCTCCTATGTATTTCAAAAGAGAAGTCAAGGCTTACGTAGTTCTGGGAAGAAAAATGTTTGTTTGTTGGTCGATTTTTGCGAAAGCTATACTGTATTAATCGACGAAAACATTGTTTTACCCAAAACAAATGAGTAGTGGACGCATACCACACATCGAACGAATTTATAAATCTACATTCGGAAAAGCGTCACTTATCTCGACTCAACAATCGTGGCCGAAACATTGTTTTGCATCACCTTAAGACAATATATCTTTCGTTTATGAAAACGGTTTTTTTATTAATCGCACGGCGGCGAGAAAGAGTTTGATTGGGTGGATGTATTTTGAGTGATGGCGAGAACTTGGATGAGCAAGATATCCATCTCGAATCCTAGTCTCAGGAGTGCATGGTATACACCATGTTCCATTTCTGTCTTTATTGGCAAAAGTGTTTAATAAAGATTAAGTATTTTTAGGTTTGATTGAGAAAGCGTTTGAAGAAACCGCATTGAAAATTTTAGTCGATGGCGAGAGCTAAGATAGGCAAGGCATCCACCTAGAATCTTAATCTCAGGAGTGCACGGTATACACCATGTTCCTTTTCCATCTTTATTGAAAAAGTGTTAAGGTAGGAATTAAGTATTTTTTGAGTTTGAAAGACGAATATTTGATGAGAACGAGACATGAGCCTCGGGATCAATCACTCGGGGTTCCACCGGAACCCAAGATTCCAATGGTCCTTTTTCATTCGAATTATTTAAGAAAATTATTTAATGGACAATGAACACTTGATGAGAATCAAATATTCAAAGGGTTACGCCAGAATGCTTGATCCCAACGGCCCTTTATTTTGTCCAAGTTAATTATTGAGTATTTTTAAGAACGAAAGAAAAGAATGAACGGCTAATCCAAAACATGAGGCTCATGACTGATCATTCGAGGGTTCCCACCGGAATGCAAGATTCGAATGGTCCTCTTCTTTCGTGTTTAAAAAAAAGAATTTAATCGGGTTGTAAAGATAGTTTAGGAATAAAATTATATTATAGGGATAAAATTAATTTTACAATTTTATATGTATATCGAATTAATTTTATATATAATCGAGTTCCCACCAGAATGCTAGATTCTAATGGGAGGAAATGAAATTAAATGTCGAAACTATGGAAAGTTAGTGAAATTTAAATCGAAAATTTAGAGAATTTGAATGTGATTATTTATATGTGTAAAGGTATGAACATGGGTACTGTAGCACCTCAAATTTGCACCTCCCATTTTGTACATTCATTTTCATGTTTAGGTCATTAGCATTACATTGTCCACTGTATAGCATTGCATTGTCCATTGCCCAAGTGCAAGTCATCAGTCAAGACTGGTCAGGTGATTCAGTTGTGCAAGCAAGCTAGTGCATTTCCTATGGAAGCAAAGCCCTAGAGTTGGTTCATTGAGTTCATATGACCTAGGGTTCATTTTGAAGTGGTTTGGCCAAAGGTTAGATGCTCAAGGCTCATTAGTCATTGATCAATTCATCTGACACCCTAGAGAGTCAACCAAAGTCAACTGTGAATTCAAGCATGGATTTGAAGGTGGGAGATGGTTAGAGAGGCCTCATTCATGTCCATCCAAGTCTCATTTGACATTTCAAACATCAACATTGAAGGATTTGAGGTCAGATGAAAAGTTTCCAAAAATAGTAAGCGACATGTAATTTGAAATTGCCAAAAATGGAAAGGTTTTCTCCTCAAGATTACATGTCCAAGAAAGCTTCAAATGAAATTTTGTCCAACATGAAAGTTGAAGATCTTGCTCTCACCTTTCCAAAATGTCCAAGAACATGAATTTCTCATGCATGGTTGGCAAGATATGGATCAATCATTGTCAAATGGATTTGAACTTCACAAGTGCATAACTTTTGAACCAAAAGGCCAATTGAAGTGGTTCTTTTTGTAACATTTCTCTCTTGTCATGAGCTATCCAAAACATGCATCACATATCATGCATTTCCATTACAAAATTTTTGGCATTTTCATTTGAAATTTGGAGGGAAAATTACAATTTGAAAACTATGCATTGTTTTCACTTCCAATCATGTGCATTTGGCTCAAAACAGGTTTTGCAAGTGAATTAGCTCAAAAAACCGTGCACTGTAGCATCCATTTCATGCACATGAGGGTGAATTTCCAATTTGCACTTACACCTTCATTTCACTAATACCATTACATTTGCCTAATTGTGATTAAGAGGATCATTAGCACAACATATATATATAGCCTAATCATAACAGAAACTTGATAAACATTTCATTTTGCTCAGATCTAGATCAAATTCCCCAAGCTTCACATTTTTTTCTCTCAACTTTTCTTCGATTTTCTTCACAAACCTTGCTGTGTTCTTGATTAATCTATGATCCACAAGCATTTTGGAGGTGGATTGAAGCAGGATCAAGAGAATTTCGAGCTGGTTTGGAACAGTTGAAGTGTTGCATCATCAATGGCAGTTGAGGATTTGGAAAAAGGATGGATGGATGAGTTTTTCTTTGTTCTAAACGCGTGTCAGGAATCACTTTGCTCTTCATGGACAAAGGATGGATGAGTTTTTTTTTGTATTTTTGGAAAATGATATGCAATGCATGATAACGAATGCAGATGCAATGGTATATGAATGGATGCAATGTATTTTTTTATGTTTTGGTATGAAAATAAAATGCAATCCAGGTAGTTAGGATCTGGGATAATGTGACTAACTCAGAACATCTTACTAGGTAGGCTCCTTAACAGATAGTTCTAGGATTTCTACCCATAAACCCACTCACAGGATAGTTTCTACACTTTTGATAAGGTTCCCAAAGTCATGGACCATAATCGTATCAACATCATAAAATAGGCTAGCCGCTTTATGACAAGAGTGACGAAAGGTCTCTTCTGAGCGGGGTTTTCATATTGGGTGCAAAAAGGAGAGGCCCTTGGAGTCCATCATTATGCAACCACCAAAGTAGAAACTGGTTCTAAGAGGGGGTCCTAGATTCATGGACCCTTCATGAATCAACGTCATGCAACAGGCTAGCTGTCTTATAACGAGATCTACAAACAGGTCTACTCTAGGGTAGTTTTCATGCTAGACACGCAAGGAGTGGCCCTAGGGGAGTAACACTACACAACTTCCAATTCTAAACTCATGTGTTCTCTCTTCTTTATTCATGATATAAAAATCCCAACACCCACACACACACACACACACACACACACACACACACACACACACACACACACACACACACACACACATATATATATATATATATATATATATATATATATAAATGTGATAAACAGAGATAAAGAAAGCATATAACAAAGGAAGAAAAATAAAAAAATAAAGCTAACACACATACGAAAACTTAACTGAACTAGGGTTGACTCACTTAGGGATTTTCCAGTCCCCAGCACAGTCTCCATCTATCGCACCTCAAAAAATAGGGATACGACTTTAAAGCGAAGCGCAATCGCACACTTGCATGATGGACTAAACAGAGTCGCCACCGAACTTTATTTATTCCTAAAAAGGAAAGGGGAAATATCGATAAAACCCAACAAAGAACGACAATGATTATGGTCGTCGCAACCAATATCAGGGTTCGGGAGTCGGTTACGCAAGAGGAAGGTATTAGCACCCCTCACGTCCGTTGTATTCAAAGGGAACCATTTAGTTAATTTCGTTTTGAATGTTAGCTTATATTAGTCTTCTCAAGTTATTATGAGGGAGAGAATAATTAGAAGAGAGAGAAGAAATGTTTTTGGATTTTTTTGACGAAGGAATAAACCTAAGTTTTTTATTAGTGGGCCTGACAAGATTTACAAATCCTGCTCCTACGTATTTCAAAAGAGAAGTCAAGGCTTACGTAGTTCTGGGAAGAAAAATGTTTGTTTGTTGGTCGATTTTTGCGAAAGCTATATTGTATTAATCGACGAAAACATTGTTTTACCCAAAACAGATGAGTAGTGGACGCATAGCACACATCGAACGAATTTATAAATCTACATTCGGAAAAGCGTCACTTATCTCGACTCAACAATCGTGGCCGAAACATTGTTTTGCATCACCTTAAGACAATATATCTTTCGTTTATGAAAACGGTTTTTTTTATTAATCGCACGGCGGCGAGAAAGAGTTTGATTGGGTGGATGTATTTTGAGTGATGGCGAGAACTTGGATGAGCAAGATATCCATCTCGAATCCTAGTCTCAGGAGTGCATGGTATACACCATGTTCCATTTCCGTCTTTATTGGCAAAAGTGTTTAATAAAGATTAAGTATTTTTAGGTTTGATTGAGAAAGGGTTTGAAGAAACCGCATTGAAAATTTTAGTCGATGGCGAGAGCTAAGGAAGGCAAGGCATCCACCTAGAATCTTAATCTCAGGAGTGCACGGTATACACCATGTTCCTTTTCCATCTTTATTGAAAAAGTGTTAAGGTAGGAATTAAGTATTTTTTGAGTTTGAAAGACGAATATTTGATGAGAACGAGACATGAGCCTCGGGATCAATCACTCGGGGTTCCACCGGAACCCAAGATTCCAATGGTCCTTTTTCATTCGAATTATTTAAGAAAATTATTTAATGGACAATGAACACTTGATGAGAATCAAATATTCAAAGGGTTACGCCAGAATGCTTGATCCCAACGGCCCTTTATTTTGTCCAAGTTAATTATTGAGTATTTTTAAGAACGAAAGAAAAGAATGAACGGCTAATCCAAAACATGAGGCTCATGACTGATCATTCGAGGGTTCCCACCGGAATGCAAGATTCGAATGGTCCTCTTATTTCGTGTTTAAAAAAAAGAATTTAATCGGGTTGTAAAGATAGTTTAAAAATAAAATTATATTATAGGGATAAAATTAATTTTACAATTTTATATGTATATCGAATTAATTTTCTATATAATCGAGTTCCCACCAGAATGCTAGATTCTAATGGGAGGAAATGAAATTAAATGTCGAAACTATGGAAAGTTAGTGAAATTTAAATCGAAAATTTAGAGAATTTGAATGTGATTATTTATATGTGTAAAGGTATGAACATGGGTACTGTAGCACCTCAAATTTGCACCTCCCATTTTGTACATTCATTTTCATGTTTAGGTCATTAGCATTACATTGTCCACTGCATAGCATTGCATTGTCCATTGCCCAAGTGCAAGTCATCAGTCAAGACTGGTCAGGAGATTCAGTTGTGCAAGCAAGCTAGTGCATTTCCTATGGAAGCAAAGCCCTAGAGTTGGTTCATTGAGTTAATATGACCTAGGGATCATTTTGAAGTGGTTTGGCCAAAGGTTGGATGCTCAAGGCTCATCAGTCATTGATCAATTCATCTGAAACCCTAGAAAGTCAACCAAGTCAACTGTGCATTCAAGCATGGATTTGAAGGTGGGAGATGGTTAGAGAGGCCTCATTCATGTCCATCCAAGTCTCATTTGACATTTCAAACATCAACATTGAAGGATTTGAGGTCAGATGAAAAGTTTCCAAAAATAGTAAGTGACCTGTAATTTGAAATTGCCAAAAATGGAAAGGTTTTCTCCTCAAGATTACATGTCCAAGAAAGCTTCAAATGAAATTTTGTCCAACATAAAAGTTGAAGATCTTGCTCTCACCTTTCCAAAAAGTCCAAGAACATGAATTTCTCATGCATGGTTGGCAAGATATGGATCAATCATTGTCAAATGGATTTGAACTTCACAAGTGCATAACTTTTGAACCAAAAGGCCAATTGAAGTGGTTCTTTTTGTAACATTTCTCTCTTGTCATGAGCTATCCAAAACATGCATCACATATCATGCATTTCCATTACAAAATTTTTGGCATTTTCATTTGAAATTTGGAGGGAAAATTACAATTTGAAAACTATGCATTGTTTTCACTTCCAATCATGTGCATTTGGCTCAAAACAGGTTTTGCAAGTGAATTAGCTCAAAAAACCGTGCACTGTAGCATCCATTTCATGCACATGAGGGTGAATTTCCAATTTGCACTTACACCTTCATTTCACTAATACCATTACATTTGCCTAATTGTGATTAAGAGGATCATTAGCACAACATATATATATAGCCTAATCATAACAGAAACTTGATTAACATTTCATTTTGCTCAGATCTAGATCAAATTCACCAAGCTTCACATTTTTTTCTCTCAACTTTTCTTCGATTTTCTTCACAAACCTTGCTGTGTTCTTGATTAATCTATGATCCACAAGCATTTTGGAGCTGGATTGAAGCAGGATCAAGAGAATTTCGAGCTGGTTTGGAACAGTTGAAGTGTCGCATCATCAATGGCAGTTGAGGATTTGAGCCATAGCAAGCACGATTGAGCATTGAACCTTCATCCATTACATTGTACAAGCATTGGAGAGTAACTATTTCGACATTACAGGACTTAAAACAAGCAAATCCAGTTCTGCACTTCAATTATGGTCAGAAATCGATCCTCATAATTCGTGAAATTGATGTATGCATGTTGTAGATCTTTCTTAGGTGATTAATCTGAGCTTCTTATCATTAAATTTCATCAAGAAATGAACAAGTTATGTTGAATATAAGTTTGATGTATGAAACTTCTCCTGCTCGATCCGTGCATGTTAGTGGAAATTAGGTTAAATTGATCATTGATTGTTGATGTGCTTGGAAAGACGAGTGTGATGATATATTCATTTTGCATTTCTGGAATATTTGTTCATAATCTGGAAAATTCATGAAGAACATGATGAACTTCTTAGGGTTTCGTTTCCCAGACCTTGTTTGATCCTCATGAGCGCGCATTGCATGTGTTTTGGTGTTTCTTGCCATGTATTGGACCACGTGTGTCCTGCGTGGCTGAATAATTGGTCACGAGCGCTTGCCAAGTCCACGTAGACTTTAATGAAACGCAGTGTTTCATTGTTAGCGCGCTAGTTTTGAATTCCAACGTGGTTCGATTCCCCGCTCTGGACATTTCCATTTGGCCTTTGCATTTTTAGTCCATTATTCCATCCATGTTCATGCTATGCTTTCTATGTGATTTTTAATTTTTTCTCCATTTCAAAAATTCATAAGTCCATGATTAATTGTCCAAATGAGATGAGATTTTTTGCATGATGTTCCTCATGATCTCTAGTATTTTATGAGATTTTTTCCAGAATTTGTGCACGGATGGAATTTGTTTTGGCTTAGGGATTGTTCATGTGTGTACTTTCTTGACCTATCATGCCATTTGCTTTATGAAATGATGGATTTTAATCCAATGATTGTGAAATTTTGCATGCTTAAAATAGACATCCTAATGGACATTTTGGTATAGAGTTTTCATTTTTTTCATTTCTGGTTGATGAGATATGATCTGGTTAATGTAGGTGTGACAATGTGTGTCACACCTTTGCTTGCTTGACTTGTGGATTTTCTTTACCATGCCAATTGAATGCCAAATGATGTGAATTTTTGCATGATGCTACTTCTGGATGTTAGGATTGCTTGTGAATTGTTGTGGAATTTTTGGATTCATCTTTGATTTGTTTGGAATTTTCCTTTCTGGCTTGTCATTTGTGGATTCTTTGATAGTCATGAATTTGAATGATTTGTGAAATGCTTGATGTTTATCATATAAACTTGAAATTTTGCACATTGATTCTAGACACTTTGAAGTTTATTGTGGCTTTGATTGGATGCATTTATCATGTTTGGATTCTGTTTTAGGATTGTGTGAAGTTGATGTAGCATTTTGTGCCTCAATTGAGCTTGTTTATGCTTGCCTTGCCTTATGGAATTTATTTTCCATGCTTAAACTTGTCCAAGTGCCTTGAATTTTGGTATGATGATCATGTGATATGTGCTGTTTAGCCATGATTTTTCTTGAGACTTATTGAATTATTTTTGAGTTGATGTGGATTGGTTCATTCTATTTGCTTCTATGAGCTTTCAACTTGCATGCTTTGACTTCTTTGCCTTGTGAAATGAAATGGGTTGATGCTATGGATATGAGACCACTTGGATATTGTTCTTAATTGATTAAGCTTGGTTATTGTCAAATTTCATGTTCTGTTTTGGATTATTTCTCCCACTTTGACCCTAGGCTTTGTCCTAGTGGTTTGTGCTTATGTTTGAGTTGTGTTTTCAGGACAAGAAGCATATGGCCTTGAGGAGTTAATCCATTGCTTGTTGATGACTAATCTTGAGTTTGTTTTGTAGGCTTTGAGACTTAAGCCTAGGCCTTGTGGCTTGCACCTTTGTGCATTGATTCTTGTCTGTCTGTTTATGTACAGTTGACTGTTGACTTGTAACTGTTTGTTTGACTTTTGTTTGAGTTGTATACTGACTGTGTTGGATTGTTTTCAGGTACCTTAGTTATTATAGTTCCTTTGTGAACTTGCTTTTGCTTTGCTTGATAGCTTGAGCATTGAGGTATAATGTCTCTAACTCCATGTAGTCTGGAAGACCTGGCCTGTTATGTGGTCAGGCACCTGTCTGAAGCCCTCCTTAAGAGGCAATGCTTGTGATTGTTTATTTTTGTCCCCAAGCAGGAAAAGACCTTTGATAAGGCAATTGGCAGAACACAAGAGATGTGTAATCCATCTCCTGCTATTCAGTTGAGTCATCCCTTTGCTCACACAACTGGTGTTGATGCATTGTGGATATTAACCCAAGATCTATAGAGTCGTTAACTTGTGGAGAGAGTTCCAACTTTCTGGACTCCCACACCTTCATTTGTTTGAAGCTCTCCCAGGCCAGGGATAAGAGCTGTGAGGCACACCCCTCACTTCCTATTTCATCTGCTTCACCCTAACTCTCAATGTTAGGATTAAGAGCTAACATCACCCGATTCCAGTTGGCTTGTGTTTCACAGCCTAACCCTTGTGTGAGCCCACTTTGTTTGTATATAGTGTGTGTTATTTGTGTGATTGATTGCTTTGCCTGTGCTATTTAGGATAGCTTGCTCCCTGTGCAAGTTAGATAGCAACCTTAACTTAGGGATGATTTGCATGATAACATCTAGGCTCGAGTCGTAGTCTCCCTAGTTGTGTCTCCCTTTGTATCTGGTTAGGCTAGTCTTTTGTCCCTGAGTAGGGGAACTACGTCGCCCTGATCCTCATACCAGATGAGGTACGTAGGCAGGAGATGAGCAGATCTCTCCGGGCGCTTTTTTTGCTTTTGTCTCTTGTGTGTGTTAGGAGATGGATGTAAGACCGGCGATTGGCATTCCGTACCCTATTGTTGTGTGCTTGGAGTCCGATGTAAGTCCAGCGATTGACATTCGGTTTCTAGTGTGCGTGTGTTTGGTTCGGAGTCTGATGTAAGTCCAGCGATTGGCATTCGGATTCCAGGTTTGCTTGTTTGTGTGGAGTTTGACGTAAGTCCAGCGATTGGCAATCGATTTCCCGTGTTTGTTTTGTTTGGCGTGCGTTAGCCGAGCTACGAGTTCTCTGATTCTTCTTAGTCCAAGAAGATACGTATGCATAGGATGCGACATCCTAGCGAGCACGTGTTCCCCAGTCCGAACTACGTCGACTCTGATGTCTATGTCTGATAGACTACGTAGGCCCAGGATGCGATATCCTGCCGAGTTTAGTTTCGTTTGTTTTCTTGTGTCTCTTTCAGCCAGTGTTTGATGTTTGTGAGCAGTGTTTAGCAACCATATTCCTTACTTTTGTGCGTGGATCCCGTCGAGTACGACGGATGCGTGGGGGTGCTAATACCTTCCCTTCGCATAACCGACTCCCGATCCCATTCTCTTTGGTCGCGAGACCATGTCTTTTCCAGGTTTACTTCGAGCGTTTCCTTTCCCTCTTTTGGGATAAATAACGCACGGTGGCGGCTCTGTTGTTTTATTTTCCCGCCGGTTTTTCGCGTAATGCGACAGGTACCAATAACCTAACTAAATTAACTAACACACAAAAATCGACTAATCGAATAAAAACCAATATCGGAAATTTAACCATTAATTAAATCTAAAAGGTAAACATTTAAAAATATAAACGACTAAATAACGATCAAATTAAATTAATAAAAATATAAAAGTAAAATAAATAGTAGAAGTTATAAAAAATTTAAATGAAATAGTAAGCATAAAAAATAAAAATATGAAGATATGCTATTCCAAAGTATCGAACCCATCCCACCAAAGCAAGTGAAACTCCTATCTCTCCACTAGGCCACTTATGGTCATTTGTTATCTTAATAATAACTTGAATATATGAACCAGGATAGCTGAAGATAGTTTAGAATAAAAATTAATTAAAATGAGATGGGTTACTGTTAATGAACCACTAATTAAAATGATGGAGGAATACAAAACGTAACCCTAGCCGCCTGGCTGTTAGGTTTAAGAGACTAATGGCTAGTAAATTAATGGGGAACACAAAAAACAGTATATTAACACACACTATTTAATAAAAAAGGTGCAAAGGAAGAATAAACGTATTAAGTTTTAAATGATTTAAATGTTTATTTTTTTAAAAAATAAGTAAAAGAAGAGAGTGTGAGAGAAACGGTAACAGAAACCCAAAAATCATCATCTACCTCATGAAAAATCTCCTTCTCCCTCAACCTCACTCGTCATCTCCCAATCGCTCATCCTCTCTCAATCGCTCATCCTCTCTCAATCGCTCTAAATCTAAACCTCAACCTCTCGTCACCTCTCTCTCAAAATGCCAACAAATCCATTACTTCCTCTCCACAGTATTCGCTTCGCCCCTTTTTATATCAACAACTTAGGGTTTCAAGTTGGCTTATGGAGATCCAGAAGGGTATCTCTGCGAAATCCCTTTAGGGTGCTTAGATTTTGATTGCCTATTTGATGTTTGGTCTAGAACGGTAATGCAAATCTACATTTTCTCGCTCTATTTCGTCTTGATTCTCTTTTGGCTTACTTTTTGAATTTTTACAGCCTTGCTAATTACTTTGTTTCTCGCTCTATTGGTGAAAATTCATGGGTAGTTTGATGCTGAACATGCTCATGAAGCGAAAAGTAGCATGGCCTCTAGTGTAATGCTTCTGATATGTATTGTGTCTGTTCTGGTTTTTGATTTTTACCGGGTTACGGTTGTTCTGCTTCATCAGCATTCGGCACACTAACACTTGAATTGTTTTTCACAACTAACAATCTTGGGTAACATTCTGTGATGAGTTGTTCTGTTATGAGGTTGCATAAATTTTGTTGAGATTTTTCCGGTTAATTCCTTTATGGATTATTTGAGAGGTGGATTGTTAAGGGAAGGTTGAACCTCTGTTGTGAGAGAGTTTGGGATCGGTGTTGGTAGGTGAGGTTCTCAGTTGTTCTTCTGTTTTGCGTTTTTCTTATGTAGGTGTTTTTGCTATGGAAATCCTAGGGTTGAGTTCTAGTGTGGATGAAGTTCTTAGATCCGCTTCTGGTTCGGTTGAGGATGTGAAACTGTTTTGCTGTGATCAAACTCATGTTTGAGAAGAAGTTCTTTTTGGGTGTGGTTGGTTTTCTTGATTTCAATTGGTTTTGTTCATATCGTGCAGGTTAACCATTTGCCTTGGAAGTTATGTTAGAGGCTGCTAAGGAGTTTTCGGTTTTGTATGGTGTTCGACAAATGATGTCGCCCCCGGTAACTGTTTAAATGAAGCTCACCTCACACTGGTAACCCAAAAATATCTCTTTTAGTCTTATATTTACTAACCATTCACGAAGAGGATCCATTGCAAGGTTTGTAGCTTGCACAAACTGCTGCTTAAGGTAATCAAAATCAAGTGAAGTTTCTCAGATAACGCCGCCAATGGAAATTGTAGGCTCCTTTCTTTGAGAAGCCATAATCTTAATCACTATTTGGAGATTTCAGTTGGAATTCTAACTAATTTCTATTGTTATCAATTAGAAGGAAATTGGATTTCTACCGGTTTTTTCTCGGAGTTGGTTCTTAGCTTGGACGTCAAGAGATTTTGTCCAATCTCTTGTATGAGCAGGTAATACTTTTTTTTGGAGTTTATTGCTCTCTCTAAGCCAGCATGGCAAGTTATTCTTTGCATTTGAACAATTAATTGGGTAATCATCTGAATAAGAATTTTCCTTGGAAATACTCAAGCTTCCTAGAGAATAGAAAAATCCCAATTCATACTTATCCATGTTGCTGTTGTAAGGAGTTCTTTTGGAATGACTCATTTGCGTGTGCTGCAGGGTTACTTAGAAATGAATATGCAAGAGATTTATTCAAGTGGTTGCTTTCTTATTTTGTTATATCAACTAACCAGTTAGTTGGTTTGGAAGTTTATTCTTTGGTATGATTATGTTATGGAGTGTTAGTAGGAGTTTTGGAAGGTTATTGATTGCCTGAAGCAAATAAGTTTAGCATTGTTGATAGAGAGGCAACTGCAACAGGTTGAGCACGGCAAGCAACAATTTCATGGGCTGAAAGCGAGAGAAGATATGGTTGAAAAGTCAAGGCGCACGACTTGAATTCAATGGATAATGAAAGGCTTTGAATGGGCTTGATTGGAATTGGATGGTTGGAATTTTGTTGTAATTTTTATGCATTGAATGTGTAATGTAGGTAATTGAATTACTAATGTATGGCATCAATGTATGGTTTAAATTAAAATTGAATACATGGGATTTGGCAAATTGGCTTATGTAGCTTTGTTTATAGTTTTGTAACTGGCTTTAGTATTCATTGTACTTTTGTCTGTTTGAAATGTCAATGTTGCTTTGTTGTTTTAAAAAAAATGATATCTTCTGCTGTTTCAGTAAGAGGTTAATTGTATGTGTTATATGATTAAATTAGTTTGATGCTTTAATCACACTTGTGTATTAAATGCTTCTGCAGTTGTCATCATTCTTTCTGAATCTGCTAAATTCCAGATTAAGATTATTTAGAAGAAATGTGAAGAAGGTGAAGAATACTCAGTCTAGGTGACTACCGACTAGGGTGTAGCATGATCCGTTATTATCAGTATGTAAGAACAAACTAGTGTAAAACAAATTTTACTCTGTAATTATTTCCTAAGGCTATGTTTGGAAGTTTTGGGAGGAGAGGTTAAAGCTTCAAAATAAAAGCAGTAAAATAAAAACGAAGGAAGCATAGTGTCTTTGGTTTTCATAGTGCAGTGTTGTTTAATATGGTGGAACTCAAAAAAATTGAATTGGAGAAAGATTTTAAAAGGCTTAAATAACTCTTCCAATTTTTCAATATTTTTATAATATTTAATAATCATAAATTTTTATTCTCAATCTCTTCAAAAATTGAAATTTTTCTCTTTTACTCCCTCAAAACCCTCTCTTACATATGAAATTGGCATGAATGTATGCAAATGAACTTTAGGCTAAATGCCAAATGAAAAATGAAAACTTTTCAGGACCAAAATCGAGGTATGACACCTTGGTTTTATATGTTGCAGGGATGATGTTAATCCCTGTCATGAAGTATTGTACATGGAATTCAACTTAATTTGGCATGGCATTGATCAAAGTTATTTTATGAAGAGATTTAAGACATTAAAGGAACAGGAATGGAAGATCTATGAGGATGAAGACAAAATAGTTTTATTAGGTTTTAGGATCAGATTGACTTTCGACAACAGTTGACCAAAAGTCAACTCTAGGTCAAATGATGTTTTTTATGTAATGTTTGTAATTCTAGTCTCTTTGTAATGTATTTGATGATCATGTAGTGAAAAATGATCCTCGAATGTAATGTGACTTGATTTCCAAGCAAAGTGATTTCCCCTCCAAACTTGATTTTGAATTTGAACTTGATTTCTTGAATGAACTCCTATTTTGTAATGCCATGTTTTGGAACCAAAAGAGAAAAACTCAGTCATAACGTAAAATGTAAAAGATCCTATAAAGAAAATGGTCAACCAAAAGTCAACCTTCCATGGTTGACTTTGACCAAAGTTAAACTTGCAAGTAACCTTCAAAGTCATGTCCATGATGCCTTGACCCAAACCAGGGTTTCCTAAAGACTTAATCCAAGAGAAAAGAAATGTCCCAGGGCCAAGTATAGCATAATGATTCCACAAGCTTGATTTATAAATGCACCATAGAACCCATGAATCACTCTCATTGTCACAATTCAGAGCTTTGTACCATAAGTTAAAATAATCCCTTGAATCAATGATGTTTCTTGCAAAAAAATGTAAATGAAAATGACTGATCTAGATGTCTAGGGCATGAGTATGAAGATGAACCAATGACCATGGGCCAGATGAAATGAAAAAAGGTAGGGCAGATTTCAGGGTATGACAGTTGCCCCTATTTAATCATCTTTGACCTGAAATGTATGAATGGTGACAACCTTTCGGGCATTTAAGGTAGAAGAGGATTAAATACAAAATGTCCAAAAAAATCCTTTGAGAAGGGATTAAGTGTAGTGTTAGGGGAATAAGTATAGTGTCAGAAATTTTCTAGTTGGGGATATGGAATGGAAGATAGGCCTTTGTGGGATTATTGACTGACATCCTTGTCTGGGAACAAATCAATCGCAATAGAGATGTTTGATATGCATGATGTATGATGCATAAGATTTTACATGTTATGGTGCAATGTGGTTTACTTCTGTGAGGAAATGAATGGTATCTACAAAGATGAGGCCTTTTTGTGTACTGGTAGACTTCGATTCTTCGACTTTCGATAATTGAACCAGAGAGCTCATAGAAAAGTAAATGACCTCAAGTTACCATAATTGTTAGGGATTATATCCTGGTTCTTTCTAGGAGAGAAAATGACTTATGATCCAATCGGGAAGCCATTGAGATGCTTTCATGTATTAGGCATTAACTGTAAACTATTGATCTCCCATTAGAACTTTTCAAGTAACAAAGGCAATTCAATTGTTTTATTTTAGCTTTTTATTATTCTTGATGTTTTCTCAGTATTATATATAAAAAAATAATTAATATTTGCAAACAAAATACAGGAAAAAAAATTGATAAGAGAAAGAGAATTTTATTAGATGTTGAAAAATGTTTGTACATGAGATGTGAGTACAAAGATGAAAAATAAGTTAAATGGAAATGGGAAGTTTATATAAATTTCCATTGATTATAACACATGATATTATCCACTATAAGATCTGAATCCCAATACTCGACTTCATGCGATAATGACTGGATTGATCTTTTATCGTATGAATTCTAGTTGTGATGAAGTAGGCTTAAGTATTGTAGTCAAATACCTTTATCCTTAACTTTTTCTAAATATTTTTCTTTTTTTTTTCGTCCACCGGGATACCTATATTTTCCTAAGTTGCTTTTTAGGTTTTTGACTTAGCGGACTTATTATGATATTTTTTATTTGATCCCTAATTTTTGCTTGGGATTTTTTTTTGGCTCACCAGGATACCCAGTTTTGCCTAGGTTGTCCTTTTAGATGTCAACTTAGTGAGTTCCTTGTTCATTTCTTTTTGGGCATGATATTTTTTGATTGCGGCGGAGTTCTACGGGTAGTGGAAACTCCTCCCCATCCATGGTGGTAAGGATCAAGGCTCTGCTAGAGAAGGTCTTCTTTATGACAAAGGGTCATTCGTAGTTAGGAGTCCACTTGCCTCGTGGATCCCAGTGTATTGGAGAGTGCTTATTGAGAAATAGGTCACCTTTTTGGAGTACATAAGGGAGAACCTTTTTGTCAAAAGCATTCTCGAGAAGTCTCTGGTATAGCTTGAAGGAGAATTGCCATCCAAGGCGCAACGGAATTTAAAAATTTCTCCATTTAGTGATCCTTACGAATGGGCATGATCAGTGATAGAATCGTTACCTCTTGTGATGATTGAAATCTTTGGTGCAGATCTCTTGTAACGGTCAAAACCTTTGATACAGATCCACAGAGCGATCACGAACTTTGAACGATGACAACGTCTCTACTCAGTCCACACGAACGGGTTCCTTCAATCTCAGTGCTAGCTGGTATGAATGAAGGCTTTGAGTGAGAGAGAGAGAGAGGGAAACGAAATTCCAAGTCTTCACTTGAGTTTTAGTCTGAGTAACAATGCTTCTACCCAAGGGTTCTATTTATAGAACCACTTGTGTGGGCTTCAAGCTAAAAAGCCCACTTAAGTGTATTTTGGTCCATATCTTATAATATGCCCAAAATCACTTAAGCGTGTGGTACCTTACCATATTTCGTATTCCATTTAAGTGCACCGTACCTTACGGTGTTCCTTAGTTAGTCTATCTCTCATCAATCCGTCCTTTGTGTGTGACCCTATAGGTTTTCGCGACGTTGGCAATTATATTAAATCACGCATTTAACATAATAAACAGTGAGCGGTATCTAGCAACACATCACTGCTACCCAAGACACGAAAATGTCATGTGATCTGACAAAACCTCCTGTGATAATAATTATGTGTATAATTACCCCTTTGCCCTTATGTCTATATTGAACACAAGGTATAAACCGTGTCATCCTTGTCCAGTTCAATATTGGGCCCATAGACATTTATCCTGTTACGCATGATGGGAAAATTCCATCTAGGTCACTCATGTCCCTCAGCATGCTTTGTGGAGTACCCATCAACTGTCTTTATGGTCATCCAGTTACGGACAACGTTGGATCAGTAATAAAGCACTCGACTCTACATCTAGGATCCATAGTGGTTTCAGGTCGAAGAGTGGTATACACCATTATCACCATGAGAATAACTTATGACACTTTGCATAACTTTCTATATAGTATTCTCATAGCGGGTCAATCCGGTATAAATATTACTCTTAATATTCATACCTATGTTTAAGACTTGATAACTCTTTATCCATGATCCATGAGATGTGATCATCAGTCTACAACCATAATAGTCTTAATGCTTTAATGTTATCCCACTTCACAATAAAGCTCGACTACGGATACTTTAAGAATAGTGTCCTTATGTTTAATGTGATCTCATGATTAAGTCATACTTGATACATTAAACGGACTAGCTATTCTAGGGACTTTATTAAACAAACATAATAAAGAAAATGCCTTTTATAATTAATAAATAATTCGATACAAGTACCAAAAGTATTGGCCTCTAGGGCTTACACCAACAAGCTCACCATGGCAGAAAGCAGTCAAGCGATTTTCGTCTATGAAATTCAGGTGATCAAATCTGGATTGAACCTATTCTGCTTCATCAAGCTTGGCCTCCATGACGACCCTTAACAAAGGAATTTCAACCTCGATCTGGAGAACAACTTCCATGCCATATACTAATGAGAATGGAGTTTCCCTAGTAGAAGTACGTACTGAAGTTATGTAGCAATGTAGAGATAAAGGAAGCACCGCATGCCGATCCTTGTATGTCTTGACCATTTAAGGGAAAGAGGGCGCTTATTTTGGCCTATAACAACGCTTTTAAGCGCCCTCTAAAGTGGCGCTGGCATAGGTAAAGACAACGCTTTGTTTTCCTGGAGAAAGCGCTGTCTAAAGTGGCCCTTTAAGGGCCACATTATAGTGCGCTTTCAGAAAAAAGCGCCCTCTGGAGTGGTCCATAAAGGGCCACCTTAGAGGGCGCTTTCTGGACAAAGCGCCCTCTAAAGTTGTCAATGTAAAGTGTTTAGAGGGCGCTTCCTACAGAAAGCGCCCTCTAAAGTGTTAGTTATTTTAAAAAAAATTGTTTGAAAAACAGTGGGTATTTAATTGGGAACCTGTTCGCATGCTGCAAAAGTGTAAAATTCATATTGATTTCATCCTTTAATCCAATGTTATACCCCATTAATCCATTGATATATACAACATGAATCCATTTATATATACAACATTAATCCTCCATATATACAACATTAATATATATTCATGCATGTACAACAACATTCCATACATATATGTACAACAATATACAACCTATATGATTCTTTGATCAATAATGAATTGACACAATTCATCCTTCATTTCATCCAAATGAGCTCTTGAGTAAGATTTGTATTCGTCAAAGTACTACAATTAAGAGAATAAAACATATTCATGATTTAGTAACAAATTAGATGAAATATTCGATAATATTAAAATAAACCCTAAGTTATTATTCCATACCATTTTTGGGATGTCTATACGATTCAACGCAATGATATCTCTCATAAATCTCAATACAAAAAATCTGCAATCGACCGAATTGTTTTGCTGAGGACACTACACAGAAAAACAAACAATATATATATAGTTAATTTCTTACAAACACTATTATAAGCAAAAATAAGATACTTAATATATACCTGAACTCTGACCCAGGTAATGTCCTTCCTATTACGATAATTCTTTTTCGATCTAAATTTTAGTATTGCCCTAACAAAATAAAAACCTATATTGAGATCAATCTGACAGACATAATTAAATATACAAATACACACGAATATTTAGGGGAATTTCACTTACGCGTCAACCGTCTTCTTCATACTCGGATATTTACTCCAATCACCCGATAACGAATCGAGATAATACACCATTAGTCTCGAAAGATCCATAGCAACCAACACCCAGTGACCACTGTAAAATAAAACAAAAATTTAGATGCATGAAAATTTTCTACGTAAAGGATATACATAGATTAGAATGAAATTATTAGAAAGAAAATCTAACCCGTTGCAAGAATTAAATGGTAAAAAATACAAACTGGGTGTAGTATTATCGCCGGCCGCCATGAATCTATCGATTAGTTCATTCTTTACGGATGTTGGATTTTTCATTATAAACGTTGTGTTGATACGGGAAGCAGCAATAAAATTGAATCGGTTACACAATTCAGTTCCCCGCATCAATGTGTCATACATATACCTTAAATAGAAACATAATAAACATTAGACTACTCATTGAAATGTGTAAATAAATTGTTCAACTAAGTAAATAATAGATTGATCGGAGTACCATATGTATGTATGAATGACAGCGATGCCCAATTCTTCGTGTTCAAAAAGTTGTTGCATGTCCTCCTTTGCAATTATTTCGGAATGAGCAATTCCGAAAACACCTTCATCAAAATCTACACTACGGATGGCGCCGTGCATAATATCAGACTCTTCCACCATTTTCTCAAGACGCATCATAATTTGAGATTTTGTCTCGGACGTCGTTGGAATATCCTTACCAGCTTTTTTCAACTTTGGACCGGGAACCTAAAAATTCATATAAATTAAATCATGACTTTTTGTGATGCAACAGAATCGTTGCGTATATAATTCAATGGGTATATATATTTGTACCTCTTTTTGAGATGCAACCGACTCGATGCGTCTTGAAATCCCTTTACCAGCTTTATGTGTGGGTCTTGTAGGAGTCTAACATTACCATGTAATAAGGATTGATTAAATATCATAATTATAGCTGAATTGAAATGTGAATACTAAATATTCATAATCATTTAGAACATATATACCTCGGCATCTGGGAAAATTAGATCTGACGGCCATCCAACAAAGGATCCGACTGCATCTCGCATCATTGTTGTCTCTGAAACAACGTCAGGTAATGGTAGAAGCGCATCCGTATCTAATACAAGGTCAACCGAAACTTTCATATATCCCACCGGGAGGGGATTATGGTGAAGTAATTCACCCGAAGTATTGTGCACTTTTCCCTTGCCAACTATGCGATAAGTTGGTGACGATAGATACAGCTGACAAGGTGTAATGCCCTAAACCAATAATAAATGTTATTGTTAACGTGTATATGTGTCAAGTAAAAAAGTGCTATTTTAATTTCATAATAACATATATAATTACCTCGGGAAATTTCGGTTGACAATTGATACTAGCTCGGTCACTAGTATCTTTTGCCTCGGAACCGCACCTTTCCTCTCTATACCTTGCATTCTCCTTTTGCAGTTCGAGTACTTGTGCCCTTAACTCCGCCAAGGTCTCCATCACCTCTTTGTTGGTAGGATTTTTTGTTTTTGGTTTTTTATAAAATGACGACGGAGTCACACCAAAACCCTTACCCCTCACACGACCGGAATACTCGGGAACATTTAGTACTCGACTAAGTACGCTCCTGCAATCCTGGACCTCGGTTGAAGGTAAGGTTTGGGATAAA
Organism: Lathyrus oleraceus; assembly: GCF_024323335.1. Classification (NCBI taxonomy): domain Eukaryota; kingdom Viridiplantae; phylum Streptophyta; class Magnoliopsida; order Fabales; family Fabaceae; genus Lathyrus; species Lathyrus oleraceus. The sequence goes on from NC_066580.1 coordinate 328,457,689, forward strand.
GTCTCCTGAAATATTATTAGAGGAGATTAAAAATGAATTATATGTCTAACAAAATTTTCGATATAATTAAAGAAATAATGTTACATATACTTACACATTCGTCATAAACATTTTGAACCACTTCAATGACAGCCCCATCCTTCCCAACCCGAGCAGCCTTCCACAATACATGCTCCGGAAGAGATGTTGCGTCACTTTTATCCTCGGCTAGCTACACATTGAATCAGATTATAAGATCATCCATTATAACATATTGTGACAATGTATAAGCTCATAGCATTTGAATATACTCACAATTCTTTGTTGTAACCGTGCATATCCCGTACGCCCTTTTTTGTACGGATACGCGGGTTTTGATGCCCTTTTCCGATTTTTGTCGCTTACTTCCTGGATAAAAAAATTTAAGGCATATTAGAACCAAGTAACTTAACAATTGTATAATACCATAATTAATAGACATTACATGGAATTTTTCGTTTCTTCGTTTGGCGACAAAGTTATCCCATTCTTCGGCTGAAATAATCTCCGCATACTTCATTGGTCGTTCTGCTTCAACAAATTTTCCTTCCTCATCCTTGAGAAATTTGTTAGACAAAAAGGATCGAAATCCTCGGAGTCTTTTTCCGGCCAATTGAATACAATATTTTTGCCGGCTTTCATCGATGTGAAAGGATCTCTAAAAAACATACACATGGAGTGTGTTATTATAAGTAATATTATAACAATATATGGTCAACAAATAGTCAACAAAAAAAACATATAACAATATATGGTAAGTACCTGTATCTCGGACCATATTTTTTCTTTGCCAACCTTCAATTCCGGACTTCTCCAATTATCACATGTAATCAGAATATGTTGTCGAACAAGGAAACCAATGTAACTTGCCAACATTGAACCGTTAGGCTCAATTAGTTGGTCTTCAGCACTCCAATGTACTTCGAATTTTTCACCCTTGTCTCTTGCACGAATGATTGACTTCATAACAGTCAATCCTCGTTTGATTTCTTTTTCAACATTGTTACGTGATCCACTCGCGTCATGGGTATCGTCTTGGTTAGCCATTTTATCTGTAATATAGAAATGATTCAATAAGACCCAAGTAAGACAATGACCATATTCGTGAAGCTACATAAAAAACACATTCATATACCTTCCATTTCTCTCATGTTACAACAATCTAAACTCTCTCTTTTTTTCATCATTATTGAATACAAACTCACACACACCTACTGCATACAAAAGACCAATGCAAACTTATGGTGTTTGGAACATGAACAAACTTGCATCCATAATCATCAAACTTCCAATCACAAGCTCAAACACACTCCAAATGACATCAGTTTTCAATCAGAAATAAAAAACCTTACAACAAGGTGCTCATGAACACCATATAGTGCTCGTTTGCCCTAAACAACATTAATCAACATAATGCACAAAATGTAAAACTCAGTTTATAAAATGCCATAATCAAACACCTGAAAATACAAACTATTAAGAGAAATACCTTCAAGGTGACGGTAACGATGGAGAAGAAAGTGAACAACGACGGTGGACGCAGATAACTCAGTGAACGTGAACGCATCAGCAGAAAAAGGCGACGGCGACGACGACGGTGAGGGAGGGAGAACGAACGGAGGACGAGAGTAATCGCAGTAGAGAGTAATCGCAGTAGAGAGAAAACCCAGTTACGTAAACGAAATAGCATATAGAGAGGGAAAATAAAGAGACATGCAGTATATGTTATAATTTTAATGTTTACTAAAGGGGACCTTAGAGGGTGCTTGTGTAAAAAAAGCGCCCTCTAAAGGGGGCCTAAGAGGGCGCTTCTAAAAGCGCTCTCTAAGGCTTTCCAAAAGCGCCTTATAAACTGGAAATGTACATGGACTTAGAGAGCGCTTTTTCAAAAGCGCCCTCTAAGGGTACCCTTAGAGGGCGCTTTCATAAAAGCGCTCTCTATTGGTGTCCCTCCATTTCCTCATTATTTTTTCGCTTCACTTTAGAGGGCACTTTGTTACAAAAGCGCCCTCTAAAGTGCGTTGTCTATTCCAGTTGTTCGCTCCTTATTTTTTCTCTTCACTTTAGAGTGAGCTTCTTTAAGAAAGCGCCCTCTAAGGTGCGCTGTCTATTCTAGTTTTTGGCGTAGTGATAACATGTATCATACACATAATATATCACATGCCTTTGACAAATAAGCAGGTAAAAGAAAGAACCTACTTACAAAGCAAAAAAATTGAAACAATATTACTTCACCGCACGAATGAAGAAGAATGCCCTTTCATTCCACAAGGAAATCTCGAAAAAAAGTTGGAATAAATGAAAAAAGTGCCACACACTATTGAAAAGGAACGCTCTTACCACTTTTCCCTCTGCAAAAGTACTTGAAAGCATGACTAATAATGCACCAAAGAAGGTTATTGACTTGATAATCATCCTTCATGATTGGACTTTCAATCTTGTTCAATCATGTTGCTTATATTTCTCCTCCTCATATTTCATCATCTTAGGTTGGTCAATCCCTAATTTAATGAACTTGAGTATGTCTTGTTGAAGATAAGCCTACATCATGAAACATAATACCTTTTCCGAAACTTCTCACATATAAAACATTAATAATAATATCGGGAGAGAGAAACCTCAAGCTTTTCAGCATTTCTTTGCTCTTTCTTCAACTGCTATTTGCAATCTTTCAGCTTGTCTCGAAATTCTTTGAGTTGGGCTTCATAGCTCTCCCCCATCTCTTTACGAGATCTTAGATTTTGGTTCTAGCCGATCACCATTTTTCTAGCATGATATTGAGTCTCTGCAAGTTTCTTTTTCTTTGTAGAGAGGCTAGAATAAGTTCCCTTAAGAGCTTCATCAACCTTTTTTCACTTGTTTTGATCATCTTGAGCAACCTTAACAGCTTTCAGCATACGGTCTCTCTTCTGGTTGAGATTGATCTTTATGTCTTTGTCTCTTGAGTGAGTCTACCAAGGTCAGATCGTAAATCTACATTTTCCTTTTCCAAGAGCTTGATAGTATCCTTAAGCTTATCAACTTCTGAGATAGGGACAATAGAAGGTCTATGAGGCTTAAGGCTCATGGAAGGATACCAAGGGTAGGGAAGCTTGATAACCTTGAACCTTGCCTTGACCCAATCAATATAAGTCTCCAAAGCAATGTAGTTATTCTTTCCATGTTCCTTTTTCCCAATATGATGGATTTTGTCCCATGCACGTTGCATACTGTCGCATCTCGAAAAATACGATTCCTCGCGATGGTCGCAGAAATATTTATATTCGAACAGAGTCGCCACCGAACTTTATTTATCCCAATGAAGGAATAGGAAAATATCGATAAAACCTTTTAAAAAATGGAATAATGGTCGTCGCAACCATATTCGGGTTCGGGAGTCGATCACGCAAGGGGAAGGTATTAGCACCCCTCACGTCCGTTGTACTCAACGGGAACCTTTTAGTCTAATTTCCTATTTGAATGTTAATTAAGTGTTATTTGCTTTCTTCGAATAATTAGAGTTGATAATAGAGATGGATGAAGACCTCAGAAGGGGAAAGGGGAGGTTTTTTATTAGTGTGCTCGCCAAGATCTCGCAATCTCGTGCCTACGTATCCTTATGGTGCAATAAGGAAATCAGAGCATTCGTAGTTCGGGGACTACGATTTGGTTGGTGTTTTTTAGTGAACAACTGTGTAGATCGTGTTCTAAAGGTTAAATGCTGGCTTGTCTACTCTCTGAGGAGGCTTAAGCACAGGTTTATTGTGCGCATTAGAAAGGATTAAACAGTGTTCGTTTGGAAAAGAGTTTTGGTCACGCGGGGGTGGCAAGCTGAATTGATGCATTTGATGTTTTGTTGGTTATTTCGATCGCACAGGGCGAGAAGTTAGGTTTGATATGTTTAGGATATTTTTGAAGAACGACGAAAGGTTGAGCAATGTGGTGCACACCAATCGTTCAATTCTTTCGAGGAATAATAAGGCGAACGCCTTCTACTCCCTTTTTCGTTCGAATTACTTTTGAAAGTTTGTTTGCGGAAGTCGAATATGCGCGGTGATGAGGTGTGCACCTCCCACTTGCTTATTCAAGGAATAATGAGGCGTGCGCCACCTATTCCTCTACCCAATGTTTATTTAAAGTATTTTAATCGGACGTCGAAAAATTTAAGCAATATGGCGAGCGCCAATTATTCAAATAATTCGACACTACGCCAAATAAGGGAAAAGAGGGCGCTTATTTTGGCCTATAACAGCGCTTTTAAGCGCCCTCTAAAGTGGCGCTGGCGCAGGTAAAGACAGCGCTTTGTTTTCCTGGAGAAAGCGTTGTCTAAAGTGGCCCTTTAAGGGCCACATTATAGTGCGCTTTCAGAAAAAAGCGCCCTCTGGAGTGGTCCATAAAAGGCCACCTTAGAGGGCGCTTTCTGGACAAAGCGCCCTCTAAAGTTGTCAATGTAAAGTGTTTAGAGGGCGCTTCCTACAGAAAGCGCCCTCTAAAGTGTTAGTTATTTTAAAAAAATTTGTTTGAAAAACAGTGGGTATTTAATTGGGAACCTGTTCGCATGCTGCAAAAGTGTAAAATTCATATTGATTTCATCCTTTAATCCAATGTTATACACCATTAATCCATTGATATATACAACATGAATCCATTTATATATACAACATTAATCCTCCATATATACAACATTAATATATATTCATGCATGTACAACAACATTCCATACATATATGTACAACAATATACAACCTATATGATTCTTTGATCAATAATGAATTGACATAATTCATCCTTCATTTCATCCAAATGAGCTCTTGAGTAAGATTTATATTCGTCAAAGTACTACAATTAAGAGAATAAAACATATTCATGATTTAGTAACAAATTAGATGAAATATCCGATAATATTAAAATAAACCCTAAGTTATTATTCCATACCATTTTTGGGATGTCTATACGATTCAACGCAATGATATCTCTCATAAATCTCAATACAAAAAATCCGCAATCGACCGAATTGTTTTGCTGAGGACACTACACAGAAAAACAAACAATATATACATAGTTAATTTCTTACAAACACTGTTATAAGCAAAAAACAAACACTATTATAAGCAAAATAAGATACTTAATATATACCTGAACTCTAACCCAGGTAATGTCCTTCCTATTACGATAATTCTTTTTCGATCTAAATTTTAGTATTGCCCTAACAAAATAAAAACGTATATTGAGATCAATCTGACAGACATAATTAAATATACAAATACACACGAATATTTAGGGGAATTTCACTTACGCGTCAACCGTCTTCTTCATACTCGGATATTTACTCCAATCACCCGATAACGAATCGAGATAATACACCATTAGTCTCGAAAGATCCATAGCAACCAACACCCAGTGACCACTGTAAAATAAAACAAAAATTTAGATGCATGAAAATTTTCTATGTAAAAGATATACATAGATTAGAGTGAAATTATTAGAAAGAAAATCTAACCCGTTGCCAGAATTAAACGGTAAAAAATACAAACTGGGTGTAGTATTATCGCCGGCCGCCATGAATCTATCGACTAGTTCATTCTTTACGGATGTTGGATTTTTCGTTATAAACGTTGTGTTGATACGGGAAGCAGCAATAAAATTGAATCGGTTACACAATTCAGTTCCCCGCATCAATGTGTCATACATATACCTTAAATAGAAACATAATAAACATTAGACTACTCATTGAAATGTGTAAATAAATTGTTCAACTAAGTAAATAATAGATTGATCGGAGTACCATATGTATGTATGAATGACAGCGATGCCCAATTCTTCGTGTTCAAAAAGTTGTTGCATGTCCTCCTTTGCAATTATTTCGGAATGAGCAATTCCGAAAACACCTTCATCAAAATCTACACTACGGATGGCGCCGTGCATAATATCGGACTCTTCCACCATTTTCTAAAGACGCATCATAATTTGAGATTTTGTCCCAGACGTCGTTGGAATATTTTTACCAGCTTTTTTCAACTTTGGACCGGGAACCTAAAAATTCATATAAATTAAATCATGACTTTTTGTGATGCAACAGAATCGTTGCGTATATAATTCAATGAGTATATATATTTGTACCTCTTTTTGAGATGCAACCGACTCGATGCGTCTTGAAATCCCTTTACCAGCTTTATGTGTGGGTCTTGTAGGAGTCTAACATTACCATGTAATAAGGATTGATTAAATATCATATTTGTAGCTGAATTGAAATGTGAATACTAAATATTCATAATCATTTAGAACATATATACCTCGGCATCTGGGAAAATTAGATCTGACGGCCATCCAACAAAGGATCCGACTGCATCTCGCATCAACGTTGTCTCTGAAACAACGTCAGGTAATGGTAAAAGCGCGTCCGTATCTAATACAAGGTCAACCGAAACTTTCATATATCCCACCAGGAGGGGATTATGGTGAAGTAATTCACCCGAAGTATTGTGCACTTTTCCCTTGCCAACTATGCGATAAGTTGGTGACGATAGATACAGCTGACAAGGTGTAATGCCCTAAACCAATAATAAATGTTATTGTTAACGTGTATATGTGTCAAGTAAAAAAGTGCTATTTTAATTTCATAATAACATATATAATTACCTCGAGAAATTTTGGTTGACAATTGATACTAGCTCGGTCACTAGTATCTTTTGCCTCGGAACCACACATTTCCTCTCTATACCTTGCATTCTCCTTTTGCAGTTCGAGTACTTGTGCCCTTAACAACGCCAAGGTCTCCATCACCTCTTTGTTGGTAGGATTTTTTGTTTTTGGTTTTTTATAAAATGACGACTGAGTCACACCAAAACCCTTACCCCTCACACGATCGGAATACTCAGGAACATTTAGTACTCGACTAAGTACGCTCCCGCAATCCTGGACCTCGATTGAAGGTAAGGTTTGGGATAAAGTCTCCTGAAATATTATTAGAGGAGATTAAAAATGAATTATATTTCTAACAAAATTTTCGATATAATTAAAGAAATAATGTTACATATACTTACACATTCGTCATAAACATTTTGAACCGCTTCAAGGACAACCCCATCCTTTCCAACCCGAGCAGCCTGCCACAATACGTGCTCTGGAAGAGATGTTGCGTCACTTTTCTCCTCGTCTAGCTACACATTGAATCAGATTATAAGATCATCCATTATAACATATTGTGACAATGTATAAGCTCATAGCATTTGAATATACTCACAATTCTTTGTTGTAACCGTGCATATCCCGTACGCCCTTTTTTGTACGGATACGCGGGTTTTGATGCCCTTTTCTGATTTTTGTCGCTTACTTCCTGGATAAAAAAGTTTAAGGCTTATTAGAACCAAGTAACTTAACAATTTTATAATACCATAATTAATAGACATTACATGGAATTTTTCGTTTCTTCGTTTGGCGACAAAGTTATCCCATTCTTCGGCTGAAATAATCTCCGCATACTTCATTGGCCGTTCTGCTTCAACAAATTTTCCTTCCTCATCCTTGAGAAATTTGTTGGACAAAAAGGATCGAAATCCTCGGAGTCTTTTTCCGGCCAATTGAATACAATATTTTTGCCGGCTTTCATCGATGTGAAAGGATCTCTAAAAAACATACACATGGAGTGTGTTATTATAAGTAATATTATAACAATATATGGTCAACAAATAGTCAACAAAAAAAAACATATAACAATATATGGTAAGTACCTGTATCTCGGACCATATTTTTTCTTTGCCAACCTTCAATTCCGGACTTCTCCAATTATCACATGTAATCAGAATATGTTGTCGAACAAGGAAACCAATGTAACTTGCCAACATTGAACCGTTAGGCTCAATTAGTTGGTCTTCAGCACTCCAATGTACTTCGAATTTTTCACCCTTGTCTCTTGCACGAATGATTGACTTCATAACAGTCAATCCTCGTTTGATTTCTTTTTCAACATTTTTACGTGATCCACTCGCGTCATGGGTATCGTCTTGGTTAGCCATTTTATCTTTAGTATAGAAATGATTCAATAAGACCCAAGTAAGACAATGACCATATTCGTGAAGCTACACAAAAAACACATTCATATACCTTCCATTTCTCTCTTGTTACAACAATCTAAACTCTCTCTTTTTTTCATCATTATTGAATACAAACTCACACACACCTACTGCATACAAAAGACCAATGCAAACTTATGGTGTTTGGAACATGAACAAACTTGCATCCATAATCATCAAACTTCCAAGCACAAGCTCAAATACACTCCAAATGATATCAGTTTTCAATCAGAAATAAAAAACCTTACAACAAGGTGCTCATGAACACCATACAGTGCTCGTTTGCCCTAAACAACATTAATCAACATAATGCACAAAATGTAAAACTCAGTTTAGAAAATGCCCTAATCAAACACCTGAAAATATAAACTATTAAGAGAAATACCTTCAAGGTGACGGTAACGATGGAGAAGAAAGTGAACAGCGACGGTGGATGCAGATAACTCAGTGAACGTGAACGCAGCAGCAGAAAAAGGCGACGGCGACGACGACGGTGAGGGAGGGAGAACGAACGGAGGACGAGAGTAATCGCAGTAGAGAGTAATCGCAGTAGAGAGAAAACCCAGTTACGTAAACGAAATAGCATATAGAGAGGGAAAATAAAGAGACATGCAGTATATGTTATAATTTTAATGTTTACTAAAGGGGACCTTAGAGGGCGCTTGTGTAAAAAAAGCGCCCTCTAAAGGGGGCTAAGAGGGCGCTTCTAAAAGCACTCTCTAAGGCTTTCCAAAAGCGCCTTATAAACTGGAAATGTACATGGACTTAGAGAGCGCTTTTTCAAAAGCGCCCTCTAAGGGTACCCTTAGAGGGCGCTTTCATAAAAGCGCTCTCTATTGGTGTCCCTCCATTTCCTCATTATTTTTTCGCTTCACTTTAGAGGGCACTTTGTTACAAAAGCGCCCTCTAAAGTGCGCTGTCTATTCCAGTTGTTCGCTCCTTATTTTTTCTCTTCACTTTAGAGTGCGCTTCTTTAAGAAAGCGCCCTCTAAGGTGCGCTGTCTATTCCAGTTTTTGGCGTAGTGCGAGAAATGATGAGGCGAGTGCCTCCCATTCTTTTATCATCCGAAATATATTTTATGGAAATAAAAATCTTTTTAGAAGTTATATTTGATATAGGAAAATAATTTGGAATTTGTATGATTTAAGGTTTTAATCGGATGACAAGAATTCGAGCAATATAGTGTGCGCCAATCGTTCGAGTACTTGAGAAATAGTGAAGTGAACGCTTACTATACTTTTTTTTCATCCAAAGTTTATACAAGAAAATATATTTTTAAGTATTACATTTATTTAGGGAGATGGTTTGTATTTGTAAATTTTTAGGGTTTTAATTAAATGACAAAAATTCGAGCAATATGGCGAACGCCAATTATTTCGAATAATCAAGAGATAGTGAAGCGGATGCTCACTATTCCCCTTTTCATCCAAAAATTAATTTATAAAAATAAAATCTTAACCGATGTTATTAAATTATTTGGTGTCAGACCGATGTTTGGTGTCAGACCGATGTTTGAAAAAAAAAGTTTGTTTATAAGATTAATGTCATTATATCCATCAATTAAATGATTAGTCCTTTAAATAAATAGTAACAAAGATAATCAAAAGATAATCAAAAGATAATAAAAATAATTTTAAAGAGTAAGAGTAAAATATATGAGCATATACGAATGATAATCATGGTGAAAATGAGAGAATTAAAATCGAGTGAATGAACTAATTACATTTTATTTTATTAAATAATAAAGCTTATTAATCTTAATCACTTTAAATTAATTGGTGGCAAAAACAAATTCCATCATATAATTAAATTAACTAAAAATATCTAACTTGATTAGTTAACCAAAACAAAGTATAACAGTAAATCTGCATTATAAACAGAATATATATATTGGAGCAAATAAACTAAAAAGAAAGGGAGATATGCTATTGGATGCCAGGGTGTATCGGTTAAAGGGTACTGGCATTGCAGGAACACGCAGGAAGAGTATAAGGGCACACAACCCATTTAATTAGCCAAACCCTATTTTACTCAAAGCAAAATAATCGGAGCCCTAAACTACACATAGGCAACCGCCACGTCCTCACACTTTCCACTTATTATTTTTTAAATCTGAATTAATTATGAAATTGAAAAAGGAAACATACAAGACATAGTAATAATCAAATGCGGATTTCCCAAATGAAAAGCAAAGACCAATTGGATATTGATTGACCACTACCAGAACCGCCACTTGGCAATAAGCATTGATGAATAATCAATTCAAAACAGCTAACATGGTCTAATGAATGGACAAAATCTGCACTAATAACTAGACCCCCTCTCTCTCTCTCTCCAATTTAAAAAATAAATCAATATTAATTTGAAATATTAAATATCATAAAAAGGAGATAGTCATGATAACTAACAGGAGAAACAAATTATTTTCTCAAAAAAAATTGCTTTTACTTTCCCTTCTTCTTCAAATTGATTCTCTCATCTAGATATCTTTCTTTCCAGTATAATACGATGAATCCCTTTTCTCACCTCTATCTCTTTCAATCTCAACCGCAACACAACATGAAGACACAATCCGATTTTTGTTCTGAATCCGAATTTCTTATTGATTTTAACACAAACGTTCAAACACAATAGATTTACACAAATTCGACCAAATCTTAACCAATCTTAAAACAGCAAAACTTTAGATGATTCAGGATAATATAGTGAATATTAAGACAAGGCAACACATATGCAATGAAATACATGTATAGCGGGGGAAAATGGGACGAAATAAAGCTCACTGGAAAACGAAGTTTCCGGCAAGGTTACCGGCAGTGAGATCCGACCTTGAGGTATATTGCTTCCTTTTTGTTTTTCTGGAATCCTCTTCTTCTTCTAATTTCTTTGAATCAGTTTGTTGTGGAGTTGGTAACGCAGTGGTTTAGCTCGACCCTTTTGAAGCTTCGATGTGTAGCTTCAAAGGTTCAAAACTCAGAGCTTTTGTGTAGACTGTTTGAAAGGATTTTTCGGCCGAGTGATAATGCTGGAAAAGGTTTTTATGAAATATTGCTATGTTGTTCTTGATGTGTGTTCTAGGGTTTTTAGAGAGATATCTTTTCTCTCTCATTGCTAACTTTTTTTTCTGTTATCTTATGAAGAAAGGATTCAGTCTTAAAAAACTCACTTCTCTTCTTGATTTTTTCATCCCATATTATGTGGGATTTGATCTGTTCTTGTTTAAGCCATTGTTGCAATGCCTTTTCAGATGTTCCAATTAATCCTCTGGATAAAGCTTCAAACTGAGTGATTTATTTTGTTGTTTTGCAGTTTCTTAAGCGCTTCTAAAAAGTGCTTTTTAAATAAGTTGTTTCTTCTCTTTGCAGGTTACAGCTCTGAGGTGGCTTTGATGGAATGGGGAGAAAAAGTAGGCTGTAAATTAGGGACCTTTTTGTAGCAAATTCCACTAATTTAAAATGTAACTATTTAGTTTAGTTTTTTTTAAGGACAAAATGTGTGTTTGGATTATTTGGGACTTATTGAATTAAATTTTAATTATGTAATTACCTTTTAATCTTTCAAAATTTAACTCAATATTTATTTATGCTAATCAATTTCAACTTTTAAAAACAACAAATTTCTAACTTAAGTATAATGACTTAATTTTAAAAAACAAGTTTCTAATTTAAGTAAAATGACTTAATTTTAAAAACAACACATTTCTAACCTAAATACAAAAATCTAAGTATGGGACTTTTAATTTAAAGACAACACAATTCTATTTTAAATATAAAAATCTAAATATGGAACTTTTAATTTGAAAAACAATACATATTCTAATCTAAACACAAAAATCTAAATATGGGACTTTTGAAACAAAGAAATCTCAGTGAAAGAATAAGATTGTAGTTAATCCCTCCCTTAGTACCAATAAGAGGTACATTATGGAAGTCACCACAACTAATATAGGTTGTATCCCATCATAATCATAGTTGTACCACATTATATCCTCGGCATTTAGAGACATCAACCTTTGATACCATTTTAGAGCTCCCACATTAGCAACAAAAGGTCCTTTCCTTGGTATGTGGGCCAGGAGCCACTTATAAATAAAAGGAATACATCTATTGACCAACTCTTCTTCTTATTTCTCCAATGGAAGGAAAAATAGACATCATCCAGGAGTGGGGGAATAAGATTTTTTGATAGGAAGATGTTGACAACAACCTTATCTAAGAAGCCTTCAACATTCGGAAACAGAACCAAACCATAAATCAAGAGAGACAAGATGGCATAGAAAGCATCCCAACTTCCACTATCAACAAATGTGGTAGCCTTCTTAATCAGAAACTTCAAAGGAAATCGTCTGGTGTTGCCTTTGGTATGGATGTTAGATTCAACCACTTCCTTTTTGGGATGAGGAGCTTGAGATATCAGTGCATACTCTGGAAAACCATTCAAACTTGTGTATGGAATCTGATCTCTGATTGGAATATGCAAGATATGAGCAAACGCCCCCAAGGCGGGAGCCAATAGGAAATCTTGAAACATGAAACAATGCAAAGTAGGATCATAGA